>NW_004567115.1:47690054-47692257 GCF_000260355.1 Condylura cristata | reverse complement strand
AGCAGAATAGTTAGATAACTGAAATTCACTGTTAGGGGAGCAGTGGGCATTACAGGAGAGGTCTGCTGTGTCATGTGGGTCACCTCCCTGCCCGGGGATCGAACTCGTGCTACAGTGGCTATATATAGCTTCATAGTGCTTAACCCCCTTTGCCACCAGAAAGGGCCCTATGTACCAATGGCTGTGTCTACTAACCATGTCTACGTGGACACTGTGTGGAAGACCCAATCAGCTAGAGTGGGTTGTTTCCAAAGGAACTGATTATCTATGAAATAGCAAGAAAGGAATTCCTGTCCTTGTTCCTCACCTACCCTTGTTACAGTTAGTCTTGGAGGCTCTGGTGAAGTCTAGGCATCGCCCCATCACACTTCCATGGCCCTGTCTCACCTCAGTCAACTTGGGACTTGAGTAGAATTTGTTCAGCTCTTTACTGAGTCAGATAATTGAAATCAATTTGGGAGAAATAGACTTTGTGTAAAATAAGGGGTGTGGGATGAGGTACTAAAGGTAAAAAAGACAGTCCTTAGTATGGTGAAAATATTTGCCAATTACATAATTGGTGAGTGATTTGTGTCTACAATATGGGAAGAACTTTTATAGCTCAATAACTTAAAGATAAATAACTCAAATAAGTAACCCACATAATTTATAGCTCGATAACGTAAAGGTAAATGACCCCTGCCTAGGCACACTGAGAGAAGATTCAAAAGTTGCCACTAAACACAAAATCAAGCTCAAAGTCATTATTTTGTAGGGAAATTAAAATTAAAACCACAGTGAACAACTATATATGTTATGTGGGATGGCACTGTAAAAGCAACTAATAGCTAGTACTGAGGTTGTGGAAATGTTGAACTTTGATATATTGGTGTTAGGGACATATCGTGCAACTGCTTAGGAAAATAGTGAAAGTCCCTTAACATTTAAACACAGAGGCGCCATATAGAAGTCCCATTCATTTGTGTCCAACACTTACGTGAAAGAGAAGCATACATGCACACAAATTGTGTGTATAGAACTGTTCATGGAAAAATCATCTGAAGTAACCAACAATGTGAAAATGCTCAAATATTCATAGGCAAAAAATAAATAAAATGTGGCATGTACGTACAGACTATGTCACTTAGTTAAAAATAGTTAACAAAAAGTTAAAATGATAATTTATGCTGAAAGGTTGATGAACCTAAAAATGTACTAAGTAAAAGAAGCCCTAATCAAAGTCTACATACTGCATGATTTAACTGATAATATATAGAGACATAAAATATCTATGTGGTTTCTTAGATAGGAGAGGAGAAAACGAAGGATATGGGGGAGTTAGGGATTGGGTACCAAAGGGAGACACGGTTACACTGAGGAGAAAATGTACTAAAGTTAAGTAGGGTGATGATTGTGTAACTATGGATACATTAAAAAATTCACTTGTACAACACAAATTGGTATATAGTATGGTATGGGTATTATGTACCAATAAACATCTTATGAAAATACAAAAAATAAAATGTTGTAGATCGTAAAGAATAAAAGTAGCTATTCTAACAATACACTCCATTCTGCAAATTTTTGTCCACATAAGGAATTTTGTGAATGAAGGGAAGGCATTATAAGAGGTATTACACTGATCACTTCTCTTTCTGTCTATGTTCAGATGTATATTTTCATCCTTGGCTAAATAGAATAGAAACTTCTTCTAACTTCATATTTCATCAATCCATGTTTCTGTTTTTGTGTGCTTAAGTATATATAAATATGTGTGCTTATATATAGAGAGATAGATAGATAGATAGATAGATATCTACATAGATAGATATCTAGATATCTAGATAGATAGATAGATAGATAGATAGATAGATAGATAGATAGATAGATAGATAGATAGATAGATAGATATAGATATATTTCTGTTAACATGACACCTGGATAATTTTATGTATAGACACCCTAGTTGAAATATGAGCTCAAGTTTAGGCTTAACACCTTGATAGGAGTTAGGGGGTTGGTGGGTTAGAGGTTAAATTTCAGCCCTGTTACCACTAAAGTCTGAGTTCCATCCCAACCAGGGAGCTGAACCTTATGGCCAGGCAGACCTCTCTTGTCTTGCCCACTGCTCCCCTCCGCAGTGCACTTTATCCATCTCTCTGTTCTGCTCCCCACTCTGTCTCTGGTGAATCCTTTCACTGTCCCTATACCTCAGATCTGTACC
>NW_004567115.1:47676306-47689919 GCF_000260355.1 Condylura cristata | reverse complement strand
GAAAGACAAAAACACTGATTCAAAAAGATACCTGCACCCCCATGTTTATTGCTGCTTTATTTACAATTGGAAAGACATGGAAACAGCCCAAATGCCCAAAAATGAATGAATGGATGAAAAAGATGTGGTACATATACACAATGGAATATTAATTACTCAGCAATCAATAAAATAAACACATGCCTTTCACAGCAACATGGATGGAGCTGGAAAATATCATGCTGAGTGAAATAAGCCAGAAAGAAAAGGAAAATTACTGGATGTTTTCTTCACTCATAGCAGAAGTATAACAGACCAGACGAGAAAACAATTATAATAATGAACAGCTATATACCAGAGACATTTTATGGGGGTGGAGTGGGGAATGGAATAAAAAACAATGGGGGGGGGAGGGAAGTGCACTGGACTATGGTGATGGCACATGGATCATTTTGATGTTGGGAAGCCCACAGGGATTACAACTGAGATGGAAAAAATGTACAAAATGATGTAAAAATAAACTATAAAAAAAAGTGCAGCAGACCTCTCATTTCTTGACCTTGGATAAAATGTCTGCACTCTTTTTATCATAATGGCATTTTTAATAAAATTGTAATAACGTTTGCTTCACAGAATTGTATTGAAATACTTCCTTTGTTTGAATTTAAGAGTCTTTTGAGTCTGTTTATAACGGATGCCAAAAAAACAGATTGATCAATTTAGCCATTGCAATAAAACACCTGTCAATTCAATCAAATGATAAAAGTTCTCAACTTTTATTTTCAGTTTTTAACAGATAAAATGTTAGATGGCACTTGTGATATGTATTTAACATTTCCATAGTTAGTGCTAATATGTATACATTAAGTTTTTAACTTATGAGTACTTTAAGGTTGAGTGAACTATTTGAATTTAAAATTCAACTAAATTGTGATCATTGGTTTTATTAATATTTTATTTTTTGTTTCAATTCCTTACTAAAGATACATTGTTTTCTTACCTGAATTTCTCATGGAGAATTTACTCTAATTACATACTTGCCTTAGAATTTTATGAAAATGAATTATTGTATGCACATGCTATTGTTTGTGTTAAGTATCTGTCTATCTATAAAATGTTATTTATAATAATTTCAGATTCATAGAAATATATAAGATGGCCATTATTACAAACATTCAGAGATGTGATGATGCTGTTGGTTTTGTGTCTCATTGTTGGACATTCTCAGCTCTTAAATTACTGGTGAAACTAGTTTCACAATACCTTTAATGCATTTCTTCTTCAAGAAATTCCATAACTTTTGTAAGTACATATCAGTTAATATAAAATCCCCTGTTATTGAGAAGCATAGATACAAGTAGATTCTATTGTCATGGTCAAGTGTGCTATAATAGATTGCGGTGTGATTCTAAAACTCAGGAAACAGATCTGCCATAAAGCTGCAGACAAACAGCCATTTCTTTAAAGAAAGGTGTTTGGCTTCCCGTTTTGCATATGAGTTTGGAGATTTCTGCTCAGTTCGTAGAGGTACTAAAGCCAACAACTCTTTGCAGATTATTAGGAGAGCCAAGGTAACAGGAGGAAATGTTGGCCCAGTCTGGAGAGACAGGGAGCTGGTACCTGGTGTCACAGCTTAATGGAAAGAATCCCATAAGTTGAACTGCCAGTGGAGTGAATTCAGGGGTAGGAAACCCCAACTCTACCTGCCAATGTGCTGTAATCCCAGTGTGGACAATTCTGAAAGTTAAACAGAACGACTCTGTGATGATGTCTCTGCATTTCCCAAGATTCATCTCTAGACACGCAGACATGGTCCTATTGGACATTTAAAAAAAATAAAAATAAATAAAACTTCCTCTCAAGATTCTAGCCAGGGAAAGTAGAAAGTTGCTATTTTAAATGTTCCAGGTCACTCTGTTCTTAATAATCATCTGTGCCCACAGGAGAAACAGATTAACTAGAGTCTACCCCCTTCTGGGAGTTACCACAGTCTGATGTACCTAGGGAAAGAGAAATAGCCAGCTCCAGTTAGCTACAATTTTCTGCACAGGAGAGCGGAAATGTCCAAACCCAGCCCTTTCTAGCAGCACTTCCCATTTAGAGGGAGAAGAATCAAGAGACCTGCTTGTGAAGCTCTATGTCCAGGACCATAGATTCTCAAAAGCCTGAGACCCTAGTCGTAGTCTCCAGAACGTTTCTGCAACACTTTACCAAAGGTCTACTTACAGCAGTTCTTCTGCCCAGTGTATTGTGGCTGACTCTCAGGACAAAATGACAAGGCATATCTAAAGGCAAATAATGTAATTTTAAGAGACATAGGAGACTTTAGAGCAAGACATGGTAGGACTGTTATAAGTATCAGGTAGCAATTTAAAACAACTATTATTAATACATTGTGGACTCTCATAGATAAAATATGTTGCATACAAGAACAAGTTTGGAAAGGTCAGAGAATACCAAGCAGAATAAATGCTAGAACCACTCCACTTTGGCTCAAAACTACAGAAAATTAAAGTAAAAAATCTAAAGTAGCCAGGCATGAGTTCGATCCCCAGCCAGGGAGCTGATCCATATGGCACAGCAGATCTCTCCTGTCTCTCCTGCTGCTCCCCACTTTTCAGTCGATTTGCCTTTTCTGCTCCCCACTCTGTCTCTGGAGAATCTTCTCACTCTTGGCCTACACCCCACTTCCTGTATAAATAAACTAGATTTTTAAACAAAATATCAGCATGCCTCTCACCTGATTTATTATTGCATTTGGGCATAGTTAAATGTTTATGCCTTAAAAAAAAAAGTGTTCACCTGTTTCCAAATATCAAAATCACTGACTCAATGTCTTCCTCCTCTTTTAGTATCAAAGTATTTCAGCTCCTAGGAACTTGTTCTATAAAGAGGTGACATTTCTTCCTGGCCCTTTGGGTGGCTTTGCAACGCATGTTCAGTTATGTTTATTCCCACTCAAAAAAGTACTAATTAGTAGGTCCAATGTATAAGTTCATTATGCTTTCCTGGCAATTCCCATACAATTCAAAGCACAGAGTATCAAGGGGGGATTGACTTGATGGGCAGCTTTCTGAAAGGCAGTCTTTTGCCTCTAAGATAAGATGTCATATTTACTATTTTGTTCATCCACACACTCAGTTAACAGATGTAAGACAAGCTGGGACTGCCCTAGATGTGGACTAAGCAGGCTAGGACATCCAGAGCTTGTTCATTTAGTTGGACGATGGAGAAACTTGATTTCAGACGGTAGGATGCATGCTATAGAAAGCATCATTTTAAATAAGAATGCGTTTACAATATTTTGACTTTCTCAGTAAACATTAGTTTCATTTTAAATAACTGTAATTCAATTATTTTATTTTTTGGCTATTCATTTATTTATACATATAAGAGCTGGGGTAAGGCCAGCGGTGTGAGGGGGTGAGAGGATTTACCAGAGACAGAATGGGGAACTGACAGATGTATTAACTGAATACACTGCTGAGGGGAGCAGCAGGGAGACAACCGAGGTCTGCTGCATCCTGTGGGTCAGCTTCCTGGCCTGGGATCGAACTAGTGCTGCAGTGCTGAGACTTAAGCCCTTGTGCCACCAGGGAGGCCCTAATGTCTCTATTTTTATCTAACATCCACAGCCTAACAGAAGGCACAAGACTCTGCTTCCCCGTTCACCCATTAGCAGATCAGATGAATGCGTGATTGCAATCTTAGTTAATTAGCTATCACGTTTGAAGAACTCTTTAGATGACTACCAGATCCTCTCTTTGGGGTCTGCTGTAGGTGCTGCTTAGGCAAGGCTCACTGCCCAACCTTCTCCAGAGAAAGTTGCTTGCTCAACTTGGGTGGTCGCAAATATCCTGCATCTCACCCCCACCAGGAGGTGGCTTGATGCCTGCCATGAGGCATTGAAAAACAGCAAAGCAACAAAAATAAACCTGCTCCTCCTGCCTCAAACAGTAAGATGGATGTTGATGTATTGATTCTGTGTGGGGGTTTCGGCCCCAGAGCTGCATATATTGGGGGCCAAGGCTACCCTTCTTTACCTCATTACACATCTGTGTTCTATCTACTTAGGTCCTTCTTTGCTTACTAGGTTTTGCTTGGAGAAAGTTCTCTGAATAATTCATGAGCTCCTGATGCTTGTCCCTGACTCCTCACCTAAGCTGCAAACTAGAGTGCAGGAAGTAAGTTGTGTTGGTCACTGCTGTGCAGAGTAGCTGCTATCTTTCTTGTAGATGAAGGTGATTTCTGTGTTGAGGCCAGCCCCTCAGAAGTGGATGTCCATGTCTTTCCTCAAGATTCTGCCACGACTCGGTATTTGACGTCAGCAAGTAACTTAACCCCACATGCCTCAGTTTCCTCATGAACACAGTGAGGGTTTAATTAGTTTCTGTGACATTCACACCTACTCATTTATGTTTGCACTAGATATGTTTGCACTAGAATATAGAATATGTTATGTGTTGCTGAATATTAGAATCATAATAACGAAGGTTCAGAAAAGAATTGCTTCAGGTAACAGGTGACTAGGTTTTCTCCCCATCATAGTATTGTAGGTTCCAGAATGGTCCTTTTCCATTTTCCACCATATTTAGGAATTGAAGTGTTTTGAGTTTAGTTCTTTTCTGCTTTTCTTAGATAGGTTTTACAGATCTGAAGGGAACACCCAATGGAAGTTTGAGTTAGAAAAAAAATGATGGCCCTCCCTGGTGGCACAGCGGGTTAAAGCCCTGCACTGAAAAGCTAAAGCCACTTCCGCATGAGTTCAATTACCACCTGTCCCGGAGGTGACCACATGGCGTCTCCTGACCCACCCGCTGCTCCCCTCAGCAGTGTACTTCGTCAATTTGCCTGTTCTGCTCCCCACTCTGTCTCTGGTGAAGCCTCTCACCGCCCCTGAGCCTCTGGCCTGTACCCCAGTTCTGTATGCACAAATAAATAAATTTTAAAAAAAAAAAAAAGAAAAAAATGAAACATCTTGCTTAAAGGAGACACATGCAAGAGGGTGACATGAGGGCAGATGGCCAGGTGTTATCTCATTGTGTTCTGGGAAGCTGGTGTTTCCTTGTCCTGGTGCTGAAGACACCATGCAGCACTGGGTGTGGGTGGGTCTGGTTTAACACAGCACCTGGTTCTCCTGGGTCAGTGGGTAGGTCTGAGGAAGAAGGAGGGGGCCCTGGGAGAAAGAAGAGAGTGGGCAGATGATTGGAGAGCCACCTGGACTGATAGGCTCTTCTGTTCTGCTCATGTGGCACCTATTCCCCTTCTTTTGAGGAGAGACCATGTGGAAGAATAAATGAGGTGAGGAAAGCCCTGTCCATCCTCAAGCTATTTTTCTGTCTTAAATTACTTTTAAACTGAATTAAATGAAATTCTATTGAGTTATCTTAATAGTGTACATCATGAATTTCCTCATTGAGGAAGTCTATTGTTCTAATATTCTATTAGTAGATGTGAGTCCCTTGTTTTATTTTATTAGCTGCATAGATTATGCAATTTATCTGGCTATGGGATGTTTCAGGACAGTGGAATCAAAATTAATATTTAATCTCAATGTTACAGTTCAGCAAATTTATTTTTTGAAAGATTTATTTATGTATGCATGCAAGAACTGGGGTAGAGGCCACAGGTGCGAGGGGTGAGAGGATTCGCCAGAGACAGAGTGGGGAGCAGAACAGGCAGATCGACCAACGGGTCCTAGGGGAGAGTTTGCCATACCATGTGGGTCACCTCCCTGGCCGGGGATGGAACTCACATTGCAGTGGCTGTGGATAGCTTCAGAGTGCTGTGTTTAAACATTCTGTGCCATCATGGAGGACTCACATTTCAATAAATTTAGCAAATAAAATCTAGCTGTGGTCATAATTACATGCAGTTTGACTTATGGGAAGACTTCAAGGAAGAGGAATGTTTCGAAGTTAGTTTAGCAATATCCTTGTTGGTACCTAATCATCTTTACTCATTCAGCTGTACCTCACAAAACTGTGCAAGTAAAAGAATACATTTAAAATCATCAGACTAGGGAAAACAAATAGTACTGCCCTTGAAGGGACAAGCCTGCTGGTAGAGACCTGGGAGGATTCACGGTGTGTTGAACCGGGCCCACTTGTGGTTCCAAAAGGAAACGTATAGTGTTCACTTAACTTGGAAAAAGGAGTCATCAGGCTGATTTGTTTGTACTGTTACACTATTTATGCCCTGGGTAATTCCAGACAATGGGGTAGCTTATAAAAACGTAGGCTCAAGGCAGAGTGATAAGGTCCCCTGGATCTGTGTTTTGTTGCTAATGGGATGCTAGTTCTAACTGCTTCAATGTGACGTAGGTCGAGTAGGGAATTTCTGTTATGTCTCTGTGCTGAGATCCTCTTGTATTTTAGATGAGTCAATTATCCAAAAGATTTAAAATTATGTTTATAATAGACATCATATCTTGTGAGTGAAACATCACCAAAACTAATGGTCTTTTAATATTATGCTTGGGAGTACATTGTTGCCTTTGTGTAAATCTGACATCCAAAAGAGGGAGTTGTACATCTGTTTTATTCCGTGTAATAAAGGTGATTTCTGGGAATTGTTGGCTGAATCTCTCTAACAGGTATATATCATTTTTGTTGATGATATGGGAGATGTCATTTACGCAGCTTAAGCACATCATTTTCTTATTTGGAAAACATAAACCTGTAAGATTCATGAAAAAATAACCAGAGTTTTCTCAGAAATTTAAATAAAATTGGTAGCAGATCATGAAATGATCATAAAACCTACTTAAAAAAAATTTGCTGTACCTATCTGAAAATAAAGATATAGAATGTAACTCCACTAGCTCTAAATCAGACTCCAAGCCAGAATCACTCATCATGCCTTATAGTTAACAAACTCTATAAGGAAAAAAAAAATTCCCTGCATCTCATTGGTTCTGTAGCTTTTGTGTCTTCATTGCTAATTAGTAATCGAAAGTACAAGTACAGTATAATCATATTGTGTTGTTATCTGAGTTATATTTAATAGCTAAGAATATAATAACATTGAATTGATCATTTTGGAGAAAATGTCAATGTTTCACCAGGTTTCTACATCCCAAACTATGCAATTAACTGAATTTACATTAAATATAAGTGATATTTATATCTAAGTAGAATTATCACTTTTGGGGCCATAATGTGACTTTTACATAATAGATGCTTAGTTCCAACTTCTGAAGGACTGACAGTAGTATGTATACACATGTTCTGTATACATTTAATAGCACTTAAATTGCAGCAGTAAAACATAGAATACCTATTAACTAAAACGTGTCCCTAACTCAGTGGACTTATTCAGTAGTAGCAAACCTATATTCATTGGCCCGAGCATATCATGTTTTTGTTTTAAGTTGTAATCTCTGACACATATAGTCTAAGTAACATTGAGTTAGTAGTACATGACTTACTATTAAAATGTTTGAGTATTACTTTACAGGGCTAACTTATAATAATGTCTATAAATATTCTGATATTAGAATAATGTAAATTAGCAATGTCAAATAAGACAATATGAGAAAATGCTAATTTATTATGTCCATCTATATCAATAGCCTTAAAAGTAGTAACTTTTTGATTGTTCTCTTTCGCCATCATCCTCTTTCTAAGCCATTTATGTGTGTACATATATGATTATGAATGCCTGTGCACACACACACACACACACACACACCTTACCAGCAAAAAAAGAGGAACTGTGACCTTCAGTCACATTATTAGATCAATATGAAGACACTTGTCCAAGGAAACAGCCTGTGAATGCAGCTAATATCCTCAAATGCTTGTTCATATTAGTTCACCTTTTGATAGAGCTTGGAAATTAAATTGTATTGAAAAAATTACATCAATGATTCATTTTTTTGTTGCTGTATGTATATCAAGCCTTATCTTCAATAATTTAAAATTCTAGTGTTTTGGATAAATTATATGCAATTTGCATCTTAATGAAATACATGTTTAAGGATCAGTTACTAAAAAGCTTATTCCAAGTAGATAATCATAGAAATCAGAAGCTTTCTACCATTTTTGAAATATTCCTGAATATTTTACCTATTTGTTTTTATAGAAATTTTGTTTGTTTGTATGATTTACCATCATAAATCATATAATGTAATCCATTATGTATTGCATGTATCCTGTGCTATGTGTCATCTCATACACAATTTCATGTATTGTTTGAGGAAACCTGATTAAGAATAAAATGCCTAATATATAGTATCATATTTCAATAAAAGTCAAATGGTTAATATTCTGATTTTTAACATGTTAACAGTGTCATAACATTTGGATGGAAGTGTCCATTTTAATTAAATTGTAATCAAGATTCACAAAGGAACTAGTAAGTAATTCTTAGTAGCAAAGGTACTATTGACACATTTGTGAACAGGTGTTTTATCTGATTACAGACTCCAGTGAGATAAAAAATATTCCAAACTTCTTTAGTAGTCTTGAGAATTCACAAAATACCAGGTTTTAAAAACCTAAACCTGACTTTAAAGCCTCCAAACTGGAGTAACTTAACACTGTCTGTCTCTCCTGTTCTTCCTGTAGTTTGTTCTTGGCCTAAGTGAATATCCATCTAGAACATTCCTTGTCTGCCACAGATTGTTACTCACAGTCATTTTTCCAAATTCAGATTCTGTATTGCTAAACTACCGTTTAAAAATTTGGTGCAATTTGATTCTCAAAGCATAACACAACATAAAAATAAAAATGTTAGTGTTGTATAAAAACAGATTTATTGTACAGAATGAATGCTATTAAAATATTGTGTTCAAAGCTATTTACTCCTTTTTATGATTACACCAAGTAATTAGGAGTGACAGAATCTGACTTTTTTTTTTTTTAACTGTGGTTTCTGAATGGTATAAAAATCTGGTTTGTTTGTCTTTTTTGACTGGACAATTTAAATTGGCTTAGTTTTTACTGCTTTTATTTACACTATGATCATTTTAAATAAAGATTTGTTGACTCATGTTTTGGGGAATAGCTGCCGCCTTGCAGAAAGCAAGGAACTAACATTTGTTGAAATCCTCCTGTGGGCTTGGCATTTAGTGTACTGCACCTCTGATTTTTTTCAAGGCAGATATCCCTAATACTCTTTGTAGATGAAAAATATGGAGTCTCAACAATGTTGAATAACCTAATCTTTGTCATACTGCAATTTATCTAAAAAAAAAAAATAGGGTTTGAATTCCTTTCAGTCTGATCCAAAGATCCTGGCCTTCTTCCTATTGGCTCCTGGGCTGTTTGTGCCTGGTTAAGTGAGAGCCCCTTCTATGCAGGCAGGGGTGACTATTCAGGGAAGAAATATGGAGTTCAAGAAGAGTCAGTTTACATAATCCCATTAAATTTATTTTTTCACTTAATGGCACCACTTCAAGTTTTTATACTAGTTTAACTAATGTTATCATGAATATCTTCCCCATGTTTATGTTAACCACCTTCCTTTAAAAGTATTTTGAAAGCAACACTGGGGTCCTTTTAAGAGGGAAAATTGTGGAGAGTAAAAACCCTTTCTGTATAGTCAGTGATTAAATTCGTTCTGCCTGTACTAGATTTATCAAATATAATTGTAGGTATTGTGCTAAGTAGTTTATATGCATTAATTCCATTTAATGATTGCAACAATGCTATATCACAGATATTATGCCTATTTCACTTTGAATATACTGAAAGTTTGCAAGGGATTAAGTAAGTATCTGAGATAGTGGTATTCATAGTGGAAGAATTGGGTTTCAAACCCAAGAAGTTTAGTTCAGCTGTAGACCGTGGTTGTTCAAATATTTTTATTAAATATGACTGATTACTTGAGATTTATCTTCCAACTATAGTCTTAAACCTTACATTTATATGAGGAAATTTGTATAGTCATCTATAAATATGAACTATCATTTTTCCAGTTTCAAGGTGAGGAAACTAGACCTTACGTAAAGGGATCATTTGATAAAGTTAACAAACACAGCCATGATGATATTAAAAAAAAATAATTTAAAAAGTAAAAGTTAATGCAAAAATAATTCTTGATGAACAACTATCAAATTTAAAATAAGCAGAAGGCCAGCAGTCATGATAAGGTGGGTGGGTGATTTAAGAAATAATACTACCACTTTAAAAAGTATATCAAAACAATTTTTTAAAGATTTATTTATTTGTGCATACAGTACTGGGGTACAGGCCAGAGGCTCAGGGGCGGTGAGAGGCTTCACCAGAGACAGAGCGGGGAGCAGAACAGGCAGATCAACGAAGTACACTGCTGAAGGGAGCAGCGGGTGGGTCAGGAGAGGTCTGCCACGCCATGTGGTCACCTCCGGGGCAGGCGGGAATCGAACTCATGCGGAAGTGACTTTAGATTCTCAGTGCTGTGCTTTAACCCGCTGTGCCACCAGGGAGGGCCAGCGTATCAAATTTATGGGAATTCAAAATCCAATACAATGTGTCTAGGAACTTTTTAATCCATTGCAAACAATAATTCATTCAAGTCCAATGACTCCATTTTATAGATGGAAAAGCCAATTCTGAGAAGCGAATAGGTTTCTTAAATTTTACTTAGCAATTATTAATGTAACATACTTATCACTTACCAGTTTACTTAGCAATTATTAATAGAACATACTTATCATTTAAAAGTTTTCATCTGGCTAGTCACAGCTAGGATATGAATTTTAAAAGCCAGAGACCAGAGTCCAACATGCAGAGAACTGCCAGTCATGAGTCCAGCATACAGAGAACTGCCAATCATGAGTCTACAGTGCAATTTGATGTGTGTGTATAAAGTTTAACGCCTTATTTCCTTCTTTAATTCTTCTTTAAATAATATATAGACTATTGAATTTTGTTTGTAATATTACATTATTTCTCTACTGATTGGGTAAATTACTAATTTAAATGCAATTGTCCTTAATTATTCACATGCAAATGTAATTAATATTATTCATACTAAATTTTTGAAAAATTTATGTTATTCAAATACTTTTCAACTGCAGTACACCTTATTCAATAAGCACATGAAACTGTAAACCATTTAAGAGATCTTTATCCTGAAATTGTATACAAAGCAGAGTGACATGTTAATTTTTCCTATTATGATGAAATTATGGAACACATCATCTGAAAATATTTATTCCACACTATTAATTTTATATATATTTCACTGCTGAGGCTGTGAACAACATTTTTGCTTTTCATATCTTCCTTTTAACCATATTTTATTTTAAAAAGTAATCATGCTTTTATATACTAACAAAAATAACTATAATTTGTACTTATGGATTTTATACTAGAATATTCAAAAACAATGAATCTTGAAAAATTCCTGTAAAGATAGGGCTTAAAATATGTGTATATTTCTTTAAGTCCTGCTATAATTTCAGAAGCAGTATCTATCCAAATAGCACTGTCTTTTATTAAAATTTATAGCCTAACAAGTAATAATATTTTGATCTAATATTTTGAATTATTTTATTTCATATTTACTCTTATTTACTGAACTGCAGTACTTTCATTAATTCAAAGAAACACTGTTAATAGCTTATAAATATTGACCTCCCTTTACCTCCTACTGATCATATTTTATATCATATTCTTTTCACAACCTTCTTAAATCACTGCATACATTTTAATCTCTTGTGAACACTTTGAACTCTTTTTTGAAAAACAAATTGTTATAAAATCATTTTAAGGCCTCACCTCTACTGTACATTGCAAAACTCCTACCCTCCATCAAGATTTAACAGTTAATAACACAGAGAGCCTTAGGGTAAGAACTGGAACTAAAAGAAGAATTCTATTGTTAAATCACATATTACTTTGCATAGAATATGCATTTGCACTTTTAAATTTTTTTTTTTGGTCAGTAATGGACTTTGTAAACATATGAAAAACAGAATAAGCTATTTTTGATTGCTTCATCAAGTGCAATAGTTTTTGACTTTACATTTCTGCATCATTTTCCAGAAAATACTTCCAGTATACAATTCAATGATATTTCAGCATCCACTTCCCATTCTCAAGTGAGACACAGGTAATGTTAGAATCATCTGTTGGAAAGACAAAGATGGAGACCAATGCTTTAACATCATTTTTACAGTCAACTGTATCCTTCACTCCCATTTTTAAATATAACTGTATCATTGGGGCTGAGATGAAGGATCTTGCAGACCATTAAGTTTCCTGCATTTTCTCTGAATCAGCACAAACTCTCCAGCGCAGGTGTTTCTGTAATTATGATACATTGGGAAAATTCTCTGTGTTCAGTGGCCCTCAGACTCACACTTCCACCTCATCAGTCACATGTCAGCCTAACTCCACCCTGTGCCCTAAATCTCTGGTGTCATTAAGAAGCTGCAAACTTCAGAGGGCAGATTTGCAGCTGTGATGTATAATACAGAACATTTCATGAAAAATGTATGAGTATGAGACTTTTTTTTATAATATTTCCTCTATAGCGATCTGCCAGAACCATAACCATCTAGACACGTTTATTATACAGAATTTTTTTTCAAGAAGTCTTTCATTGCTCTTTGAGATGCAATGTTCCCTTGTTATTTCATAAACACTCCATTGATATTTTTTCTACAACAAAGTTCTCTAACCTCAGGAACACAGCTGCTGCTTCTTCCCAATGGAATCTGTATTTTCAGTCATGGAAATGGCTTCACCCTGTTATGACTGTAGTCTTTGGTATATGTTCTGGTTTGATAACCAGTGCCAGAGGTGCAGGGTTGGTGGGAGGATTCACCAGGACAGAGCGGGAAGGAGAGCAGGCAGATTGAGGAAGTACACTGCTGAGGGGAGGGAGCAGCGTAGTAGACAGGAGAAGTCTGCTGAGCCATGTGGATCACTGCCCAGGCCAGGGAAGGAATCCACGCTTAAGTGGCTGCAGCTAGCTTGCAGTGCTGAGCCCTGACCCATTGTACCACAGTGCATTGAACAGTAGGTCATTTTCTGAACAATTCTACCAATATTTTTCTATAAATTCAATATTTCTTAAAAGAACACTGCATATTATCTTTTCTTGGAAATAATAGTCTCTTTTTGTATTTAGACAGTAACAATATAGTTCCATTTGCCATGTAATAATTGCTACTCAGAAATAGTGAGACTCTTCTTAAAATATTGTATGAAGATTATATTGCTGTATGTTCCTGAACATGAATTAGAATGGCTTGCATTTGCCTAAAATAACGCTTCCACTTTTTCCTTATGTTGCTTATTGCTGATTATTACTGTCAAAACAAACTATTAGATTTTTGTACTTCCTTTCCAAAAAATAAATAAATAAAAAGAAACAAAAAAACTTTACCTATAAGTGTCATGGAGATAATTGTCAACTGTATTCAAATTTGAAAGCTTTATTTTTCTGTGAATACAAGTTTTTCACTGAACGGACTTATCACTGATAGCATTATTAATGAAGGACTATTACCACATTAAATTTCTGAAATGTATGCATTTTTTTCCATAATGGGAACTGCAAGTACATTTGGATCTGCCTTGTGACTTACAAAGTTCTTTTAAAATCTGTTTTATTCTTTTTTTAAAAGATTTATTTATTTATTCATACAGAACTGGGGTACAGGCCAGAGATGCGGAGGGTGAGAGGATTCACCAGGG
>NW_004567115.1:47642950-47676161 GCF_000260355.1 Condylura cristata | reverse complement strand
TAAGCTTCTTAGTGCTGTGCTTTAACCCGCTGCGCCACTAGGGAGGGCCCTAAAATCTGCTTTTTTCTAATGACAACTCTGCAGTATGCCTGCTTCGTCAGAGCTCTTAAGAAATAGTGAACGAATAAATAAATTAAAAATGAAGACGAGGGAGGAAAGAACAGGACATTTGAATAACTAATTTCAATTTTTGAAAAACAAAAGGAGTTTAAATAACATGTGTTGCAAAAAAAGAATACAAGTAATAAATTTGTAAATATACATGAAAGAATAAAAAACAAAACAGAGCAGTCACTGAGTGGAAAATGCTATCATTAATTCCATAGCAGTTCAAGAAAAACAGCCAAGAATGCTTAATATTTTATATCTGTTATTTTATATAGATTTATTCATAGATACTTTTTTTTAAAATATACTTGATATTTGATTTTGTTCATGTTTTCATGGCTCATTGTGTTGAATCCTTAGGGGGTAAAACATATCTATGAGATGGAGTTTCCCACGCCTACATGCAACAAAACTGAAATTTAAAAATTTTTAGATTACCACACAATTTTATTTGCTCACAAGTTTTTGGAAATTTCTTAAATAGCCAGAGTACCAGTATTAAGTATATTTCTACAAGGAGTTAATCACTTTCTATTTAACACATATTTGTGTAAGAGATGCAGTTTTGGTTTGTCATGGTGTTGCTACCATGATTGCTGCCAACTCTGTAGCCTGTACATATGAAAAATGTCTGTTACTCCAGAATATACATTTAGTATCATCCCAGGATCCATTTGAGTAAATGAATCTGAGTAGATTCCAAATTTACTGCTCTCCACTATTTTTAATTTAAGCTAATTTAAAGCTAGTGCTTTATAAACCAATAAATATTATACTGTTTATAAGCAAGTATATGATGACATCAGTCTATGTTGGCTTTTTTAATTTGTGGAGTAAAGTTACATTTCTTTCACACTTCTTCCTCCCCTCCCAATTCAACTCAAAACTCTATTATTTTTAAATGTTATTTTATTTTTATATATTTTATATCATTCTTTCTTTTTTGTACATTGCATGCCCCAAAACAGATGACTGCATCAAGAAATTGTGTAGATATAAAAAAATGGAATATTATTATTAAGCAATCAAATACAAAGTTATCTTTCTTTTTTTTAAGATTTATTTATGCATTCAGAACTGGGGTACAGGCCAGAGGTACAAGGGTGGTGAGAGGATTTATCAGAGACAGTGTGGGGAGCAAAACAGGCAGATGTACTAAAATATACTGCTGAAGGGAGCCGCAAGGGACACAGGAGAGGTCTGCTGTGCCAGGTGGGTCAACTCCCTGGCCAGCAATTGAACTTGCACTGCAATGGCTGCAGACAGACTCACAGTGCCGCACCTTAACACCTTGCACCACCAGGGAGGCCCAGTTATCTTTCTATTTAAATCACCATATACGTTTTAGGTTTTGACTGAGATTCATTTATCTCATTCCTTCATTCCTTCCCTTCTTCTGTTGTATCTGACCACTCCCTGGTTAGAGAAGATATAGGAGCATGGTGAACTGTATCGTTCTCTGAAATAGCTATCATCTTTCTCCACATGGAGTGCTCAGTGATATGCTACCACATGTGGTCCTTGTGTCTTCCTGGTCTATCACCGTGAAAATGATGAGGTGTTCAGTGATGTGCAACACCTTATCCTTGCTCAGGTTGCTTTTTGAAGCTGACTTTGTTACATCTTACCTGTATGATCTTGGTCAAGTTATGTGACCTTCCTTTGCATTAGATTATTTAAGGACGGATGACAAGTTATAGTACCTCCAGGACAGAGCTACTGTGAGGATCAATGTGAGATGTTTTATACGATGCATCACATGCAGTATAAGTTGCACTTGTCATTAGTTTTATCAACCTATAGTTATGATAAAATATATATATACATTTCATTTTTCAAAGCAAGCCAATGAGTTTCTCTTACTCTTCTTATGTGACAATTGCTTTTCAGGAAGTGTGAGACTGATACATTCAGTATTCTTAATTAAGGGTCTGTATGGTTACTATGTTGGTTTTAAATAATGAAGTATGCATATTAGGTTTAAAAGGATATTTATGTAACTTATGAAATGAGATAGTCAAGATGTGTTATATGTCAGACCTCATTAAATTTGCCAGAATTTCATTGATTAATTTTCTCCACTTGTGTATAATATTCATGTAAAATAAGTGTCAAATTAAAAGAGTACAGTTGATTCAGCTAATGTTTTGCTATCTCAGTATATGGCATTGTGAGTTGTTTTTGGAGACATTTTTCTTTGAGGGTAAAGTTGGGCTAGGGTTCTAATAATACCCTCTCAGCCTGCAACGACTTGCCCATTTGTTAATATTTTATTTGTTTCAGCTCACATCTGTAATGTGTACATCTGCATGTGAATCCATTATTATTGCACACTTTAGTCCCATAAATATGTCCAGCTATGCAAAATGTTGCAATGCTAAAAATTTCATGTGAGTGGTATTTTTACATATGTGAGTAATTTGATCATTTAATTGGTTCAAATGAAAAAGACTAATTGAACAATTTTTAAAATAAAGACTTCACAATACAAATATATTCTCACCAATTTATCCATTTTTCGGTTAGAACACTTGAATTTGTACAAATTCAGTTTTTGAGTCGGTGGCTGTATCTGAATTGTGTTGTCGATCATGTGAACAGAATTGTGAAAAGATGAACTCCAATGTTCAATACTATTGCAAACGGTTCATACATGAGATCATTGTCTAAAAGGAAAGTGTTTAGTAAATAAATGATTATCCTCATTCATGAGGAATTGATTTTTTAAAGAATGTTGACCTGCAGAATTTCACCAGGAAGAAATAGCATCACTTGCTTTTCTGGTTACTGGAAGTCCGGCTGCCAGAGCAGCGTTCCTCATTTGCAACATCAAAGATAAGCAGCTCACACAACTTTTGGTGTCTATCTACTGTGGCTGGGAAGTGAATTTAGGCATGCTTAAAGGAACAAATTCAATATGACTTTTTTTGATGAGTTTCCTAGAATAACAAACAAGTGCTAGTTTTAATTTTTGCAACAACATAAGCAAGTCATGATTTTAAAATTGTTATTATTTAGATGACATTTATATAAATTTTATTTTTCAAACCTAGCGAAGAACATTTAATTATTATTAACGCTTAATGTCTCCAATCATAGCATGCTATTAAACTTTTAGCAATTAAGTATAGGAGAAAATAAGTACATGTTTGCCAAACTACAACCGATTGCTCATTCTTAGGTATATTTATTATTGGTGTTTTTGCTTGCTACCTTGGTAGAAAGTAGAAGTCCCCTGAAATTATGGGGCATAGAAATCCTGAGAATTTTATCCTCATCAGAACATCAGATTTGTTATCAGTAGGACTGTATGGATACAGCAATACCATAAACAATAGTAGGTATCAATACACTGTTACTGACTTGTAAAATAAATTACTGTATTCTTAACTCAAATATGTGGCAGTTATTATCTTTCCAATGTGATAGGTAGGAAAAGTAAGCTTCAGAAAAATTGAGTAATTTGCCAAAGTACTAGAAATAAACACTGTTCAATGCTGAGATTTGAACTCAATTCATTCTGGCTTTAAAGTGTCTATATCTAGTCAATACAAATATTCTCTTTGATTGCTCTTTATAGAGATTTTTATAAGGAAATATTATTATAATAGTAGCACACTATAAAAGATACTGAGAATATGGAAGTAGATTCATTAAAAATATTAAAATCTCATAATTTATTGATTTTCTAATAAAATGAAACTTATTTAGGTTTGAATGAAACAATGGTCTATGATACATATTTCAGTTGTTTCTAAAGGGTAGATGGAAATTTCCTTAAATATTATAGATCAAATTAGTATAGAGTGCCATTTTAAAAATCAATATTTTGCCAGTAAATTTAATATTATATTAATCACTTCCTGTAGTTCAGCACATTTGGCTGACTGTGGCAGACTGTATTTAACATACCTGTGAGGTTTTATCACTCAAATTATTTTAAAGTGACTTGCAGCTAAGAAAAAGAAAGTGTTTTGTTCTTTAACTTTTATTATGAATATGTTCTTTTATCCATTCACTATTCTTGATGATTATAATCAATACTGTACTTAAGATCAAACATGATTTACAACATAGCCATGAAATTGCAGCTCTAAGCGGGCAGAGAGATACACAGTGATATACTCAGTGATGACTTAGTGTTGTACTTTTATATTTGAGTAGCAGTGGTACAAATGAAAGCTTTATATTTATAAACCAACATTTGATTGGCATAAGCTAAGCCATTTAACCTTATATCTCAATGCTTATCATAGCAACTATTGGTTTCAATTTGGCTTGTTTTTAGTAAATACTAAGTCACCAGCAGAAATTTGCTACTGCTTATTAATTTTTAAATCTCTAGAAAACCTGACAATGTGTTGGTATAGCATCAGTATTAACTAATTGAAGGAAAGAAATATCTGCTATAAAAATAAATCCTATTAAGGAAACAAATTATGTAAACATAGCAATGCATAATGTAAGTAATTACATAAAAGCACAGACTACTTTAAATAAAAAATAAATGCATACATTATCAATTTTGGAAGAATTATGAGCTAATATAGCAGGAAAAAATAAAATGACTTGTGTTGGCATTCCTAGAAGATGTAAGTATGATGGATTCATTCATACAGTTTGTTACATACAAACTGCCCATATGTGATGCGTGGTTTGTTGAAACTTTGAACATTTCCTAGTCCAAGACTATTTGTAAGCTACTTAAAAATTGAGAATACACATACACATTCATTGAATAAAGTTGTATCTAGGTTTCAAAGACATTTCCTGAGGATCTATTGCCATAGGTACCTGAAATGTATTAGGTACTGTGTTTTAGCAAAGCTAGTGTTGAGTTAGAGGATTAATTGAGTTTAACGTAGCACCAATAAAATGATCAAGAGAAGAGTCCTGTTAGTGAGGAATTATCATGATCAAAACAGGCATTTATTATTTACCTGAATAGTTGAAAACAATCTCTAGTGAGTACAGGCAGCTCACATTTTGTGTAAGGCAGGATTCTAAAAAATAGCTGGTCAGATAAAAGCTATGGAAAGTATATCTAGCCAATGATAAGAAAATCCATGATTTGATTGATGCTTAAATGTGTTTGTAACACATTAAAAGCTGTATTGCTCTTGGTTTTAAATACATAGGAAAAGAAGGGGGAAACCCAGTTATTAAAGTGCACTATCACTGAAGATATCACAAGCATTGAGAACTAAATTTCTAAAATTACTTTGTAAAACTCTTACCAAAAGTAATAAGAATAGGGGTTAGCACAAGGGGTTAAAGCACCACACTATGAAGCTCTCAGAAGCCACTGCAGCAGGAGTTTGATCCCCAGCCAGGGAGCAGACCTACATGGCAGCAAACCTCTCCTGACCCACCCACTGTTCCCCTCTGTCTGCCTGTTCTACTCCCCACACTGTCTCTAGTGAATCCACTCACCCACCACACCTCTGGCTTGTACTCCAGTTCTGTAAGCATAAATCAATCAATCAATCAATCAATCAATCAATCAATCAATCAATCAATAAATAATATATATTTTTTTAAAAAGTAATAAGAAAAACGACCCCCTTTTCCAATCATAAAGCTTATAATGTGGAGTGTAACTCTTGCCCTTTTGCAAATATGGAACAGCTAAGAAGAGGTTACTCTTCAGTGTCTGCAAATCTCTTTGAGAATTCTGTTAAAGAAAAGGCTTGCACCTGCCTCGTCTTTGGGCAGCTTGTGTGTTACAACCTGTATCCTCAGACTACATGTCCATTGTCTCTGAATGACAGCCGTGCCCACAGCCCTTTCCTTTGTCACTTTATTTAAGTTCCCTCAGAATTATTCTTTTAGAATTGGCCTTTCTTATTTCTTTGGCTCACCTTCAACTTTGTTGGTCAGATTCCCTCTTTCAAGTATCCATTCTGAAAAAAGTATCACAGACAAGAAGCCAACACAACCACAAAGCATTGCTGCATGGGCATCAGCTGACCAACAAATGCATCGTGATTAATCATTGACTTTGAAAGACGTGACATGATGGACTGTTCAGTGCTGTCGTGATTAAGGACTGAGTGAGCAGTCAGTTCGCACTGTATTCTGCTGTAATAGTTAAGATACTGTGGTACTTGAGATTTGAGCCATGGTGATGAGAAGACCACTGTTATTTTACTCGATTATGAACACTGAAATGTGTGTATTTGAATTACTCAAGACAAGGACAGTCTGTAATTATGTTTGAATATATGAAAGCTACTAATTCCAAATGTCAATTTTCTGTTACTTTACAGTTTGCTAAGTTTTGGGTTTTCTCCTTTATTGCCTTGAGTTTTCAAGCTATCTATTACTGATTTCAAGCATTATACTATTTTATATTGTCAGATTATGCGTCCCTTCCAATAGAATATTAAATAGTGGTAAAGAAAGTGAACATTTGGCCTATTTCTACATTATCAAGGATTCAAGCAATGTTCCTCCTCAAATGAAAATTTGTTTGCCTGTTTCTGCTAAGAAGGATTCCATTAATTTAAATATTGTTATCATTTCCTCAGGAGTAGGTGATATGTCTACCTTTACACTTACATATTTTCAGGAGATGAGTAATGATAAACCTATTATAAACTCAAAATATCTAATGTTCTAGGAATAAATAGCATTTGGTCACTATTTTATCTCATGCTAATAAATTCTTTCTACTATTTTTTCAGTTTTTATTTTGAGAAATTTAAAAAAGTTCTGTAGTTTCATTTTGTGTGTATATATATTGTTTTCAGATATAGATGTCAATGTCATATTCATATCACAAAATATTTTGGGAAAGATCTTCCTTTGTTCTGTGCTAAAGTTAATTAGAATTGAAATTGCATATTCCTAAGGAGTAGAAAATGTCCCTTTGAAGTTTCTGGGCTAGGTAATTTTTACATGAGTTATTTGAAATTGTTTTTCCGCTTCTACAACTGTCATTGTTTTAATAGTTTTCCTATTCATAAAAGGTCATGTTTGGTGAATTATATTGTTAACGCTATGATGCATGCCTTATAGGGTTTCACATTTACTTGCTTTGAATTGTAAAAATTAAGATCCTAGACTTTGCTTTGTTTCCTTTTCATTTTCTATGCTTTGTTAGTTAGTAGTTCCTTTCTTTTTTACAAATCTTACAGTGTTCAGCCATTTGGTTTCTTTTCTTTTACTTCTTGTTCTATTTGGCTTATTTCACTTATTATACTGTCTCAAGATCCATCCATTCTTTTAGCAAATAGAATTTCCTTTACCAAAAAAAAAAAAAAAGAAAGAAAACTTTTTTAACAGCTCCGCTCCCATCTCTATCAGTTGTTTATATCACAAAATATTATCTTTATAGATTGCATGATGGAACTATAAGCTAACGATTCTTTAATGCTTAGTCTCTTAAATCACGGTGCAAACATTAATACTAACATTTTTAAATAGTATTAGCTTTAGTAATTGTGTGTATATTTACCATTACTGAGATGTTAATTTCCTCTTTGGTTTTGTGCTATATTCTACGTCTTCTCATTTCAACTTGCAGGGATCCGCAGTGTTGTACAGGGTTTCTCTAGATATAAGAAACTCCAACAGGTTTTGCTTATCTAGAAATATCTTAATTCCTTCCTCACTTTTGAAGGATGCTCCTGCTAGATATATTTTTCTTTACTGACAGTTTATTTTAGCACTTGGCATATGGAAGGCCCACCTTCTAACCTCTGAAGTTCCTGATGAGAAATCAGGATAGTTTTACTAAATATAATTTTATCTTCACCCTTGTATGTGAGAAGTAGCTTCTATTGTGTGACTTGAATTGTTTGTTTATAATCTGTAAAAATAAAAGTGCTCTTTAAATACATACTACTTGAAGCATGTTGAACTTTTTTAAAGCTCCTATTTATGGTTCATTTAATAAAATTTGTGGACCCTATTTATGGTCATTTAATAAAATTTGTGGAATCTGTATCTTGATTGATAGTTTCATTTTTTTTTTTTTTTGGACTCTGTTCCCTCTGTTCCTGCATTATTTTTGCCTTTTCATCAGTTAAATACCTTACATCATCCTATATTTCAAGTTTACTGATTCTCTGCCTGCTTTAATCTACTTTTGAATCCATCCACTGATGAAATTTTCTTTATCATTGTAACTTTCAACTTCAATTTTTTTTTTTTTTACTTTTGGATTTTCCCTCTATTGATATTTCCATTTTATTCATACATTATTTTCTTGACTTCTACTGCCCTCCTTTATTTCTCTGAGTATCTTTTTTTTTTTTTTAAAGATTTATTTATTTGTGCATACAGAACTGGGGTACAGGCCAGAGGCTCAGGGACGGTGAGAGGCTTCACCAGAGACAGAGTGGGGAGCAGAACAGGCAGATGGACAAAGTACACTGCTGAGGGGAGCAGTGGGCGGGTCAGGAGAGGTCTGCCGCACCATGTGGTCACCTTCCGGGGCAGGCGGGAATCGAACTCATGCAGAAGCGGCTTTAGATTCTCTGTGCTGTGCTTTAACCCGCTGCGCCACCAGGGAGGGCCCATCTCTGAGTATCTTTAAGACATTGCCTTAAAGTCTTTACAAAATACATTTTGACATCACCTCTTTTTCAGGGACAGTTTCTGTGTGATCTTTTGCTGTTATTTTTGAATGCACTACATGTTACTATTTCAATGTAAATGTTGTAACTTTTTTTTAATCTGAGGTTTGACTCAATAATGTAACATTTGGATGTATTACAGTTTACTATTGCTTTATGTCTTACAACTTTTAAAACTGAGATCTGACTCTAATAACGTTGTAACACTTGAAATCTCCCTTTCTCCTGAATATTTTTCTTTGTTTCTGTTATTTTGATTGTTGTAGTTTGTCTCTATGATGAGGATCATAAACTTTTATCAAGTCTCTTTTGAGCCTGCTCCTTCCTCAAGCCATGTACATTAACTTCAAATTTCCCCTGCATGTGGGGTTGTTCCTTAATGCCTTAGTCATCAATAAGTGGCTTCTAAAAGGTTGAAAAGGTAAAATTGAAAGGTCAGAGAAAGGATCTAGTCATTCCAATACCTTGGAAGTCATTTCAGCAAAGGAGACACTTTCAACAGTAGGGATGGTAATATTCCTCTCTGATAAAAAGCAGCAAGTAATGGTTAGAGCACAGCTAACTGGTATTTGAGGGAAGAGGGACCAATTTTCTCACTGTGACTTAATAAGTTGTTGGTAAGCTGCCTTAGAAACAAGTGCACAGTTTTCTGCCATGCATTAACTGATGGAAGATAAATAGCTATCACTGCACAAGGAGCTGAAATCAACCACATTGGATCATATTTTGTTGTCTAAAACTTTTTTGAAATATTCAGGCCTTCAGTAGATTCCAAAATTTGAAAATAGTTTCATTAGATAATGCTATCAGGACAATTGATGGTATCTGCTTCCCACTCTTATCTTTCCTGAATCCTCCATCTAGCTATCTTTTTTTTTTTTTTAGCTATGACATAATATGTTAACTACTAAGCATGTTTCATGCATATTCTTTGTAGCACAAGACTTCACAAAATGGTATGATTTTATAAAAGTATCCATGGTTCATACTTGGTTGTAAACGAATTACATGTACTTTTAGAGCAGTTAGGTGATTATATATTATAGCACAGTGTTGTTAGCAATACTTCCAAATAAACTATGTAGCGTGAATGTTTATACTCCCTATTGTCACTCTATATTATCAACCAGGTGGGCTCCCCTGTATTGTTTTGGAAAAATAATAACTATTTTTTTAAATACGAGTTACTATTTCTCCCATGACACTTGGTTTAAAAAATTTTGTTTTTATTTTTCCAAATTTGCAAAAAAAAACACCCCCGAGATACCCCTCGGGGTTCCCGCAAGTGAATGTTTTGAATCCTCTGTAATTCATGCTTTAAATTGAAGCTCATGCCAACATACCCTTCATGTGATAAGAAATATATATCTTTTAACTTTCTGCCTCTTTGCACAAAGACAAGCAGATATTTTTATAACTTATGCAGATCAAATACTTAGCAAATTTCGGAAGTATGCTTAATGTTGTGTGGAACTGTTGTCGTTCAACAGGAAAAAGAGGGTCAGATAAATAAGTGAACTGTGAAGACACGAAGCAAGATTAACAGAAATTAGAGAAACCTGATTTTATGACACATCATATAAAATCTAAAATATATGTATGTAAAGCTATTTGACCAACACCAATTGCCAGTATGCTGCCTTTCTTTGGAGGGAACCCATTTTCAGCAGTTCTCTTAGCTAGTTTTTAGCTGCTTATTCTTTATACTTAACTATAAACTGTGTGTTATACTAAAATTTCAATAGCCTTCTACTTTTTGCAAATAAGTCTTACCCCTACCTTTTCATATGTTTATCTATGTAATACTTGCATCATTATTATTAAGTTTAGAAAAAAAGAAAACTGCTAATAGATTCCCTTGTCATGCTAAACATAAACATAACTGGCCTGATACTGTAAACAGGACAGAGTCCCTGTCTTCTGTACAGGAAGATTATTATTAGTACTAGGCACTACAAACTAGTACTTCGGACACAAAGAGAAAACATGCAATTCTAAAGAACTAATAATTTTACTACACTTTAGTTTCAGCTATGAGGCAAAAGGAAATCCATATTAGATCCACCGCCACTTTCCTGGATGAGTAATAGCATGAGCAACAGTGTCTTTGCCTGCTGGTCTGTACATAATCTCACAAATGTGTAGGCTTATCTGGTGTGGCCAGAACTCAGATCCGGCCTCCTTGTGGCTGTTTAAATGTACAGGAAATAGACACGAGCATCTCTCCTTTGAGAATTGAAACATTTTGCAGATAACGGAGACTGTTGTGACCAGGACTTTAACGTGTATTTTTTTTTTTCTTCCCCCTCCGGGGGAATTTCTGCCACTTCAGTGTCCAGGGCTTACTCTTGAGCCAGCATTTCTCTTTGGCAGGTTTGCCCAGCAGCTGTCACTTTGTAGCAATCAACAGCCATGTTTTATTGCTTTTGGTTGTATTTCCTTGTCACAATTATCTGTAAATTCTACCTTCAGTAAAAACCTTTTAGTCTCTTAACACAACTTTGTTTTTGGAATGAACTGAGTGATAGCAAAATAAAATACAAACCTGTGTACAATTCCCATCCAAGTTCATATAGGAAGACATGACCGGGGTGGATTATGTGAATCAATTAATGATATTAGTAGAAGTTTGTTATTATAACACATGGGGCTCCTTTTGTCAAGAAATTAATGAAGTCAGACCAATTATATGACATGTTTCCTGAAATCATGTTGGATGCAAATTTGGGGAATTCATTCAAAATATAAGTAAATGTTCATGATTTATTTCATAAATTGTGTATTAATATGTCATTATTGCACAAGATTTTATTTTTTTAAGAGATTTATTTATTTATGCATTACAGAACTGGGCTACAGGCCAGAGGTGCAGGGGCAGTGAGAGGATTCACCAGAGACAAAGTGGGGAGCAGAACAGGCAGATTGACGAAAGACACTGCAGCGGGGAGCAGCGGGAGGGTCAGGAGAGGTCTGCCGTGCCGTGTGGGTCACCTCTGGGGCAGGGATCAAACTTGCACTGAAGGGAATGAGGCTAGCTTGCACTGCTGAGCTTTAACTAGCTTGCCACCAGGAGGGGGCCTGGATATGTTCCAATTAATTATGTAAAGATAAATCAGTGATCTTTTAGAGTATTGGATCCTCAAGTTTGGGAGGAGTGAGTTCAGTTGATGGAGTTCAGAGTCCCCCATCAAGTTCCCAAGATAAATAAGTCATTTCATGTGTAAGTTTGGAGTTAACAAAGTTCTGAAGCATTGACTTGCATGTTAAAAATGTATATACGGTAACAATATATATATATATATGTCCTCTATAGCTCCAGCTAACTTAAAATCAAATTGTACCGTACAAGAATTATGTATATTTCTTGAACAGAAAGCAACTGGTAATGACATATTGATGGTCCCTCTAGTTAGCAGCAGAGTGCCTGAGTAGCCAATCAAAGCTCAGTAGATAATTTAAAAAAACATGAAAAGGAGAAATACAAATTTGATTAACACTTAATTGGATCGATGATGTCTTAATAAATGGTCCTATTTGTTGAGAATGAAATTTCCATTTTTCAGAAGGTGCTTGCTAATGAAGTGCTAAGTAGAATTTTTATAACTTAGGAAATGGAAAAGCTGACATAAGTATCTGGTAAGAAAAATACTTTCCAGGCTGACTTAGTGGTAAGTGTGTTTGAATCCTGGCCATGTAGTTTATTTTTGCCACCAGTAATTTAAAAAGTGGGGTTATTTGGAGAGTCTATAGATTTCCTTGAATGATTTTAAGCTTGGATTTTAATTATTCTGAAGTTAGTGTTTTCAGATCACATGCATTAGGATATTCAGCCTTTAATAAGCATAGCTAAAATATAGATCATGATTGATTATTCATATTTAAGTCTTTTAATTCACCTTTATCTGTTTCCCTAGGTTAAACTTCAGGTGGTTACAGTTAAAATTGCTACAGGAGAGTTCATATTGAAACAAGCACCTGCCTTTGAGTTATGTCTGTTTACATGAGTCTGTTTAAGCAACATAGTGCTCATAGACACTTCTAGAATATTCAAAGCATTGTTCATGAAAATTCTAAATATCCAACAGTAAATTGGCACATGTTGTCAGAACCTGGAGAAGTATACCTACAGTTGCATCTAAGAAATGTACCTTACTATAAGTCAGCAACCGCCCATAGTGCAGAAAATGGTAGAAACCACTGTTTATTTCACATGTCTCTCAAAGTTGAAAGTCTCAATTATTTTCTGTTTTACCTACTCGGAAGAATGCCTTTCTTTTAAAAATATCACTATATACTTGTTTTAGCAGCACATATACAGAAAACGTCTTCTGAAGCTGTTCAAATGTAATGTGAACATAGGATAAGCAATATGATCCTAAACCATTCTTTTAACTTTAATTAAAAATAAAGCTAACGCTATTCATGTTAAACAGTAACAAACACTTCAACAGAATCTTAATTTTGCAACATCAATGTATTTGAAAATTTTTGGGATCTTATTCTGTCCCCCAAGGTAATAAATGATAAGCAAAAAGACATAGAAATAATTGGTAAACAGAATTTGCTTTCACAGATTAAGGAAGACAGACTTGCAACTATTCATATATTATAAATTTTGAGACAAAAAGTTCCATATTAAAAAAAAAAGACTTTTAGTTTCACAGCTCTCATACATTACAACTTAGAAGAATACAGGCACATGAATAAATGTGCAATCATAAAACTTATTTGTGAAAATGCACACACATATGTATTTACATATAAAATGCAATGAAATAAAACATTGAATGTGTATGCAATAGTAGTAGTCTTTTAGCATTTTTAATTGCAGCAAACAAAAAGCAAACTATTGAATTGACTTAGATTTTGAATATATAGTATGTGTGTTTCTTATCCATTATGTATAAAACACACATACTGTGTGTTCGAACATTTGATTGGTTTTAACATTTGATGTATACAGATAAGTTTTCAAATGCTCTGGAATATGATCAGCCCATGCCACTTGTTACCATTAGTGCTGAATTCTTTATCAAGTTCATGTAATGTGTTTTTAAAGAAGGATCTTTCAAAGCAAGTCATTTATCCTAGTTTGTATATACCAACCTCTACTAGAACTTTGAACGTATGGTTAATAATCTCGATGTAAAACTTTACATAAAGAGTAATTACCATGTAGAAATTAAAATTGAATTGTGGAAATAAAAACAACTATAAACTTTAATCTTGTTTTTATATATTTTTTATTTTTTAAGATTTATTTATTTATGCATACAGACTTGTAGGCCAGAGGTGCAGGGGCAGTGAGAGGATTGACCAGAGACAGAGTGGGGAGCAAAACAGGCAGATGTCCAAGTATAGTGCTGAAGGAGCAGCAGGCAGGTCAGGAGAGGTCTTCCGCGCCATGTGGGTCACCTCAAGGGAGGGGATAGAACTCATGCTGAAGTGGCTATAGCTCCCTAGTGCTGTGCTTTAACCCGCTGTGCCACCAGGGATCACCCTAATCTTAATAATATATGCTGATACTATAAGCCTAAATAAAATGACTTTCATGAATGAACTTCTAAAACTACTGGCATCCTGTAGAATTCATAGGGCTGTATGGAAATATGTTTCTCTTTCAAGAAGTTGTATGCTCCTTAATATTTCTCTTAAATACCTTCTCAAAACAGGATAGGATACAATGCCAATCAAGTATGGCAAAAAAGATGGTAATCAAGTTAACTTTGTAGTTTTGATAATGTATATCTAATTATGAGTACCCTTTATTTGCCACATTTCTTCATAAAGATTTATTGTTGCATATAAAAACTGGGGTGCAGACTAGAGGTGTGGGGGGTGAGGAGATTCACTAGAAGCAGAGTGGAGAGCAAAGCAGGTGTATTGACTGAAATCTACTGCTGAGGGGAGCAGCGGGGAGACAGGAGAGGTCTGCTGTGCCATGTGGGTCACTCCCTGGCTGGGGACAGAAATGGCGGTGGAGTGGCTACAGGAAGCTTCCTAATGCTGAGCTTTATCCCCTGTGCCACCAGGGAGGGCCTCTACCTGCCACTTCCATTTCTGGTAAGTTTACTTACAAACAGGAAGCAGAAGATTATATTTGAATGTTAAAATATGTGGAAGTTGCAGGTGTTATGTTTTTATTGATATGAGGCTAAGAAAATGATGATATTCATAACTTGAGAGTTATCATATCTATCCATAACTTTAAATATCAAAATAGTACAAATAAGAATGGCTATTTACATAAGTAGTTGTGAAAAATAAACAATTCACTTTCAATTGGGTCATTCCAATGCTTGTCAACCAGTTTTTTCTTCTAAATAAGTTCAGTATTTGTTTTCTCTTCAACAAATGTTTTATAAATGTAGATGCAGTTCACAACAACAAGAACCCGTGGTTTAATATTTATGTTATTTTTACATTATTGTTTTGTATCAACATCTCATTGCCAAAGTCATGCAGAGCACTGGGGTCATTAAGCTTACTATTTGCAAAATTAAAAAAAAAAAAAAGTTTGGAAAATAACTTCAATTTTCATGTGGCTTTGGCAAAAAAGAACATAGATAATTTGTGCCAGTAACATTTTAGAACTGGATTCACATCAAAAACCATTAAACGTCTTTCATAAAAATGAAGAAAAACTGATTCTCTAGCCTTACTCTCTATACTGTAGTTTGACTTTCAGACATGCCAACTTGGATGTCAAAACATACAGCTGAATGTTCTTCTATTACAAGAGTCTCCAACATGTGTTGAAATTTGGCTGAATTAAAAAACTAAATATGCCCACAGTTAAACATCTTGAGTCCATTTTTGTTCTCCGCTCCTGGTATTTAATGTAGACACATCTGTCATGTGCCAATTTCTAGCCGTGGCTGTAGAAAATTTTCATTTGTCAACATTTTGTAATTCTGTTTTCTACCCATTTTATTTATTAGCTTATTGGCTGTATTTCCATTCAGTTTTTAAGTCTATGGATTATAGAAGGACAAGTAGGTAATTGTATGGGATACCATCTCCTTTTCTCTGATCACTAGATATTTCTTTTAGAATAGAAACAGGCTCTTGCTGCTGATTTGACACTGATAATTATGACTTTCCCTCAGAGGTAACATGTTATGAAAAAATATTGTCAGCCTTTGAAAAGAATCTTCTAGTGTTTATGTACTATGCTTTTGTAAGAGGAGAAACTTAAATAAATAAATACATACATTTAAATAAATAAATTACCATAACATTTAAATTTGCAATAAATGAAATTTATTAAACTAATTTAAATATTTACTGCAGTGTAAATAATAAAATACAGCAACCATTTATCCTTAAATAACCTTCTGGGTCATCTGATTTTTCATATGGATGTATGTCTTCGACTTTATGACAAGTTCATTGATGACAAGGAATTTTTGTTTTTTGTAAATTACATATAGTATTACACATCATGTTGTTCACAGTATGATCAAAATTTATCTGCAGGCTAATTGGTTAGTTGATAATTTAACTAATCTTTTGTGGGCTAAATCTATTATACTTCAGTATTATGGAAAATAAAAGAAATCAATTACAAATTTCAACTCATTTTAAAGGTAGTAAGACTAGTTATGAGATATGTAAGAACAAAGTTTATCTTCCAGTTCTTTTATTATGCTAGTAGTGAAAAAAAATAAAGTACACTTAATAGCCAAATAACAACAGATGCAAATAGGATTTTAGAGAAATCCAAATATACCATGAACTGTATTTTCTGGGCCAGGGAACTATTTTTCGGATTATACTCTCTGCTGCCTTTATACATACTAATTCTATTAAGAGTCTTTCTCACTGAGCATCTTTTCTTTGGTCTTTGTGCTGTGGATGACTAGATCCCTTTTAGAGCATGTGCCTCAATATCAACGATTAGGGTCCATTGGGTACCCTTTTGTGATATAGTAACAACTTGGCATGAGAAGATCTTAAGCTTTAATTGACTTTTTACTGTGGGATCAATCTCCCCAAGAGCAGCAGGTGGTTTTCACAATACCCCCAAAATAGGCAGCTTTGGATAAATACCACCTTGGATGGGGAAATGAAGCTCAATTAAGGCCTCCTGAGATTCAGGGAATCTGTTCCTATTACTTTAAAAAATCAGATTATTTAAAGTCAAGAGCCCTGAAGTTTCTAGAGGCTGAAGTTCTCTTCATCATTTCCGTATTTCTAATCAAAGAAGCCGTCATGGCTCCCCCACTTTATGGCCTACAGCATAGTTTTGTGGGTGTCACACAACTCTAGACTTAATCAGTGAACATGTGTTCACACTCTGAGAAGTTCATATTTTTGTCAGAATAAATAGATGAGGTCTATCTTTCCTTTCCAGGTTGTCTCCCGCTTTTTGTTTACTCTGAAGAAAAAAAGAAAAAGAAAAAGAAAGTGGTGACCATGTGCTCTGTAATGGACAGAGATTCTTGTATATCAAACTAGTTGTTCTTTGAATTCCTAGATGATATAAAGGTCCATTGGTAGAGGAAGCAACTAGCTGTAGTAGGAATACAGGAAAGCACATGGACCGTTAGTTAAGATTGAAGAAGTAATACTCATGAGAAGACAAGAGTCGACATGGATGTCAGAGAAAGATTCTAGATATTTCCCTTTTGAAGAAACACTTTGCCCTATTAAATGACATGGGATGAATATCTCTAGAATAGTATGTACAAGTATATTATACATATGACATAAGTATGAATTGAAATATAAAATTACCTGTCATAGACACATTGCCAAAGATCATTGCATTTGCCTGAACACTTAAACCTGATTACCAAATACTAGAAGAGACAAATGCCCTTTATAATTGAGTGAATTAAAAAGCAATTTGCAATTGAGGGAACCTAAACAAGATATTTGCATAATTCTTTAAGGCTGATTGTACACAAAGTGGGCAGGGGAAATATTGGAAGGATACATTGAAGTGTAATTTAAAGTATGCAATTATAGCATAATTATCTGGGAAGCAGCAACAGCAGAATGACAGCTCATTTGAAGAATCTGAAATGGGCACATGGGGGAGATTACTTGCCTCTGATGCAGCAGACGCTGGTCTTTGGTTCTCTGCCCAACTGTGGTGCTCATTAACTCTATTCCTTTGGGATAGAGAACTTTAGCTTTACCTCTTTTTGTTTAATACACAATTTATAAAATAAGAATAATTAAACCATTTCTGTTTATCTTCAAATTAAAATGGCTCAACCCAGAAAATGCACACACTCCTATACACTGACTTTGGATGGTCTACATTTCAATCTTAGTTCTATTGCTTACCAAGTATGTGATCTTGAATTGAGTCAACTCCACTTCCCGGAAGTCCACCTTATAAGAACCAGGGAAGGGGAAACTTACTCATATAGTTGGTAAATCCCTAAAACACCCTAAGTATTCAAGTATATTAAGTATTTTTTATTATTGTTTGCTTTGCTTTGAACATATATAATTACACTTTGTAGAAGCTACCTCATATATATCTTACATATTCTAGATTATACATGTTGATTAATTTTATCTTAATGGAAAGACAGTATTGTGTCATTATTAACAACTAGATTCATAAAGATAGTGACCATCAATGTCGTTAATAAGATGCTGAGAGTTACCCCCGTTACTCCCCAAGATCAGTCTCACACCTTCCATTCCCCTCCTCTGTCTTCATTTGGCTTCTGGGTAATTTGTTAAAAGGCACTATTTGCAGACTGATGTTAGGAAGCTGTATATATTTCACATTTTGCTGAGTGACACTCAGACAATAGCAATTCTTGGTGGAAACTATTCAGATTTTGATGTTTCACTGGATTCTAATAGTATTCTTTCCTATTTTTATCCCTTTGTATAATTCACTTAGCTGATGGTCCTAGGAATCATAACTTACCAACTCTTGTTTCTACAATTGTATGTAGGTTTTTCATTTGTTTATTTTTATTTGAAGCATCTACGGTCAAGTCTATGTTCTGTAAGACCCTGATTGACAGTGCTTTGTTAAAAAAGTAGTCTTCAAGGTAGCATTTAGTATTGGGCTAGGAAATATGTGGATGGAAGTGACAGACTTGGCAGGCATTATTAACATAATTATTCAAATTATCATGATTTTAGGTAGTAGAGTAGGCTTTTGGAGACCAAATACCTGTTTTACTTGATTGCAATTTAGATTGTAAATACTGTGAATTAGACAAGCTATCTGGTGACTGCTCTAGAGAGCTTTCAAAACAACATCAACAACAAAGTGGGTGTTGAATTCCCAATTTAAGTGGAAGCTAAGGAAAGAGAAATCTCTTATGATGACCTTGAATAAAATTCATAGTGTTTCTTATATTTGCATGACAAATGTGACTGAAGATCAGGTCTAAAATGTAATTTAGTGATTGCAACATCACAAAGACAATTAAATATAGGAGTAACAAGTCTTATGTTAAAGTAAGGCACTGATTAGTGAAAAAAATGAGGCCTCGAGTCTTGGAATGTTTAAACAAACCCATAAAAAGAAAATCTTGAGGCCTTCCCTGGTGGCGCAGTGGGTTAAATTACAGCACTAAGAAGCTAAAGCTGCTGCAGCATGAGTTTGATGCCCGCCCTGGAGGTGACCCACATGGTGTCGCAGACCTTCCCTATCATGCCCGCTACTCCCCTCAGCAGTGTATTTCATCAGTTGGGCTGTTCTGCTCCCCACTCTGTCTCTGGTGAATCCTATCACCACCCCTGCACCTCTGGCCTGTAGCCCAGTCCTGTATGCACAAATAAATAAATCTTAAAAAAAAAAAAAAAAGAAAACAGAGAGAAAGAATCTTGATATATTTAAAAATAAATAAATAAATGTTTTTAAAAAAAGAACTTAATATTCCTGTCTTTGTTACTGGTGACAGTTACCTATTCTATGCAGTGATTGTGTAAATATTTCCAGTTACTTAGGTGATTGTATAAAATTGCCAGTGACTTCACATGGGGCAGATGCTCTGGCTCTTCAAAATTTCTACTTACCAGTGTTTATCAATTAGACTTTAGCAAGAGACTTAAACCATACTGAAAATTACTTGAATGACTATTCTATCAATTTCCCCAAGGATTGTACAAAGCTAGTACCATTCTAAATGGGTAGGAACTACATTAATTCATTACAATATATAACAGATTCCTTAGGATCTTCAAGCTGAGTTTTCTCATGGAACTTCCAGATGTGAAGTACTGGGTTTTGAGTCTAATGTGTATTAAATAATCATCGAGAGGGGAAGTGCAAGATCATTTCTAAAAGATAATAGTGTTTATGCTGAAGGAATTGCAAAGTATACTTCTTCTTATGAGCAAGAACTAGGGGAGTATTGTGGGAATAGGTCCTGGCCCTGCAGTTATTTCACTTAGAGTTGCAGCTTAAGGTTGGATGGGTCATTACGGATACACTGCATTCATTCTGGGCTTTCGATTTAAAACTTCAACTCTAACAGGAATATATAATAGATATTTTGTTTGAGTGTTTCTTTCTTTCTTTCTTTCTTTTTTTTTTTGTTAGTCTACTTACTGTAAAATCCAGATTGCAGAGTTATACTGGAATAAGAGTGAGGAAAAAGAAAAAAAAAAGTTTGTGACTATTGTAATATTGGGGTGAATTTATTATGTACAGCTTGTACACCCATTATACAAGTCACATTGTATAAGGGCAGTGCTAAATACTCTATGTCACAGTATTCAGTGAATCTGTAGTCTGGAAAACTGATTGCCATGGCTTAACAAAGTGGGTGCGTTCGTTGCCATAAGCACAATTGATAGAGTAGCATGAGAAGGTTAGACCCACAAAGATCACAGAGGTGGCAAATCCGTCTCTGAAGTCTCTAAGAAGGAATCATATTAACAGTTTACCATGCTATATTCTGTTGGGAAATTAACTTGGCCACAAACACTGTTCAAGATAATGTAGTAGGAATATTTAGATTCTTACACATTTTATTTTTTCTAAATGATTTATTTATGTATAAAGATTTATTTATTTATGCATACAGAACTCAAGTACAGGCCAGAGGTGCAGGGGTGGTGAGGATTCACCAGAGACAGAGTGAGGAGTAGGACAGGCAGATTGACAAAGTACATTGCTGAAGGGAGCAGCGGGAGAGACAGGAGAGGTCAGCTCCCTGGCCAGGAATCGAACTCCAGCTGAAGCAACTTTGACTAGCTTCATAGTGCTGCACTTTAACTCATTACCAGGGAGGACCCATGTTTTATAGTCTTTATATAGCCAGTTCTTATATAAGATGGTACAAAGTTGGGTTAGTTGAAGAAGGACCCTGCATACAAGTGTGAGGTTATACAGCAAACCATTCTGTAATGTTTCGACAGAGATATCTGTGAACTTACTCCACAGTCTTGTAGGGACTATTAGATATCATTCTTTTGTGATCAGAATGGTGGCTGATGGAGGAAGGATGATATATGAAACCCTAACTGAATTGCTCAGATGTCAGTGCTGCCTCTATGCAATTTATGGGTTCTAGTTTCTGAATGTGAGTCAGTAAAAGATGCCTTTAGCAACTTGCAGAATGCTGCATAAATGCACTGACATTCAGCATCAAAGAGTGAACTATTGCAATGTTTCGACATTGCAGGAATGGCAAAATAACATGGCCATCATCAAATCCTAAAAAAATAAAGAAACGATGATCCCTGTTATATTCATGTTCTACTCCCCAGCTTGACCTGCAAAAGGGACATCAAAGGGACTGTGATGCTGAAAGTGGTTAACTTTCAGATGTAAGACAATAGGAAGCAAACAACACAGACTCTGGTAGGAGACAAGTGCAATTAAGGAGACGGATGCATTTTCTCAATTCCAATTTATAAGAACAAAAATATTCAGCTCACCTCAACCTGCCAGGGAGATCAATGTGGCTTTGTCGCCTCGCCTCTGGCGATGATAGCCCTCCTCTGTCTTCACATGGTCTTGATGGATTTGACTCACTTGGATACCGCCCTGAATGTCACAGCAGATTAATAGGTTAATGCCCACGTTGAATGGATCTTGTATGTAGGGCATGTAAAATACCCTTATTAGGATATGTATGTGGGGAGAGGGACATTGAACATCCTAGTAAATAATTCTGGGGTCCACCAGTGCCCTGTATCATGAAATGTCTTCTCCCCTAAAGTTAACAACACAGAGCTGCCCTTCACACTGCCCTCCACCAGGAACAACAGCGCCGTCGTGCTAGTCCCGCTGTGTATGCTGAGCTAGTCCTGAGGTTCTCATGGATAGATACTTCTGACTGAAACCCAGGACCAGAGATAGATCTGTAGCAGGCAGAGATCTTGCCACTTGCTTTTTTGAACCTGAGGATCCCATGGTAACTGAGCCTTGGTAATTTATTCTTCTTTATCACTGTATCATAGCTCTGGCCACTGTACTCCTCTGAGAATCCAGCTCCTATGACATGTCCTGTTACTGTTATAGGTCAACCTGGCTGGTCCATGGTGCCCAAATATTTGGTTATTTGAATACACACACACACACACACACACACACGTGTATATAGACACACTCATATGTGTATATACACAGACACATACACACCCATGTGTGTGTGTGTGTGTGTGTGTGTCCCATGTGTTCTTGTCACCCCGGTTTTGATCTTGTTCCCCTCTCCTCCCCCGTAGAATGTCTCTGGTTTAAAGTTGTTAGTTGATGTTCATTCTTTTGAGTGAAACTATCCAGTGTTTTTCTTTTTCATTCTGTCTTATTTTGCTAATCATGATCATTTTTTTTTCATTCTGGCTTATTTTGCTAATCATGATCTTTTCCAGTTCCATCCATGTTGCTGCAAATGGTAGGGGGTTATCTTTTTTATTGCTGCATAATATTCCATTGTGTATATATAGCACACCTTCTTGATCCAGTCAGCTATTTTTAGGCATTTGGGTTGTTTCCACATCTTCCCTGTTGTAAATAGGGCAGCAATACACACAGGGAGGCAGGTGTCCTTTTGAATTATTGTTTTTGTATCTTTTGAGTAGATACCTAGGGATTGAAATGCTGCATTAAATGGAAGCTTCATTTTTTAGCACTTTGAGAAGCCTCCACACAGTTAAATGTTCCTGTGATCTGTGGTTCCTAGATGTGTCTGGATGAGCTTTACTTAGGTGGATCTTGAATCCCAAATAGAACAGAATACTAAGTAGAACACAAAGCAGACTTCCCACCAGTAAGAGTCAGGGCTGCCAGCAGAATGACCCAAAGCTTGAACTTCAGCTCTCAGGTCCTGCCACACTGCCCCTCTTGATTTGGACTTGCCACATCTCCATAATGCATGGGTCGATTACATAAAATAAAATCCCGTTGTTTCCATTTCACTAAAGAACCCTAGTACGCTCTGCTTTGTGTCTGACACTTAGAGCACCATTGCCCTCTCTTTTCCTTAATCCCAGAGAGACACAAAACCTTCCCATTTAGGGAAGTCTGGACATCTCTCTCTTTTTTTTTTTTCCCCTTACCTTGCCCATACATATGTAAGCAATCCTTTCATGAAAGTCACATTTTAACATCTGTAGAGTGAACTTATGCACTTATAAAAACTCTGACTGAAAAAAAATCCTTGAACTTTCTACTTTTTCTTTAAGTTTCAAAGTGTTATATGTTGGGTCTCTAACGTAATATGCTCTGGTTCTTCTACAGAGTTTTTATGAAATAAGTCATATCTTTAAATGGATCTCATTGTTTCCAGAGATACAAAATTCCTCTTAGACCTAATTAATTTTTCTACATAACATGCATCAGCCATTATATTCACTGTCATAAAATTTATGCAGAGTTGATTAAGTGAATTTGTTAACTTTCTGTTGGGAAAAATGGAAAATTGATTTGGCAGATTCAAGTAATATTTTAGTAGCTAACGTGTCTAATACATTTTAATAAATAATCAAAATATTAAATTAACTAGCATATTCTAGCATGTGAATTTTTATGCATAATTTTTATAAACTTATATTCAGCTTTTTTTTCATAGTGATTGCATTTGGAAGAGAAAAAGCAAGTGATTTCAAGTAGTGACTGTTACTTGAACCTGTAAGATGGCAAGAATACATAAAAATACACTGAAGAGGCATAACTTTTTTATTGCCATATGTTTTAAAATAATTACAAGAACATAAAATACATCTGGGAACTTGTCTCAATTAGAAGTCTTGCTCCTCAGGGAAAATGGTAATTTAGAAAGCAAGAGTTTCTTATAAACTAAAAAGGTTCACATGATTTATTAATGTCCATTACTTCACAAGTAAAGAAAATAGATCTTTAGGATCTCTAATTGAATGGGGACAAATAGATTTCAAGCACAAAACAATAATGTTTTAAAAGAATTATGACTATAATTAGATTTTAGTGATAACATTGGATGATTAACTCACTACTTGTCACACAAGCATGTACTGGTATCTCAAGTCATTCTGTCTCTTCTTGCCTTCCAGGTCATTCTTCAGATATCATAAGGAAACAAAGTAATTTCCATTAATCCCTGTATTTTGTTTATTTACTTTTTATTATGACAAGAGATCCTTCTGAAAATTTGGTTGACTTTATAATTTCTAAGGATTGCCAATTGGGTAGTTTGACAGTTACCATGATGTATTCATACAGGGTGTGAAATGGACCTATAATTCTTACTTTTACACACCAAAAACATTTATTTTTGAAAAAATGAAAAATACAGGGCCCTATAAAAATGCTTCTAATGACAACATTGTATATTTCCAGCTTTCTCTGTCAGAGGCCAACAATAGCAATGAATGTAAAAAAAAAAAAAAAAAAGACTCGTTTTCAAACAACTTTGAGAAATCTTTCCATTAGCTCCCTATGGTTGACCCTGAGCCTTTTTGCACAGATAGAGCTCTTGGGAGTGAAGGCTCTCCTTCTGCTCACAAGGCCATGTTGTGTCCATTCTGTCTCTATCTTTTTCCTTATCGTGGCTCTGGCCTTTCTATCTGAGCTCAGCTTCTGTCACTTCTGATTTGCACCATTTCGATAGTCACATAGCTGGTATCGCCTGTCAACTAGAGCATTCTGTAATTTTTTTTTCTACTCTAGTGGAGCATTGCTCAAAAATATGAATAGTTCCAGCTTATAAAAAACTCGTTAAACCACTTCCAAGTATCCCTGTGATTAGGACGTAGAATTTTTATAGCCTTAAAGTGGCTTTTTCATTTAGTCTTCTGTAACCTTTCCCACACCAGCCAACCTCACACTTTACCCTCAAGCATTACTGCACTTGCTTCTCAATTAGGGTCTTTACGCAAAGTGCCCCCGTAGTCTGGAGAACTCTCACTGATTTTTCAGCTCAGTTTAAATGTCATTTCCTCCAGCAAGTTTCCCTGACCTTAAGTGTAGGTTGAAATCTCTTAAAATATGCTCTTGTAGCATCCTGAAATATGTGAGCATCACTTTCTGGGGTGGGGGAGGGGGGTGTTTGATGAGCAGCTTCCTCTCCCAACTGGTCATGAGTACTGGAGCACGAAGTCCTGTATATGTAATTCTTTCTCTTGCTCTCAGTTTAATGCCATATACACAGTGTTAAGATTGGACTTTAATCAACAAATATTTAATTAATTTTCCTTAGCAATGCATCAAAGATCTACAAAAAAACAAGTACTCAGCTTTTGATGAAGATTGATGTGAAGAACAGTCTTTTGAAGAATACCTTTTTGTAATGGTGGGAGACTAATTTTTTAATGAAATACCCAGTGAAACTTCCCATGTCATTTATGTAAGTTCTTTAAATATTTTATATTATTTATTGTGTAATGTAGGGTATTGCTATTTTTCAGTAAGTTTAAATATGTTTGTCATACAGAAATAATAGGTATTATCAGTCAGGGTATTTTTAGCACATTTAGATTTTCATCATTCCTTTAATTATCACTCAGTTCTTTTAATGGGCCTATTGAATTTGTGTCTTTTACTGTACTCAGCTTCAGATCCTCTTTGGAACTGAGCACAATATAAATAATAAATTGAGAACAGTTGAAAACCTTTTCCAGTATTAAATGATTCCTTGAGAAATCATCTCACATATTTTGTAGTCTTTTTTGGAAGTGATCCTTAACCTAACAATAGAAACACAAGGCACAAAATAATTTATGGAGTTTTTCAATGTTATCATAGTTTACCAAAAATAGTGAATAGAAGTGTTTTTTTTTTTCACCCAGTACAAGATTTCTATAAACGCTGCATACAACAAAATTACATACTAACAATGAAAGCTTACGGGGAAAAACATGTTAGCATCTCTATAATCAGAAAATAAATAGACAGGGGTAATGACAATTCTGAGCATAATACTAGCGCTGTGTTCAAAAGACTTGGTAGAAATGTCCAAAAGTAGATGACTGTATTTAAAAGATATGGTACATATACACAATGGATTATCACTCAGCAATCACAAAAAAAAAAAAAAAAGAATCTCATGCCTTTTGCAGCAACATGGATGGAGCTGGAAGGGATCATGCTTAGTGAAATAAGCCAGAAAGAAAAAGAAAAATATGGGATGGTTCCACTCATAGCTGGAACATAAAGGACCAAGGGAGAGAGGGAAATAATGAACAACTATATATGAAGCAATTATATACAAGAGACATTTTATGGGATGGAGTGGGGAATGGGATCAAAAATGGGGAGAGTGAAGTGCACTGGATTATGGTGATGGCACACAGGTGATTTGGTGATGGGAACTCCATGGGAATTAAAACCGAGATGGAAAAGGCACAAAATGATGTAAAAATAAACTATATATTAGTAAAAACAAAAAAGACTTGGTAAAGTTCTGATAAAGAAATGTAGCAATCAAGAATCAAGACATATATGATTTAACTATGGAAATGATGTGAAAACAAGTTGTTGAAAGAAATGGAGATAAGGAAGGTTTGTGCTCATGAAGAAAAATGTGAAATTTATAAAGTTCAAAGAGAAATTTAAGTAAGTTTTCTGAGCTACTGGGCTGAGATAAAGGGCAAATGAAACTGCACCATGTGATCCTGGTGACCACTCAGCTTTTTGAGGGAGCTGTGAAGTGCATGGTGTCAGACTGCTGCAGCAATTGCAACATAACTACATGTTAATGCTGACAGGCTGGTGCATAACATTCCCTGGGGAGCCCATACATTCCCCTGTTAACCAAACTCTTGTTTTCATGAGCACTTCAGACCCTAATTTTCATTATCGAATCATCTTCTGAGAGAGGCAGTAGACTGCATTTGACCTTTGCGCTGGAGAACTGGATGGATATGAAAGTAGTTTGAAGCAGTTTTTCTCAAACTATGTATACAAACAGGTCACCTGGAGAGCTTGTTCAAAAGCAAATTCAGAGTCCAATTCAGTTTATCTGGAAGGGATCTCAGATTATTCCTCTAGATGATAATTAAGCTGTGAGTCCAGAGAACATACTTTGAAAAGCCAGTCTATGTTAGAGAAGTTTGTCAATAAAAGTGTGATCCATATGTATGATTTGAATCTTTTTAGTGGCCATGTTCCAATTGAAATATAAATATGTTAAATTAAGTTAGTAATATATTCAGTTTGACTTAACATATCCAAAAACATGTCATTTCAACATGCCTTCAATATAAACATTTTAATAAGCTATTTTTCATTCTTCATTTCCATACATATCTATTTGAATATCGTATGAGAAATATTTGATTCATTTAAATTTCCTGAAATTTGCAGTTGACAAGGCAAATTTAGATCTATGCTTGTTCCAAATCTGCTGTAAAGTTTTCCAACCATTGATTGTAGTATCACTTTTAAAGTTAAACGTAGAATAATTAAATACAAATATAATTTAAAAAAATCTGTTACCTAAAGTCCCAACATTTCAAGTGCTCAGCTGCCATCTGTAGTCAGTACCTGCCCTGTTGGATATAGATAATATTTTAACAACAGTTCAAAGCAGGTTTCAGAAAACAACATCTAATTTCTCCTCAAGCAAATGTTTGAACTTTTGATATGTGCCAGATATTTTGCTGAGTGCTTTAGTTGATAAACTAACACAGAGAACTTAATTGTAAGAACATAAAATGCCTTATAAAATACAGCAGCAGGAATTCAGCTGAGTCTCAATAGTTGGATTTGGAAATTGTAAAACTGACAGGAAAGGTATTTCCATTTTCTCAGTGTCCACTTGTAAAGAGCACATTTATTACACCTGCTTCCTGCAGGAAAACATCTGTCTCCTCTTCTTCCACACCATGGACGGTGGATGTTTATCACCCAATTCCTTAGGACACATCCTGTGTTGTCTTTTCCCCTGTAGGACTTCAATGCCAAGACCCCCCATTTCTCTGCTTCTCTATGGTGCTGGAATAGGATTCTGAAAATTACACTCATCATGTTAGCAGTTGGAATACAGAAGAAAAGAGGATATTTATTTCTATGTTCTGTCTCTTTCATTCGGATAACAGAAAATAACGATGGCTCTATTTTCTGGAATATTTTAGTGCTAGTGAGATGTTTCCATCCTCTTTTGATAACCATATGTCTGTTGCCCTCAGAGGTATGAAATTCTCTGAACACCTAGATTATGGTGGTACCGACTCTCCACTGTACCCACATTGGTGACTACATCACTGACTCAGTTTTGTCGGTAGCAATTTCTTCCTACTTCTTAATGCAAGACTAAAATCACTTCTGTAGAAGACACCTGGTTTATAGAGTTGGTAATATCTATGGTCCATTGGGGTTTTATTTTGGATCATCCAGTCTTATAATATCTAAATAATATGACCATTCTTTTAAAAATCATCTACTTTTTTTTTGATAGCACAATATTATACCATATTTGCAGGTGAGTAAAATTATTTAGTTCACTTTTACTTTTCACTAATAAATCTTTTTTTATTTACCTTCATATAAATATTCCTGAAAAAAAGTCCCATAGGAGTTCTTTCTTACCTCGTTTCTTTGCATCTGCCACCAAGCTCAGGTGTTTTAAGAAGCCTTTCCCATATGCAGGCATTGTTCAACTGAAAAATGTTTCACATGCCTGTTGGCCACCTGCTTTTCCTCTTTGGAATAGTTTCTCTTTAGTTCTTCTGCCCATTTTTTTTTTATGGGGTTGTTTACTTTATTTTTGTTGTGTTTTATCAGCTCTTTGTGTATTTTTGTGATCAGTCTTTTGTTATTAGTAGTATGTGCAAAAGTGTTCTCCTAATCAGTGGGGTGTCTCTTTGTTTTGTATAGTGTCTCTCTTGCTGTACAGAAGCTCTTTAACTTGATGTAGTCCCAGATGATTATCCTTTCCTTCACTCCCTTTGCTTTGGGTGTTGTAACTTTATAAAGATGTTACTGAAGTGTATGTTACTGTCATGTAGTGTTGCCCAATATTTCCTTCTAGATATTTTATGGTTTTGGGTTTTATGGCTAGTGCTTTAATCCACTTCCAGTTGGTTTTTGGTTTTGGTGTGAGGTAGTAATCTAGCTTCATTTTTTTTTTTTTTTTGCATAAAGCAGCCTACAGGACTATGGTGATGGCACACAAGTGAATTGGTGATGAGAAGTCCATGGGGATTACAATTGAGATGAAAAAATGAATGAAATGAAGAATGATGCAATAAATAGATAGATAGATGAATGAATGAATGAATGAATGAATAAGAAATAAAGATATATTTTTTAAAAAGTCAGTGATAACCTCTCTCTAAAGTCAAACCTATGACCTGGTCTTATATGAGCGGCTGGAATGTGTGCATTTGATGACACAGTCCTGTTGAACTACTCACTTCACTTGGCCTTTAGGTCACACATTTCCCTGCTTTTCTTTACCTTATATATTATCTGACACTCAAACATCCCAGAGTTTCATCCTTGGACTGTTTTTGTCTCCACACTCATTTCTGTTTACTCACCAATTCACTTAGCTTGAGATAGGAGGGCAAGTTTTAAGTCTGGACTTCATTCCAGTTGTTCGCTGAATGCCAGACTCCTGTCTCTAACCCATCTTTGACATTGTGTTTGTATCTAACAGGGCTCTCAAACTTAATAAATTACCAAAAACAAAATCTTGCAAGAAACTAACACACATTTTTGAATTTCAGTCCTATTCAATAACATCACTCCTCCTCTTCATCACTTTCCACATTTTTGTAGATGCTGACAGATGTTCTCATTTTTTAGCCTAAAGACTTCTGTATAACCTTTCTTTATCTTTTGTATTTTACATCTAAGCTAAGCAGTTTCTGCTACTCCTACCACCAAAGTATATGAAGAAAGTGGCCCTTCTTTCCATCACTGGAAATTTCTACTGCCCCCCATGAAGCTCCAAAGGCTGCAGTGAAGAGATTATGGTGTTATTCTTCCTAATGAGTGGCATTGCTTTATCCTTTGGCCTCACACTCTCACAGTTCTTTTTTACAATGTGTTTTTATTTATTTATTTTTTACATCATTTTGTGCCTTTTTCCATCTCCATTGTAATCCCCGTGGACTTCCCACTGCCATTTTATCCCTGTGCCATCACCAGAGTCCCGTGCACTCTTCCCGCCCAGTTTTGATCCTGTTCTCCTCTCCACCCTTATAGAATATCTCTGGTTTGTAGTTTTTCATTGCTTTTCAATTTACTTTATTACAATTGCTTTCCCCACCCCCACCCCACCCCCCCATCCCTTACTCTCTTGCTCTGAGTGAGTGAAACCACGCGGTATTTTTCTTTTTCTTTAGGATTATGTCACTAAGCATGATCCCTTCCAGCTCCATCCATGCTGCTGTAAAAGGCATGCTTATTTTTTTTTTGATTGCAGTCCATTTTTTAATACCGTGGACATTCAGATGTTACATAATCCACATCACGTGTTTTATATATATTAAAGAATTGTATACATATTGTACTTCTATGAAGTACGCACAACTATTTTCCTCAGTCTGCCCTGGGGTAAAGTGAGTCACAGTTAAGTTTAGTGAGGTGACTAAGTTTCCACAGTTGATAAAGACAGAGTTACATAACTATACTGTTGGGCACCAGATTCCATTGTCTTAACTCCTTGTGTGCTGCAAGTTCTACAAGCCTTAGTCCAGCAGAAATCTGATCATCCATGCATTTGCTTAAAACATTCAGGTAAATTTCAGGCCCTCCTGGGGGGTGCAATGGTTTAAAGCACAGCACCATGAAGCTAGCCAAAGCCACTTCAGCACAAGTGCAACGCTTGACCAGGGAGGTGACCCACATGGCGCGGCAGACCTCTCATGTCCCGCCCGCTGCACCTCTCAGCAGTGTACTTTGTCAGTCATCCTGTTCTGCTCCCCACTCTGTCTCTGGTGAATCCTCTCACAGCCCCTGCACCTCTGGCCTGTATCCCAGTTCTGTGTTAATAAATAAGTTTTTAAAAAATCAAAAACATTCCATTAAATCCTCTTATTTACTAAGATTAAGCACATAGTCTTCAACATAATCTTAACAGCCTGGCAGAGACTGGCTTCTCTCACCTCGCTTCCTGTTGCTGGTTTCTACATTCTCATCTCCTACTACATTGATTTCATTGAAGATCATAGAGCACATAAAAACAAACTCATACTTCAAGGCCTTTGAACTTTCTACTTCCTCTGCCTGCAATTACTCTTCTGAAACACACACATTCTCTGTTCACTCACTTCTATCAGATCTATATTTGAGTTTCACCTTCTTGAGACCTTATTCTATCAGTTCTGCATCACTTGATTTTTTTCTTTGAGCACTTTTCTAGAACATTATGATTTACTTATTATTTGTTTTTCTTCAACTCCTACTCATCAAAATACAAATTTCATAAAAGAGGGGATTAGCTCACAGATGAATTTTGTTAACTGATATCTCCAGTCCAGTACATGAGAAATAATTGCTTTGTTTGTGGAATGAATAAGTTAGCTTAAAAAAAAAAAGTAGAGCGATAAACCAGGATTTACTTAACTGATGGCTTTATTTTGAAATTATCTGGTTTTGAATAAAATTATGACTTCTATAATTATTTTTGTTTTAACTTCTGAATAATTTAATGAAGAGAAGGCTTCATATTCACAACAGATGTGACATGTGGACAAAAATTACTGTTCAAAATAGTTAGAATGTCAAAAGGATATTAATGGAAGTGAAAGGATTATGTAGCCAGAGAGTAATAAGCACCCAAGCTAGACTGGACCTGATATGTGATTGATTTGCTCATAAAAACAGTACTTGGAACATAGATAAGAAAATCATTTACTATTTTTATTATTAATTTCCTTAAAAATTAGATTCTGAGAGAAAGACTATAACCCTAGGAAATATTTAAAAATAAAAGTACTATAGTACTTTTATTTACTATTGTACATTCCAAATCTGACACTTGTATTCAGTCATGTAATAAATTTGATAAACTCATTTTTATAAGTGTTCAAGGACAAAGAGAAAATTAGTTGATGCAAACAATAACAATAAAACTAGGAAAGAGGAAGAGGACCATATTGCTATAGTAATTGAATTGTGGAAAAATATTTTGGGGATTCAAGGGTGTTAAACAAGAAAAGTAAACAAAATTAGTCTGTTTCTTAATGATGAAAGAATTTTGGAGGTGAAAGTATAATGGAGATTGATCATGTTCAAAATCCTCTATTCTACCCATATTATAAAATACTTATGAGCAATTAATTTAGACAGGGTGTCAGTTGGACAAAGAATAAGCTGAGCTGGCCAACTAAAAGAAATGCTCCTGAAACCAGTGCTCAGATTTATCCTGGTTATCTTGGAGTAAATTTTGTCATAGCTCTACATGATCCCACCTATGAAGGAAAAAAAAAATTACTCATACAGCATTTACCACAATTACAGAATGCTTATTTTTAACCTAAAATAATAATAATGAAGGGTTAGACATATTCTATTGAAATAAGAATCCACAGGAGTAATTATTACAAGAGAATGCCATTGTAATCCATCAACATATGGTAGGTAGTAAGTAGCTACTAAGTGTATTTCCTAAATTTTGGTTAGTGTCCATATATGGATGAAAATAATTAGGCACCGTAATGTTTTTTTAAAAGTTAGATGGCTCCTATGTTATTTCCTTTCTAGTAAGCCAATAGGATAAGTAAACTTACTTGATGTTTTTGTAAGGGTAGAGTAACAATTTAAAGGCCAGGATACCAGCATGTTTATCGTTTCTCTTACAGCTAACAGATGTGCTATCATGCCAGAGTGGTATATTTTAACTTTAAATAGTAGTAAACTTAATTCTTTCTCTTCCTTAAACCACAAAACAATATAAAGTCCCTCACTAAGTTTTTTTTTTTTTTGCACTTTCAAGACTAATGTACCGTAACGCCCGTCACTGTCTCTTTGTTGTCACTATTGAGAAACTCAGAATAAAACAAAGGTGTGCAAATAGCTAAACAGATGTATATTTGACAGTCTGAAAGCAAACTGGGTTTGTTTGGCACACAGCTTCTCTATTTTCTCTAGACAGTTGAGAACAGTAAAGGAATTTAATTTCATAGGCCAGTATGAAACTTATAAAATAAGTTTTATACTA
>NW_004567115.1:47580665-47642850 GCF_000260355.1 Condylura cristata | reverse complement strand
ATAAGACAGACATTGATTCACTGAAATAAGAAAAAGGGATTCACAACTGAATTACCTATGATGCAATTGAGCATTTCAGGCAGACTCAAAGGATGTAAAAATACAACATCCTTCTATCAACTAACTGAAGACATTCTTCATTCCGTAGAATGACATGTCTGACAGTTGTTGAGCTACAAGATCTATCAAAGTTTTGTCCACAGTTCAAAAGCATTAAAAAAAAAATCAGTGAAAAAGCTGCAAGAGCAAAAACGCAATACTTAAAAGTGTATAATTTGGTACATGTCATTTTCGTTTGAACTGCACCTCTTAAACATTTTCTTTTTAAATATTTAGGCATAGATGTAACAAAACAGTTATGACAGCTCAGAAGTCTGACCACCTGCAAGTAACATTTGGGAGTTTGTAAAGAAAGCAACTCTGTTGGTGAAAATTAATATTTCCCAGTCACTAAGACAGTGTCATTGTCTAATACATATTATAAGTTTATTCTTGAGACAAAGCTATTTTCCTAGAAATGTTAAACAAAATGCTCCCAAATGTTAACACTGGTCAGGTAAATATAAGGAGCAGCGGTAACATTTTCAAATTTTAAAATTCAGCTTTTCAAAACAATACTAAGTAAGGCATATGCCCATCACACAGAACTGGAAGATACTTGATAGGTTCCATGAATCTGAGTTGATTGATAAACATAGGTTTTGATTCAGTAGTTGGTAATACTTGTGGCTCAGCAGAGACCAGAGAAAGGGGAAGGGCAGGGAGGGAAGAGGAAAAGATTCTTATAAATGATACTTGGATTTGCTTGGCTTGATGGTCCAGCGAGAAAGAATTATTTTTAATGATGAAAAAAATATTTTAAAAGACTGTCAAATTTTATTTCTATAATATGTAGCAAGCCTGCATTATCCTGCAAGGGATTTTGGTAGCTGATGGTGGGCATATAATGGCGGCTTCATTATATTGCAATGCAGCAATTACCTTCAGGTATGAGGTGTCTGCCATCAATATTTCCTCTCCAGTTTTTGCAAATGGCAATTATACAACTTTTTTGGTATAGCTTGAGCAAGACTTTTTTTTTAAGATTTATTTATTTATTCATATATAACTGGGGTGCAGGCCAGAGATGCGGAGGGTGAAAGGATTCAGCAGAGAGAGTGGGGAGCAGAACAGGCAGATCCACGAAGTACACTGCTGAAGGGAGCAGCGGGCGGGTCAGGAGAGGTCTGCCGCGCCATGTGGTTACCTCCAGGCAGTCGGGAATCGAACTCATGTGGAAGCGGCTTAAGCTTTTCAGTGCTGTGCTTTAACCTGCTGAACCTGCTGCGCCACCGGGGGGGGGGGGGGGGGGGAAGGGCCCTGACAAGACTCTTAATCAACAAATTGTTGAAATTTTTGAGTAAAATTTCATGGTAACTTGTATATTTTAGAGAATAATTTGATTCATAAACAAGAAAATTAATTTAAAATGCAAAAGAAAAATGATTTTTAAAAAACAAACTGTACAAACATGAGGAAAAGGTAATAATATTGTGCAAACTTTATCTACCACATTGCATAAATTATTTCTGCAAATAAAAACAAATTTAAATTATAGGATAATGATTTACATAATGGCTAAAATACGTGTACGTTAAAAAAAAACAGATATAACGAAAAAAAAAAACAGATATAACGAAAGTGTGTTTCAGAATGGATGTAGAGTTCTAGCCTTAACGGCAAATAAATGTTTAAATGAATGTGTTGATGTTCCATGATGAACACCTGAAACTTATGTGATACAAAGTTACTTCACAAAACCCAGAAAGGTATAACATTTTTTCCACAAAGTCTTCCACAAATTAGAAACAAGGGCTGCATATAACACGTCTGAGAACACCTCTAATTCTACTCTGAGCTATAAGGAGGCTTCCTGCCTCCTGCCACCAGCCTCTATGGCTGCCACCTGCTCCTTTCTTTTCTGCCCAGGTTTCATCCCCCACGTGTTTTATCATGTTTGTTTAAAAGGCACCTGGGGAAGTGAGCATGGGGGTGATTCTAGACACCCGGCCAAGAAACCAGGGCACACCGCTCTCATGTATCTAAGGAGATTGGAAACAGAAAAAGGGGAGAAGCCAGAGTGAGAGTTCTGAGCTCAGGGGCCTGGAAGACTCCATTACTCCCTGCCTCCCAGCCTCCCTGCCTCCCAGCTCGCTGCCTCTCAGCCTCCCTTTCTCCCTGCCCACATGCCTCCTAGCCTGCTGGTCTGCTTGTGTGTCCAGTCCCCTGTTACAGCATTAAAGGTCTGACAAATCTGTTGAGTGCTGGGAGGCTCTTGTCATTTGCCCCCAAATATTACAATAGCAGCACAGTGTGGGGGGGTTTAAAGGAGAGAAGAGACTTGTGCGGGAAGACCAGTTGTGGAAGTTACTTTTATTAAGTCTGTCTTAACAAGAAAAGTATGCCAGTGATTTGGAGAGCACTGATTCTGAAGAGATGCTGCTCTTGAAAAGTTAGTATTAAAGTCAGAAGGCTAGATTTTGGAAGAAAGATTATGGAAGAAAAACAGCTTGCTGAGATTTTCAGCTGTGTGGGTGATTTTTTGTTTTTGTGCTGTTTTTTTGTTTGTTTGTTTGTTTGTTTGTTTGTTTTGTTTTTAAGTAGGCAGGGGGATTACCAAGACCAGGGGCCTATTTATAAATAAGATGAGATGAATGCATATTCTGTTGCAGAATAATTCCTCTTTGATGCCCTTGTGTTGCTGAAAGTGTATAGTAGGTAACTCCTCTTTTTCTGGGTGAGTGCAGCAATGAGTATAAATTGAAAGAAAAACAGAAAAGCTACTGAGTTTATTGGTTAGAAGAAAAGCAACTGGGAAAAGTACCATACTGGAAAGGATGGAGCGAATCTGAGGAAAAGATACCATAGCATCAGCTGAGAAAGACACAGACAGAACTGAACACTCCTAGCCGGTTCACGACTATGCACCCTTGCTCTTCTGAAAGTGAACAAGTGAAAGTGGTTATATGTTGTATTGTAACTAATACTCACTGACGAGTTTACAACGGTGGGCACTTTGTAAAATAGATAAAACAAAAGAATATTTTAGCAGAAACCCTCTGTCCTTGCTGGCTGGAACGTCTACGATTGTTCTGAAAGCTTTTTAACTGAAGCAGATCATCCTTAATCAGCTTCATGATGCCACAGCTCCTGATTAACTCCAGGTGGCTTCTCTTGATTAGAACACATTTAGGAAAAACTCATACTATCTAATACTTTGAACTGTAAATTCAGGGTCATAGTTCCTGGTGGCAAAGTTTTAGAGACAATTCAGAAAACACAAACATGTCTGCAAGAATTAAAAGCACCAGTTCTGTCCTTAGTTAGGAAGAGACACCAGCTTTCACATAAAGTTGATGACACTGGAGACTAGGAAAAAAAATTGTCCCGAAAGCATCAGGTGGCTAAACTGGTTCACCACGCTTTCACAAAGGTAGGGCATCATCACCTTTCTGGAGCCTTTATGTGGCATGGCACTTAAGAGCAATATATTCAGTAAACCATGGCAGAACAGTGGTAAAATTGAACCTATTTTCAGCGATTTTTCTTAACTGCTTTGTTCTTCATATCTGTCACTGAACCACAGGACTTCTGATCTGACTCTTCCTTATCTCTGCAACTCACAATATGTCAACTCATGTGTCCCATGTGTGTCTCAAGCCCCATGTGGCCAGTTTGGCATAGTTAGGTCTATTAGTTCTTTAAAACTCAGATTCAGGGCCCTCCCTGGTGGTGCAGCAGGTTAAAGCACAGCACTAAGAAGCTAAAGCCATTCTGCATGAGTTCGATTACCGCCTGCCCCGGAGGAGCTCCACATGGCGAGGCAGACCTCTCCTGACCCGCCCGCTGCTCCCCTCAGCAGTGTACTTCGTCGATCTGCCTGTTCTGCTCCCCACTCTGTCTCTGGTGAATTCTCTCACCATCCACATCTCTGGCCTGTACCCCAGTTCCATATAAATAAATAAATAAATCTTAAAAAAAAAAAAACAACTCACATTCAATGTAAGCAGTGCCAATGCCTGCTGAATTTGCATCAGTGCTAATCAGTCATTCCTCTTTCTTGACTTTCTCTCTCTTGCATGCATTTGCCATGTGATGATATTTATATATGTGTCAGTTTCCTCAAATAGTCTGTGAGCATCATTCTTGAGAACAGGTTTATCGTTTGCCATTTGTCTGTTTCTACCATAACCTGGTACATGGAACAGAGTAGGAGTTAAGCTATTTTATTGATTTGTATTAAGTGTTCGGCTCTAAGTAATATGAAAGGAAGTATACTAAAATATCATTTTTCTATGTATGAAAACTTTCAATTTCCTCCTAATTTCTAACGTTCCATTAAAAAAATGGAGCTATATCCTGGGCCTGGAAAACATGCTTATTTATTATCTATGTATCAGAAAAGCACTTAAGTTATTGAAATCATTTGAACTCAGCCTTTCCTTTTTAAATACATCACAGAGAGAGACAGTATCTGCCTCAGTGGATCAACATTTTTTTTTTTTCATATAATGATCTCGGAGTCAGGAAGCTCCTTTTTTATGTTTGAATAAATGCCCTTTTATTGTAATGTATAAGGTGATGGGAAGCATTTTTAAAGCAATCAATAACATATTGAATATCTACTCTAAACAAAGAATTATTCCAACTGCACTGTTCTAAAAAAAAAAAAACTTTCTTGGCTAGTGACTTACTTAAAATGGAAATAAATAAAACATGAAAATAATAGTTTACAATATATTTTGAGAACCATGCATATAACACAAGGGACTTATTCATGGCAATGCATTGTGTTAAATCCTGTGTAAGCAGAGGGTAGCAGTGGGGAGGCTGATGAGAGAGAACCAGGATCGCAAGCACTAAGTGGCTGGATCCCAGATGACTAAAGGAAAAAGAACAGGACTGAAAGGAGAAGAAGAGCTTCTCAGAGCATTGCTGAAAATCTGACCTGAAAAAAAATTATAAAGTCATCATTTCTAGAAATAGGGGGAAATCTCAGGTCTTTCAGACAAGAATATTTAATAAATGCAATATGTTCTCTTTCTTTCCATTTATCCAACTATCATTGACAAAAGAACTTTTTTTTTCCCTATCATTCCCATGTGCCAAATTCCATGTTCTCACTATCCATATGTAATCACTTTAATACCGACAAAACTATGACATGGCTATAATTCCCTTATGCTGGATAAGCAGTTTGAATCCTAGGTAAATTATCTGTCTAGGAGCACAGTTAGTAAATAATAGAGTTGGGATTTATAATCAGCCTGATTCCTAAAGCCATACACTCAAGCAAATGTTTAAATTATAATTTCAAATTAGCCGTTCATTAGTTCCTTTACTTATTCAGGAAGCTTTCACTAAATTCTTATATGTAGGAGGTTTTAAGGGCGGAAAAAAACCAACAAAGTGCTTTGTGACTAGTTCAAGGGTATTAGTCACTTAAAGAAGACATAACACCTACAAATATGCCAGCTGCTAAAAAAAGATGAACACAAAACTGTCGGGAGTGAGGGGGAGAGACACACACGAGCAGTCAGGTTCCAGGGACAAGTTCTGTGACTAGTGAGATATGTGTACAAAACATCCATGTGCAAACATAATATTTAAATCATAAATTTTGTCAACAAAAGGCTTGGGTATCTTATTTTTTATTCCTGTGTCAAATGCTACTTTTTATGTAAATAAAAAGAGCTTTCTGAATTTTTCAGGTGTACTTACTGAATTCTGTCACCTACCTGTAAGTTTGTCTGTGTCCCCTGTTTTACAGAAGGAGAACTGGAAGTTTTAAGAGTCAGGGGCATAGCTAGTAAATATCAAAGTCAGGATTTGTTCTCAGTTCCTCCTGCACTAAGTTTATTATTCTTTCAACTAAATCACTGCTTCTCCAACTTTCCCTCTGAAGTATTCCTTAAAGGAGCGGACAATGTATGTGCATTTCCCTAGGAAGTCTGGGCACAGAGCCCGAAGCTGCCCTGGAAACACAAAGTTCCTTTGAAATCTTCTGTTTTATATAAAACATGAAAATGAATGATTCGGCTGTTTTTATATGCACATGCAAGTGCAAAACCTTTTAAAAGTGCACACATTCAAAACTTTTTCACCTTTAGTTAAATTTGAGTCTCAAGGAAGTTGCTCTGAATTTCTCCTCTGACATTTAATACCTTTTAACTGGCCATCAGAATCCCTATATGGGATTGAAATATTGCAGAATTAAACTTTAATAACATTTTTTATTTACTGTTTAGATAAAATATGCACTTCTCTGTAATGATAACTATTTTACCTTATTATAGAAGTGATTTGAAGATTTGGGTTTTTATACCAATTATCAGAAAGATTCAGGGCTGGTTTTGGAGACTGGGTTTCACTTTGAGTCTAATTAAAAAAAAATACATAGGAATAGAGGATATTAATTACTGCTGGACCTAAAACATAGATGAGTCTCGTTGAGTCCACTGTGGTGTCAATGCCCTTTCTGCATTCAATACTACTGGCACTTTCCTGCTCAGGTTGGGATGCACTAAGTCTTACGTCAAATAATTCTCAGGACAAGAACAGAAGCAGGAACATGCAACAAGAAAGCCATGTCCACAAGAAGGAGGTCCCAATAACAGTGAAAACCTACTGGAATGGTAGGTGCAGTATAAAGAGATGCTTGCCTGCAAAAAGGAGAAAGGCATTGTGTTAAGTCTTGCTAGCCATGGTGTTGAGGGTGGAGATGTACTTCATAGAACAAGGTGGCAAGATCCCACAAGGTGAGCAGGGGGTACAAGGGAAACCCCCGATTAGCCAGTTTTCTTACCTTCTCAAGAGGCCCACAGTGCCTGGAATGTGTGAAACAATTTTCTAGCCTTGCTGTAGAGATGGGAAAAATGTATTTTTGCAAAGGGATGCTTTTTTTTTTTTTTTCCTTTTTGTTCTTTGGAAAAAGAAAATTACCTGAGCCAGGTTGCAAACAATTAGGATAGGAATTGGCCCATAGACTGACCACAGTGCTAAGATGGACATAAACATTCATGTAACACATGATAAAACCAAGGCGTTAAAGGTCAAGGTATGCATCTGATAAAATACAGAATCATAATCCCAGCAGTAGGAGCAGAACCTGTGCATATTTGCAGATATTTTTGGGCAAAACTTCACATGTAGGAAACATGAAAACTGCTAGAGTACTATAGTTAATATCAGATTGAATAACATTTTCCATTCTGTAGGCTTTTAGCACTTTAGATTATATTGTGTTATTGTTCAAAGTACTCTTCTGGTCTGAGAGTGCATGGGGTCTTGGTGATGCTACAGTGAGCTGACTGACAGCATTTTGTGCAGTGAAGCTGATAACGAATCCAAAATTAGTCATGGGAAATGAATACACAGGAGTCTTTGTTTAACCATAAGTGATCTTTTTCTATAATTCAATTTTCCTTGCCACTTTCTGTGACCTTTACATTTTGGTTAAAGTTCCAGTTACATATTCTGAAATCAAGCTCGCAATTCTATACCTGCCACTAAGCTCCTCAGTTCTGTGGTTGTCAGTGATAAGAATAGACTCTTTGCTGCTAATCTGGAGAATGCATTCCTAACATAAGCCATTAATCTGTACCTTTAAAATCATCAGTTTGCTAAGAGTTTATTCTTTCTTTTAAGTCACTTTCCTTAGCATTTTCAAATTGATATACACTTTAGTATTTTATAAAATAAATCAAGTTCACAATCAAGGGATACTTTATACAAATCTAGGAAAAAAAGGATGTACAGTGTATATGTAATAGTTCAAAGGATGATAAAGTTCAGGATATCGGTAATTTATATTTAGTATATAACAGTTTCAGTATTATATAATTATATGAACATTGATTGTAAATGTTTTATTTCATTATTACAGACTTAATGATCATTTTATATATGTTCATATATATGGATATCTATATAATATATAAAATGAAACATTAGCAAATCAAAAAAAAATCAAGAACCAAAAGCATACCTCTCCTTCAGGGATAAATTAATAAAATTATGTGTATATTCATTTTATTATTATGTTAAATATGCAATGTTTGTTTGAACATATGTATCATTTTCTTTTAAATTAGTTTTGTTTTACTTCAAGTAATCCTGGCATTGGCCTTTTTACTTCATATCAGGCATAATAGTTCCTATACACTAATTGCTCTATCAAAGTATCATATTTCTTTTTTTTTAAGAGTTATGTATTTGTGCATGCAAGAACTGGGGTGCTGGACAGAGGTGGGGTTGGGGATTGAGAGGATTACCCAGAGACAGAGTGGGGAGCTGAACAGGCAGATCTACCGCCATACACTGCTGAGGGGAGCAGCGAGGAGACAGGAGAGGTCTGCTGTTCCATGTGGGTCACTCCCTGGCCGGGGATCAAACTCTGCTGCAGTGGCTGTGGACAGCTTCACAGTGCTGCAATTAAGCCCCTGCCCCTTGAAGGATCATATTTCATATTTGCATAGTACTTAGCCAAAAGGATTTACCATATTTCAAATTAATCATTTTGTTCTCTGGATATTTGGGTTAATTTTAAGTAGTGAAACATTAGAATATTTCTAGGGACAGCATTATAGATCTTTGTATGGATGTTTATTTTATTAGGATAATTCCCTTTTATTGGACTTTCTCTCTATATAAACACTTTTCTTTTCCAAGCATCCCTGAAGAAATCTATGCAAACATGTACTGGTTCAGGCAGTGTGTACACTCTTCTTTACCTCCTGTGTCTGAGTATTAGCATATGATACTAAATAGTGACTAATAATATATGACTAAATAAAATGCAGTTCAATATGCAAAAATAATATTTAACCAAGATTCAAAATTCATTTTGTGAATATTAATGATTTTAAAGATTTACTTATTATGCATACAGATCCGGGGTACAGGCCAGCGGTGCAGGGGCGGTGAGAGGATTCACCAGAGACAGAGTAGGAACCAGAAAAGGCAGACTGACGAAGTACAGTGCTGAGGGGAGCAGTGGGTGGGTCAAGAGAGGTCTGCTGCACCCTGTGGGTCACCTCTGGGGCAGGGATGAACTCATGCTGAAGTGGCTTTAGCTTCTTAGTGCTGTGCTTTAACCTGCTGCGCAGGGAGGACCTGGCATACAATCTTTTATATGTGCTAAATGCACTTTTTCCCTGTAATCTTTGTCACATATTTCACTTTTGCTTTGCTTTCAAAATGAATTTATAATGACCCTTTTTTAATATAGGAATACTTAATTTCTGAAACGATGCTTATTTGCTTCTTAGTTTTTGAATCACAGGTATACATAATTACATTAATCATGCACCTAATTACTGTGCACCATTAACATTGGTTCATTTGAGGTGTTTCCCTTGATAGATTGATAGAATGATTGATTTTGTTTTATCTTCGTTCTCCAATCTTATTTTGTCTCCACAATCATTATTCAGCTATGCTCTTGCATTTGACTTATAACTTTCTATATCTTCTTACATTTTTAACATATTCACCTAATTTGCATATTTTGCTTAACTTGTATGCTTCAATTTGTTTATTACATTTTTCACCCAGCCATTTTCGATCAAGGCATGGGGCTGTAATTAAGTCTGAGCATTGCATTGCCCAGTATTTGAGAGTGAGCTCTTTCACTCAGTGATAAGCACTGAGATCTTCTTCATCTCTTCAACGCAATTTAACAGTGGTGGTTATGCATGTGGTATATGTGTTTGCATATGTTTGTATGCATATACAACCATACAAATACATACACATAATTCATATATGCATAATACACAATATATAGGCATATGGACAGGTAAATATGCAATGGGTATATATATACAAATGCATATATAGGAATATGCATACACAAATACATAATGTATGCATATTATATACATACTTATACATACACATATACACATATTTCTAGGTCATGTGATACATTGAATTTGACAAATTACTTTCATATTGTTCTTCTAAATGGTAGTGCATATATATATATATATATATATATATATATATATATATATATATATATATATATATATAAAATCCCACCTATGATACCAGTCTAATGTTTTTGATTTAGTCTTCGTTTTAAGTCCCCACCCATATCTTATCCACTTATCCAGGTGACTACCTTTCTGTCACCTGTGTACTCTCACTAGACTTATATTGCAGGGTGTCTTTTACAAGAACCAACAAATGGGAAAGTGAAGACTGAAAGGAGAAAAAGGCAATTATCCTTGTCAAATCTTTTCTCAATTTATTTTCCTCTTGTAAAAAGGTGTGACCTAGACAAATATCAAAGTTGGTAGCAAATGCCAATTAGCTCTGTCTTATAAGCTCCCCCTTCGCTTCAGGAAAGGAAAGTAAATCTCCCAGAGTCCTCGAAGTTGGTCCCTCTTAAACATCGTACGTTCCGAAGACTGACTTGCATTTATTTCCGTAAACTTCTTTTGTCTGGGTGATGAAAATATTGTGGATAACAAACAGAGTCAGCTCTAACAGTTGAAGAACTAGGGCAAGGGGTTAATTATTGCCCTATGGACTTACATAGTTGAAATTTATAGCAAGAAACCATGCTACCAAATTAAAAATCAGTTCTTAGGGAAATATGTTTTCTTAATGATATTTGAAGTTTTTTTTTTTCTTTTGTTAAGATTTATTTTATTTGTACATACAGAGCTGGGGTACAGGCCAGAAGTTCAGGGGTGGTGAGACAATTCACCAGAGACGGAGTGGGGAGCAGAATAGCCTGACTAAGTAAACTTCTGAGGGGAGCAGACAAAGTGCACTGCTGAGGGGAGCAGCTGGCGGATCAGGAGAGGTCTGCAGCACCATGCGGGTCACCTCCAGGGCAGGAACTAACTCAAGCTGAAGTGGCTTTAGCTTCTTAGTGCTGTGCTTTAACTCCCTGCGCCACCGGGGACGGTCCTGAAGCCATTTTTTAATAGAGGGCTTTCTGACCCCTTCAGTGTGCCTCACTGGAACTCGATTCTCTCCAGAGCTTCCCCAGTCCTGTGCCCTGAGACCTCCAGCATTGGTCCCTCTATTCTTTCTAGCCCTTGCGGTCACATGTGGACAATATACCCACACATCGAAGCTTAAATCAGCGTTACTCCCTGAATACCCCTCATGAACATACCCAATGCTGGGTTGACTTTTTTTGAGAAAGCACCATACTGTTTTCCATACTGGATCATATTTATAAATATCTTTCTCATTCTAGTTCAATAATACTGGTCTGAAAAGACAAAGAAATGAACATTTTGTCTTTGTCCCTGGCTCTTCAAATATAGGTCCAAAATCTTAGGGTTTCAGTATGTTCAGATTACCTTTTGTATGTTAATGAGATCCCATGTCTCTCATAGTTATTTCATAGGGGCTGATCCATGTATTGTTCCTTGAAAATTGAAACTTAACTTTCAATTAAACTTTAAAAATTAGAACAACACATTGTTACTTTTTTTTTTTTCCAGAATCACCTGCTTGCACTTCTCTGTCTCTGTCTTTTCTTTGGTATCAGTAAATTAGGTAGTATTTTTACTCTGCTCTTCTGACTTCACCATGGAAGCCAGTACATAATTTATCTGTGAATTCTTTTTGTGGGTTGGTCTGTCTTGTCTGAATTGCAATAAGATGTAACACCACCAAGAAAAAAGATTTGAAAACCTGTGTTCTTGTATCTGAAAAATATTGAATTTGTGATTCGGCAGTTTCCATAAGGAAGTAATGAAATTTCAAGGCTTGCATTTCTCTTCTGCTTCATTCACTGGTTTTTGCAGACAACCAGCTAAGGGTTTTCATGCTGAGAAATAGAATGCTGAAAAAGATTTATTATTATTATTTTGGTATTTCACATAAAAACAACTTTGATTTACTGAACTTTGAAAACAAAAATGTCAAAACTGACGTATTTTAGACAGAAAGCTTTCTTCATTAAAGTGGCATTTTAGTTCTTAACCAAATGCAACAAAATAAACAAAAAAGGTAAATGTGTGGCTTAAGGAATAATGTGTCATCTTTCAAAATGGTAAGAGTGTAAAGTGTTTTCCCTGTAAAGCACTTCTATTGATTTATCAAATACACAGAAGGATCCTAAATCCATTAAAAAGAACTGGGATGTCACAGATAAGTAATAGTAAGAAAGGCATGAATAATAAAAATAAATGCTGTTTAAGGGAGAACTATGCTCTTGTGGGTCGGTTGTCATTCTTTCCCCTAAAGGACACAGCAACCATTCACAACAGTTATGTAACTAGGCAACGGACGCCTCACTCGCCGACTGTTTTCTTCCTTATCTGCTTCGCCATCCACAGTGGACTGATTTTATACCACCTACTGTGAAACGCTATTCTTTGCATTGCTTAGCAAAGTGGCTCTTTATTAGAAGGCACTTACAAATAGGTCACTATTTGTTTTTTTGTTTGTTTGTTTTAAGATTTATTTATTGATGCATATAAAACTAGGGTAAGGCCAGAAGTCAGGGGCAGTGAGAGGATTCGCCAGAGTCAGAGAGGGGAACAGAGCAGGCAGATTGGCTGAAATACACTGCTGAGGGGAGCAGCTGGCGACACAGGGGAGATCAGCTGCACCATGTGGGTCAGTTCACTGGCCGGGGATCCAACTCCAGCTGAAGCAGGTAGCTTCATAGCGCTGCATTTAACCCATTGTGCCCCCAGGGAGGGTCCTAGATCATTATTTGAAGCAAGCAACTATTGATGTTCATCTAGTATTTCTATATTCAACCATATTATTTCATTAATGAAATTAACCAAGTTTATATTAATAAAAATGAGCAAATCAACTACCCAGTCAAATAATGATAAGACTTAGTCTACAGTTGTGGTTGTTTTATCTGCTCACAGTCAAGTGAATGTAGTTGGAACAGGGCAACTTGTCTGTAGTTATTTTGGAGTCAGTAGATGAGAATGTTATTTGAGTTGGTAGCTCAAAGAGGCATTTCCCTTAACATAGAAAATAACTGCTATATTCATTTGTTCATTGCTAATCATTTAGTAAAATATGAAACAATTTTAAAAACATCTGTCTTTGCCAAATGAATTAGGAGTTGGGATTTTAAAGAGACATGCTGCTTTGTAGGGCTGGCAGTTGAATGAAATAATTATTTTTATTTACCTGTGCAGCATTTCCAACCTTCAGCTGAAAACAGTACCTTGGCGTTTCCACCTTATGCTCACATCACACTGAGTCTGCCCCGACTCATGGCCTCACGGCCCAGACTTGTCCATCAGAGCTTAATAGCGGCAAAGAGCAATAATTGATGCAAGTAATAGTGCATCATCTCACCAGGCCTTAATGCAATATCTTTGTTAAAATGGAGATGAAAGAGTAGAAGGTGGCAACTATTAGGGGCCACCAAGAAGGAAGAGATTTCCTGTGAATGAAACAAATGGAGATAAAAGTAGAATTGAAAGATCAAGAGAGGGTAATTTGATGCTGAGGTTGTTTGAACTTCTTGATCCAGCCATGCCTGAAATTAATGATACCCTGTGGTCTTCCCAGTTACATAAGCCAATATACAATCTCTTTTTAAAACCGTTTTCTCTATAGTTTGAGCCAAGAAAGAATTGTAATTAATAGTATTTACTCACATAATAGTCACCGATAAATATGAGAAATCTAATTCATTAAACTCTAAGTGGTTTTCCCTGCTGAAAACGTTTGCTAATACTGGGCTACTATGTAGCCAGATTTCTAGGGAAGGCATTACTTTCAAGTAGTAGGCTTGCGAAAAGAAAATAAATGGTATAGTTAAAGCATTAGAATGTGTCTTTAAATTTTAGCATCATCATGCAATGATCTTGATATTTAATTATTAGGCATTACTAGAACAACTAAGGATACCTCCGAGCAATTCAGTTATCTTTTGCTGAAAGCAAATATAACAATTATAAAAATGGTAGGAATAGAGTCCCCCCCTTCCTCCCTCCCGGTGGCCATAACGGGTTGGGTCGCAGCACTGCAAGCTAGCCATAGCCACTTTAGGCTTTATTGTGAGTTTGATCCCCGGCCCGGGAGTTGACCCACGGGCACAGCAGATCTCTCCTGTCTCGCCCAGTGCTTCCCTCAGCAGTGGATTTCAGTCAGTCGGCCTGTACTGCTCTTTGCTCTGTCTTTAGTGATTCCTCTCACTGACCCTGGACCTCTGGTCCCGTATGCATAAATAAATAAATCTTAAAACAAACAAACAAAAGGTAGGAAACAACTGAAAGGGCATTTCTTTTTGTCTCTATGCCAACATTTAATATGAATTATTACTTCATAAAGTAGTAATAACCGGTGTGAGTAGTAGAAACCGGTGTGAGAGAGCACGTGTGTGTGTGTGTGTGTGTGTCCTGGTATTTCTTTAATTGTACTTCTTTTTTTTTTTTTTTTTAAGATTTATTTATTTGTACATACAGAAGTGGGGTACACAGGCCAGAGGCTCAGGGGCAGTGAGAGGCTTCACCAGAGACAGAGCGGGGAACAGAACAGGCAGATCTACGAAGTACACTGCTGAGGGGAGCAGTGGGCGGGTCAGGAGAGGTCTGCCACGCCATGTGGTCACCTCCGGGGCAGGCGGGAATTGAACTCATGCGGAAGCGGCTTTAGATTCTCAGTGCAGTGCTTTAACCTGCTGCGCCACCAGGGAGGGCCTAACTGTACTTCTTTTAGAAAATTGTCAGAAATTGTCTCCAAATCTATTTAAACCAAAAGAGTATATTCCAGTATCCTACTTGTTTTTCTTTCATGAAAATCATACATTCGCTTGTCTGAAATAGCAATCATCTAGCCAACTGTATCCCTTAGTCATGTAAATGAAATTGATTTGTCCAACTAACAAAGGCTTGAATCTTACAGAAACCTAAGAATGGGAAATAGCTACTCTGCCCTCTCTTTCTCATATGTGTCCTGATTCAAACCTGTTCGTCCATTCCAGCCTGCAATCTTACCTACTTCGTTTATTTCCTTTTTTTGCCCTTCCTTTCCTGGCTTCCTCCTTCCTCTCTCCCTCTTCCTCCTTTCTCCCATTTTGAGATTCATTCCTTCCTGATGGCCAACTCTCCAGCACTGAGGTTCTAAATATAGTGACCAGGAGGGATTGTTCCTTGTCACAGAAGGCAGGTGAGCTTATGAGTAAATGCAGGACTCTGTGAATGTTTTAAAGTTTCTATTTAGCAACATTCCACTGTTGGAGCCAATTGTGAAGTAAACACCCTCACTCCCCTTCCTTGGTAACTATAGTTAGAACTGGGATTGTTTATGGAAGAGGAATCAGTTGTTATCGTTCATGTCCAAGCCTTCTCTAAATAATTTGAACAGGTACCAGGCAAGGTAAGAAGTCTCCTCTTCTGGAAATACATTTACTTGGCTGTGAATCAGAATGAGACTTTTTCTCAATTTTTTTTTTCTTCTTTGCTTAGAGCTTTAGAGTATCAACTATCACATAGCTGCCAAGGAGTAGAGTGTTTACTGGATCTCTACTTGTGGAGTGAAAGGGAGTCCCTATCATTATGGGAACACGTGTGTGAACACATTGCCAGGCGTTAAAAAGTATGAGACCAAAAAGTGATGCTTATTCTTAACTTGGAAAAGTAACTCACTTTAGCCATTAGTGTACAAACAGTACATAAAACTCATCTCTTTCTTCTCCAAATCATGGCCCAAAGCTGAATGCATTGTTTCTCTAGTGACAAACCTAAACATTACAGTAAGAAAAATACTTCTCATTTCCTTCTGAGCTATATCCTGGCACTACCAGCATCTAAGCCACAAATAAAATTTTTCATCTCTTCTTGTTACTCTACTGAAATAGACTTCTTAAAAATAATGATCGGTATGCACGTGCATCTTGATTTATATGTTTAACCTTCCGTAGAGTCCTCTGTATCTGAAAGATACATTGATTAATAGTTCAAATCTCTCTATACTAAGTAGATAATTTCTCCATAAATATTCAGTTGTTCAAATAATCCTGTTTCCTGTCAAAGTGCCTCTGATGTTTTATAAAAGCACAGGGCTCTTCCCCCCACCCCCATCCATTTTCTATTTGTGTAATTTAAAATGCAGCAATTTATTGAAAAATTGGCCCATGCAAACTTCCCTGATCTAATTGACTAGATCAGATACAAATGAAAAATATGCTTACCTGAGTTATTCATCATTAAGATTCATATTTATCTTCAGAAGCATTTGCAAAGAACAAATCATATGTGATAATTTATACTCATTTTTGACCAGGCTGCCTGAGGTACATTTATTTTCTAATGCTCACATTTGGAATCCGTTATTTTCATGAAGTATCTCAGTTCTTACTTGAAAAGGGGCTTGTTTCTCACAATTTAAAGTACAAATAGAAATGTAGCTAGAGATTTTCTATCCCAAGTAATTTACTTTAAAAAAATTCTATATTAGATAGAAATTGGAAACTAATGACAAATACAGAAAGTTTAAAATGTATTAATTTTAAAGATCTCTAATCTCTCTTATTCCTGTATATTTAGAAAACCTGTAGTTTCAATATCAAGATCAGAATAATACCTGTATATTGATTAAATAATTCAACTTACTCTATCTGCATTTTAACCCTGGCTCTGTTCTTCACTGCATGAACTAGATCTGTCTATTTGTCCCGAGTAGTGGTGAATGGGTGATAAAATGCCAAAGGCCATTCCCATATCATTAGTTTGCTTTCTTGAATAATATAGTGAGTAAAAAGGCACTGAGAATGTTACCAGCGTGCTATAGGTATTCAGTGAAATTTACCTAGTTTCAGTGTATAAAACAGTACAGAACAGAAGGAGACACCAGCGGCCCTGAGGTTGGCTACAGGCACAGATTTTTCTAGTAAGAGATGAAGCTCAATGTCTTCCTGGTAGTGCAAGGGTTAAAGTGTCAGCACTATCAAGCTGTGGCAGCCACTGAAGCAGGAGTTTGATTCCCGGCCAGGGAGTGACCCACATGGTGCAGCAGACCTCTCCCGGCCACTCCCCTCAGCAGGGTACTGCAGTAGATCTGCCTGTTCTGCTCCCCACTCTCTCTGGTGAATCCTCTCACCCTCCACATCTCTAGTCTATACTCCAATTCTTGTGTGAATAAATAAACAAATCTTTTTTTTAAAAATACATGGAGCTCAACTGAACACTGGAGGCTTAGAGCTCCTAACAGAGACGCAGATTACACATTGCACATAGTTCTTTGGTACACATTGTAGAATGTGGGTTTAAATGCTTTTTCTGCATTCCTCTTGGGCTTTGTCCTGTTCATTGTGTTACTGTAAATCTTTTGGGAGACATTACTGTTATTTGCCTGAACAATACTAAAGGTATTTTTGTTTGTTTCTCAGAAGTTCTGTTTAATTCAGATTACAAAGGCTATCTCCTCTGCCGTGGTGCAAGTGAAATCTCTGCTCCATTTTTTATCTTTAGCTGAGCTGGTGGGAGCCTGCGCGGAGCATGTGTAGTTCAGGGGTCAGCCAGATAGTTGAGCAGCTTTGAAATTCTCTTGTTGGCTGTCTCCATCCTGGAATTTATCTCATTGCTTGTAGCTGATCTGGTAGCACCTAACTGTGACTTCTGCTTCTGGAAGCCATGGCAAACTGAGTTTCTGTACAGATACTAGCTGTCCAGGCCTGGGCTGGGTATGCCTTCTGGCAAAATGTTAGAACAGCAAAAAATCATATAGTTTTTTCCCTTCTCCCAGGTATATAAGCCCTGCCTACTTTTAAACTTTTAAACATCTAGATGTAATTTCATTTGGCTACTGTTATTTTATATTATTTTTCTCTCCAGAGCATATTTGTTACTAATGGAATCGTGGGGAGGTGGGGAGGTTTGTTTTATGTTGATTATTACACACACACACACACACACACACACACATACTGAAAATAAAACTATTTACAATCTAATATTTTACTATATTTAATTCTAACATTTAATGTGTAGCTTTTTTCATAGTTCAAGGTATACAATTATTATTTGTACTTTTGTTCCTGAATACTAAGGGTGTGTTTGTTTCTCAGAAGTTCTGTTTAATTCAGATTACAAAGGCTATCTCCTCTATCTCCTCTGCCGTGGTGCAAGTGAAATCTCTGCTCCATTTTTTATCTTTTTCTTTCTTTTTTTCTTTCTTTTCCTTATTCTTTTGTTTATCATAGTTTAATATATCCATTATTTTAGAATAAGGACTGACAAATATAAATACAAGTAAAATATGACCTCTCATCTGTTTTTGTAAATATTATATCAGAAAGTAGAAATTCCCACTTGTTTATGTATTACTTCTGTGTTGCACTATAATGCCAAATTGAACTATCATGACAAAGTAGTTATAACCTGGGAAGGTTAAATATTGACTACTTGTCCCTGATATAAAGAGAATTTGAGTACATTGTGGAGTAGAATCTGTATTAGAGGACAACTATATCTAGGTATCAGACAGAGGTAAAGTTTTTAAGAATGTCTCTTCCTGCATGCCTTTCCTTAGTTTTCTGTTCATACACTTAATCTTTAGACATACCCCTCTATTTCTTCTTTCTCAGGAGACAATATCAAAGACTGTGTGTTTCAACTGCACTTTAAGAATCTTTTGAGAATATCATATGATATTTCCCCTTGTATTTGCTAATGTAATGTCATAGGACAAATCCCTGAAGATATGCAGTTTGAGATAAAGATTTGCATGCAGAATATTTGTAATAGAATATTCTTAAGATCAAAACCTGTGGAGAAGTAAAGAAAGGATGGATCAGGAAGTGGGAAAATTTGAGCTACAATACAGTCAAAGCGAAGATTTTACACCTCCCGTGGGAAGCCGTGGAGTGGTAATGGTCTTGCAGAGTTCTCATGAATGTGGCAGAAGTGACATAAGTTTCAGGGCGCTTCAAAATGTGGATTTGGAATAGTTAGGCGGCTCTTTTTAGCCAAATGCAGTTTGAAGAATACAGCTAAAATCTGTCAGTCATCAAGGCTCCAGAGACTGCCCAAATGGGCTCTTCAATTTAGGAGATGTGTGAGTTAGGTGACTCAATAAATACTCACTTGATTAAAACAAGCTATTCTACTGCTTAGTCTGCCAGTCCTGAGCAATGGCATTAAATCCAAATAAATGGTCATGACATACTTTCCACTTCCTAATTTTCAAAAATGAATTTTCTGAAAAAAATTGATTCTTCTTCTGTTTATACAAGTAATATTACTGTATATATATATATATATTTTCTTTTCTATTCAAGTTTCTTTTTCAATATATCATCAGCCAAATAAACATTTGAGAAATGCTCTCCAAAAGATTTCATCAAGGATTCATTTTATTTTTTCCTTAAGGTCAAGAGGATTACACTGTAAAGCTGTATAAATCCGGCGTTTTCATATGGCAACATTTTAAGTTCAGAAATTTCAGTTAAAAATATACTAGTTTGGCCCTCCCTGGTGGCGCAGCAGGTTAAAGCACAGCACTGAGAATCTAAAACCGCTTCCGCATGAGTTCGATTCCCGCCTGCCCCGGAGGTGACCACATGGGGCGGCAGACCTCTCCTGACCCGCCCGCTGCTCCCCTCAGCAGTGTACTTCGTCGATCTGCCTGTTCTGTTCCCCACTCTGTCTCTGGTGAAGCCTCTCGCCGCCCCTGAACTTCTGGCCTGTACCCCAGTTCTGTATGTACAAATAAATAAATCTTAAAAAATATATATATATATACTAGTTTATGTTAGCACGGCACATTCAATCAAGTTGAACATATTAGAGCAGAGGCAAAAGTATTGCCTGGACTTTAGCAGCCCCTGGATTGAGGCCATCATTGTTCAGTAAGCAACGTAAGAGCTTATGTGAACCATTTCCGGAGGAGGTTTTAGCTCAGGTTGACTCTCAAATTCAACCAGCATTATTTTCCTAATTCCAGAATACAGCATGTGAGTAGACACATAAGGACTGGCAAAATCCCCAAACGGCTTCCACACTCGGTGATCTAAGGGTTTATTATGATAGAAAAGACCTATTGGAAATTAGGAGGACTAACTTTCCTGCCTAAAATATCATAAAACCAGAAGCCACACTGTATTTCTGGAGGGACCACAGAGATAGCGATTAGATCAGGGGATTGAAGGATACTGAGATGATGATCGTCAGCATATTCCCATTTTACTCATTTAGTTGGTCTGTGTAGAAAAACAGATGCATGTTGGAGAGTGAGGATAATTTATTGTCGGCTCATTCAGGTGGTATCTTTAATCGCAGGTGCAGTTCCGGACGTGGTTTTGTTGCTTGAGCAAATTAACACATCTCTGGCAAGTAGCATGCAGTTATTGATTTGGCAGATTTTTGCCCTATAGATCTTTTACTAAAGGCCATTAGAAGCATTAGAAGCATTGTGTTTTCCTCTGGAGAAGCTAGTGATATTCCATCATGAACATAACCTAAGGGTATATCAGTCCCCCTGCTTTTGTTCATCATTAAGGCCATAGGCACACTAGTTGACCTTTTCCTCCATGAGTTGTCTTCATTATATTGATGTTTGCTGATTATGCCTATTCATGGGAAGTAGGAATTGCTGTTGACTAGCAAGGGATAGGACATAACTGAAAGCTCCCCACTATTTCTCAGGGTCTAGTGATATGGAGGCATGCTGAAAACAACCTCTTTCGTATAGGATAAGTTGTTGAATCTGCTCCCTCTTCTCACTGTAAACGAGGCAGAGCACTTTTGAACATGGGAGGAAACACAGTCCTTATGTTTGTGTACCACTAGGGTCTGTTTACCCAGTGACCCAAAATGCTGCTAACTTTACATTAGCCCCAACAGTACATTCTGAAACAGGCAAAACTGCTAACTTAGATCCCCTACCTCATGGTCATGTGCTAGGACAGATTCAATGGGGTAGCTTGAAGTTTTAATGGTTGGTTCTGAATCCTTTGCAGACTCCTATAGGTTATTTACATTTCTGACCTTCAGGATTTTTAAGTAAAATTTCTTAATATGAATTGAACTGAGACCGAGTATAGATTCTTCAACAAGTCTAAGCTACTGTGCAAGATGCCCTGTTATGTTAGTTAAATGATCTGGCAGATATAATGGTGAATGAAGTGTCCGTGGTGGGTAGGGTTGCTGTATGGAACATTCAGTAGGTCCCCATAAGTAAGTCACACACAGAGCCTTGGAATTTCATCAAAATTCCTACCATCCTCCTGAGATTACTCCTGTCCTTGAAACACAACTCTTGGGGTAGCACTGGGCCCCATTAGAAACTGATTACATGAACATGGGCCACTGCTTTACTGATAAATGATTTCTAGTCATGAATTGATTGTGGTACAGCATGGCATGATCAACATGCTCAACAGCTTTTCATTATCAATGGAGGAGTACAGATGTACTTGAACAGGTGCTAAATGTATCAGTAAAAGTGTAAGTAAGTTCCATAAAGTAAGGACCAAAAACCCACAGCCCCCACTTTTCTACAGTTCCCTCTTCTTTCTCCCAGCCTTCCAAGTAGGGCCCTTGTAGATTAAATGATTAGTGTCTGGGTCCAAAGAGGATTGGATGGTAGAAAAGTGTTGAGAGCTTTTGGATATTTTCTAAATTCTCTAAATTATCTTATTTTTCTCAGTATAGATTATCTGTTGAGAATAAAGTTGAGTGAGAATGTGTAGAAAGAGTGATGAAAGAGGAAAGTGTATGAAATCCTAACCAGTACATTATAAGATTTTATAAAATATATAAGCATTATGATATTGTGATTTGTTAATTACAATGTAAATGGCTATAAGTATATTAATTGTCTATGTGAGCTGTGTTGTCTTTCACTTAAGCAGAATTGTCAGTGTATCCATGGTTTAATTTACAATAAAATTGTGTAGCATGGAGTTGTCAAAAAGTAGAAGTTATGGCCCTCTCTGGTGGTGCAGCGGGTTAAAACACAGCACTGAGAATCTAAAGCCGCTTCCGTATGAGTTCGATTCCCGCCTGCCCCAGAGGTGACCACATGGGGCGGCAGACCTCTCCTGACCCGCCCGCTGCTCCCCTCAGCAGTGTACTTCGTCCATCTGCCTGTTCTGTTCCCCACTCTGTCTCTGGTGAAGCCTCTCACCACCCCTGAGCCTCTGGCCTGTACCCCAGTTCTGTGTGCACAAATAAATAAATCTTAAAAAAAAAGTAGAGGTTAAATATGTAGACATATTATAGAAGTATAATGATGACACAAAAGAAGGAGAGATTCATATGTAGGTGGAAGAAGATAGAGATAGAAAAATAGAAACACAACTGGAAAAAAAGGACATAGAATGGGTAGGTCGGGGATGAGAGAGAGAAAAAAAAAAGCAAAGTCATAATTAAGGTAGTGGTTGATAGAAATTGAGAAATGCATTTGTTAGGAAAAAAGATGGCCATGAAAATGGGAGTCTAGGTGTATTAAATTCTTCAATGACCATGCAAACAGTGGAAGTAATATCAAGTCATTTGTCAAAGACAAGAGTGAGTGAGGGATCGTGACCGAGATACCTACTGATAGCCACGGGTATAAACTTTGCATCAAAGTAGTTGGGTTTTGAGAAAGAAAGAAAAATGTATATTTTGCTTTCTCTTTTTATAATCACCTTTAAAGAGCAGGACCAAAAGGTATCAGCAACATTAGGAAGTTGGAGAGGACTACATCTTAACAAGTTTTGATAGTGCCTTTGAAAAATTTAGGTAGATATTTTTTGTCATTAGCTAATATTGTGAATGAACTATATGTTTCTCTCCCTAGCTAATGGCTTCTGTGTGGACCCTTATTAGACATTAAGGGTGACCACTTGATTTTTCATTTTGTGTTCTTATATAAAGCTCATGTAATGTAATTTATCTTTCTCTGATTTTTTTTTAAGATTTTTTATTTATACAGAAATGGGGTACAGACCAGAGGTGCAGGGGTGGCAAGAGAAGAAACAGAGTGGGAAGCAGAACAGGCAGATCTACAAAGTATACACTGCTGAGGGGAACAGCGGGTGAGACAGGAGAGGTCTGCTGTGCCATGTGGGTCACCTCTGGGGCAGGGATTGAACTGGCTCTGAAGCAGCCATGGCTTAGCTTAGCTTTGCAGTGCAGGGCTGCACCACCAGGGAGAGCCCTTTCTCTGATTTCTTAATTTATCATTCAAGTATTTAATTTTCACCTGGAACTGATTCCCAGCAAATATATCACTGCGTAATTAATCCAATTTCTTTCTACCATAAAAAATGCAAAAGTTCCTTCTACATCCATGGCTTCTTGTTAAAATGTTGTCTTTAGTAAGCTGTAATTTTCATGTTAAACCGTAGTTTTCTTTTCTGATTTTACAACGGTTTCTGTATTTATGCCAAGGTATTGTTTAATGTGTTTTCAATTGTCACACAATTTCAATTATATTCATATTTTAAATAGCTATAATTCATGTCAATATTACAGTGTCAATCATTATTATGCTACTGAAGTTTTTCAAAGGAGATTATATTACTAGTGTTATAAAAAGGTAACTTTTCTAGATATAGGTTAAATAAAATAGGAAAATAGGAGACAAAAGGATTAATCTGGGCGTATTTTCTCTAATATGGAAGATAGTGAATCAATCTTATATACTTTATGTTATTTGTTAAAATCAAGAAAACTGAATTCCTACCATAAACAGAAAAAAATAATATATTTTGTGCTATAAATTGAAGTTAATTCTGGAAATAAAATATGATCAGATTTAAGTAAATTACCATTTGCATTGGAATATTCACACTCTCTCTTTCCCTTCTCATGCACTTTAATAGAATATTTATTATTTCTTCCAATTTTAGTGTCCTCCCATCATATTATAAAAGAACTTGCTTTTTTCTTCTTATGTTCTCATCACCAATGTCATGTTCAAAAACAGTTCATTTTCAATAGATAATTGGTTGAGTAAGAATTCATACAGCAGAAGATGATTAAAATGGAGCAACTGCGTTTGAAGGGGATGTGTAGTGGAGTGGAGGAATGTGGGTACCTCCGGGTGGCCAGACTGTGAGGTCAGACATTTGAGTAAGTGATATCCTGTGCCACTGAATTGCATATGATGATGCAAACCTGTTACTGAAAAAAACAAAAACAAAAACAAAAACAAAAAAACTAAAAAGAGGAAAGATACATTAAACCATGTAAAAAAGGCAGATGGGATTTCTCTGTAACTCATTGTTCTTTAGTGCTGAGTATGAATGCTATGTACTAACAATACTTTCTGCATGCATTAAATTATGAGAATCATCAGTCCAAGGTATTTGGTACAGTATATGCTCAGCTTCTTTGTGCTAAGAAATTTTGGAGACATCTTGATATTTTGTTAATTTCACTTTTTGAAATTAATGTGACATCTATTCACCTATTACTTAATTTGATAGATAATTATAAAGTGTTTGATTAATTCTGGATTACATATGTGCATGACAATATTCTGTATCTAAGTGAACATTTTAAAATCATGTCATTCTATTATTTATTCCTATAAGAAGGATGGACATAGTGGATATTAAAATATTAACTAGATAAAAACACATGCAAGACAGAAGTTGGAACTATGCCAAATATGCAACATTTTTTATGGTAAGCTCTATGTACACACTGCTAAATAAAAATAGTAATACATTTTCTAAAGTTAACACATTTGTGTGGCAGTATTTATTGAATGTTTTTGTTGATGCTATGAAACGGCTAATTTTAGCACCTTCAGGGTTGTTACTTTTTAAAAATCCATTATGCTAGATTGATATTGCTTAATTTATTAGGTTATCAAGCACAATTATGACTATAAATTGTGTCTATAAATGTAGATATTTGTTTATATTTATAGTAGATAGGAGACAGCAAGGTTAACTAGGATGAAACATATAAAATTAGAGAACACCGAAACTAGCATTTGTTTTTGTAGTTTAAAGCACGTTGACCCAAAAGCATGTAATTTTCCAACAGTTTTACAAGGTACTTTAATAAAAAAAAAAATGAGAACACATTTTGTCCATTTTTTTCTCTCTGAATTGTTCTGCCAATCTCTTTATAATAACTCCCACACAGAGCTGTTTGGATAACTTGACTGTACTGTGACAGGACCAAATTAAATAATGGGAGGAAAATCATGACAGCAGCTAGGAGAGAGCATTGTTTCTCCATAATAAGTGTCATGATTTCCTAGAAGACATAATATGCAGCAAAGCACCTCCCATATCAGTGTTTTACAATCCTTTAGCAAGACTGGAGCTGATTACCTGCCCTTATCTACCATTAGCAAATCTTTCATGTGAACTGGCTGTTTATCCTCAAATGTGTTTTCTTATACCTTCTTATACATTCAAATGAAACTGAAAGAATGGTTATAGCAGATAGAACATTGCAGAAGATGGGTGGCAACTTAAAATTTGAGCTCAGTCATTTACGGAATTCTTGGGCTTCCCACAGATGAATCTGCTAATCTAAGATCCGAGGGTCAAATTTGAATTTGTGAAATCATTTCTCGTAGCATCAATGTCTTTGTATCTAAAACAGAGATGATAAAAAATAAAATTACTGATAGGTTTGTCCTGAGAATTGGGTAACATACAGCTTGAGAAACATCTGGTATATTGTAACTGATAAATCAATATAGGCTACCTTCCCTGTGTTTCTTCAGACATGTGACAAGGTGGAGACCTCTTCTCCACTGTTAGCCAGCGACATTCCCAGCCACCATAGAAACCACTGCTGTAGCTATTTACAACGTGTTGGACCTGAATGTACAGAAAGTCATTTAAAGACTTCTGCAAAAATTCAGATATATAAATGTCATTTACACAGTCACAAGAAATTATTGTGGAAATAGTAGCAATCAAGAAAGCAACTGTTGGTTTAATATCACATTTATAACATGTTCTATTAATATTTGCTGTGCGCTATGTACTTGATTTCAATGATCCCATTTTCTCTTGTGCAAAACCTTAAGAGGAGTTTGGGGTGATTAGTTCTGCTTTTCAAATAAAGAAACATGCTCTCAGAGAGGTTTAATGTCTTTGCAATAACCACAGCTAACATGTAGTTGAGGTAAATGGGCATAAAAATGCCGTGCTCTCAAGTATTATAATGGACCATACTGAAAAATGCTTTAAGAATATGTGCCCAAAGGGATAGAATCGTGTCACTCTACATTAGCTTCAAAGTTTTCCTCAGTGGGAACATTAGCTGAGACCACTGTGGTCCCTTCATTCTTTCCCAAAGATGATTAATCCAAGCTATAAAAACTACTGTAGTTCTTTCATGTCTCCTTCTTCTCTTCCTCCCATTCTTTTTTTTTTTTTTTAAAGATTTATATATTTACACATACAGAACTGGGGTATAGGCCATAGATGTAGGGGCAGTGAGAGAATTCACCAGAGACAGAGCTGGGAGTAAAACAGGCAGATTGACTAAGTACACTGCTGAGGTTTGCAGTGGGGAGACAGAAGAGGTCTGTTGCGCCATGGGGGTCACCTTTCTGGCCAGAATCAAACTCGCACTGAAATGACTCTTGCTAGCTTCGTAGTGTTGTGCCACCAGGCAGGGTCCCCCTTCCTTTTCTGAATTGTTTCATTTATATTGTATTCCAAGTTCCCAGATTTTATTTGCATATCTGATTTACCCCTCTACATATTAGATACTTCATACTGGTGATGTTGGCAATTTGAATGAATTATTGATTAGCCCTAGAACTAATTTTTGAACTAAGATTCTCCACTGCCTACATTCTTTATGGCTCAGAGACACTGGACTATTAAGCCAGTAGTAGTTGTTTGAAAATGTGCTACCTCACATTTCTCAACCCAGTGGATTGTTTTAATTATTTTATTTGAATTTTCTGTAGTACTGCTTGAACTCACTTTATGTGAACCCTATCTACATGTGCCTTTCATGAAGTTCCTCTTCCTGACTAATATATCAGGATCTGTGTCTCTAGATCGCTGCATCTTCCTTTTTCAGAAGTGAACTCAGAAGTTATTTAATGTCAGCATCTTTATTATTCATTTGTTTTTCTCTGATCTTAAAGCCACTGGCCACTTAAATAGATGTTCAGTTTATGAACCTTCAAAGTCTACTTATTTCTCTCATTCTAAATCCACTTACTATCCAAACCCCAGTTTATCACACTTCTTTACTTAGAGGCCAGGAAAGAAGCCTTCTCCTCCTTCTTAGGCAGGACAAAGTCCCTCAGCTGTCCTAACCCTGGGTTATACTCCTCCATGGTGCCCCACCCACAAGTCTGATTGGACCCTTTTTCAATCCGTAGATTCACTGGACCATTTAGAAAACTTATGTGTTACATTTCTCATCATAATATAAAACAAACAACAACAACAACAAAAACAAAAACACTTTGGAATGATAGCTCACACTTTCATTTTTCAGATATTATTAATTTAACATTATTTATTATTTATTAATTTGACATTATTTGCAAAATATTTACTCTGATAAGTCACTGTTTATTGCTCAACACTATAATGAATCATAAGTAATGCAGTTTTTTACCTATAAGGAGCTAATTTTCTAGTGAGGACAGACATTGATGAAATCATTGCATGAATAACCACGATTAAGATCAAGATAAATGCAGTGAAGGAGAGGTTCATTGTTTAGTAAGAGCTTATTCAGTTACACAACAAACGTGTGTGTCTTCTGTGTGTAGTACACATCTCTACTGACTGCAGGAGTGACCCCAAATATTTTTCCCTTGTAGTGAAGCCAGTATTTTAGTCCGACATTTCAGAAAAGTCCCTCCTTGGGAAAGGCTATTGAGCTAGGAACTGAAAGAAGTATCAGATATAACCAGGTGAAAGGGAGGCATTAGGAGAGAAAGTGATATAAATCATGAGAATGCTCTATGGAAAGGAATGCTGGTAAGAAAGAGACTGAATACCTGCAGTGTAAAGTAGAGTGGTTGAAGGTGTGGGCCAACAGCAGGAAGAGTTAGACTATGCAGAATTTATAGAGCCACATTCAAGATATTTGTCTTTATTTCAAAGCAATGGTAATGCCAAACTGTGTGTGTGTGCATGTGTGTGCGTGTGTGTATGAGTGTGTGTTTTCGCTTGTCATACTTCAGCATAGAAAATAGATTGGGGAAGGATAAATGTCATAGTAAGAAACCCACCAGCACAATATTTTGCTTGGTCAAGTAAACGAGAATAGTGGCAAGTGTGAGTATTTTGTCTTTGGAATTGAGAGAACAAGAGAGTTCTAATATATTTAAGAAGAGAGTGATAAAATTTGGAATGTAGTGGATGTAAAATTGAGGAGATGCTATCAAGAATGACTGAGGTTTCTGACTTATATTTCAAGATAAATGGGGTTAAAATTCACAAAGAGGGCCCTCCCTGGTGGCGCAGCGGGTTAGAGCACTGCACTGAGAAGCTAAAGCCACCTCTGCATGAGTTCGATTCCCGCCTGCCCCGGAGGCGACCACATGGTGTGGCAGACCTCTCCTGGCCCGCCCGCTGCTCCCCTCAGCAATGTACTTCCTCGATGTGCCTGTTCTGCTCCCCGCTCTGTCTCTGGTGAATCCTCTCACCCTCCGCATCTCTGGCCTGTACCCCAGTTCTGTATGAATAAATAAATAAAATCTTTTAAAAAAAAAATTCACAAAGGCATGGGCCATCAGAACAGTGCTTAACATGTTGGATGATGACAGGGCAGTTATTAGAGCAGTTATTAGTTTGAGAAGTCATTCATGTGTCAGTTTGAGTTGTTATATAATATTTGGCTTTCCAGAATTGTAATTTAGAACAGCTGTGTAGGCTAAAAGCACAGTAAACCATCCATATACAAATGATATTTGAAACCACAGGAGTGAATGAATGGAATTTATTATCTAATAAAAGAAGAAGATAATGGATGAACTTTTCTTGCCAAAAATGTTTACATGCAATAACTAAGTAGAAGAAAAGATGGTAAAAGCAAGGAAGTAGTGGAGATAGCTGAAGATACAGGAGTGAAACAAAAAAATAGTGTCAGCTGGGATAGCTAAGGAAATAGTGTTGGAAGGAAATGGCTGAGTCAACAGCGCTCAACACTACGGTTTGATCAAGAAAAAAAGAGGGATGAAGAACATCAGTGGTAGCATGGTTGAGCTGTATTCTAAATAATTTTGGGGAGAGAGACCGGAAGAGAATAAACATGCCAGAGGAAATAACTATATAATAAAACATAGGGCTGAGAGATCTTGTTATGTAATCTTTATATGAAAATAGGTTGAAATGTATTTACAATCAAAGCTCTGTTTGTCATCACAGATAAAGATTAGTTTAATCTAAGAAATCAAAAAAAAAAGTTTTAAACTCCATGACACTGAAGACATGGTTGTAAATTTTGATATATACTTTGTACATTTTTTCATCTCATCTAATCCCCATGGGCATTTCTGAATTAATGATGACATTAGTAAAACTTTGTTAATAAAACTACATACGACTTATTGATATATTAATAAGTCAGTGGCTCTGCTAATATAAGTTAAAAGGGCGTGTATTTCACAAAGTATTTTAGTCTTATAGTGAGATAACAATAAGTACATTGAATACATGTTTAATTTGTTCTATCTCATTTTTTTACAAAGTCTATTCATTCTAAAACTTTTTATATTTGTGTGTTATGTACACATGGTTGATGGACACACTCATCTTATTATTTTCATCAACTTAAATATCTCTAGGGATGAGATGCACATTCGATCCGGTTTGCCTTTAACAATAAAATATTTAAATCTACATTTCAAATAGGCTCTCAAAATATTGAATATTTTCAAACTTCCTTTTAAGATCTAATTATATTATCAAAAAGTATTTTGTTAGAATATGGCAAAAACCTAATTGTGGAAAGATCATTTTCATCAAATTGCACTCATAAATTAATATCTTCAACCTGACTTTTTGTTGAAAAAGCAATATGAATCACTAGTGTTATTTTTCTATAACACCAGAAAATGCTGTCCATTTTATCCACTTAAATGCTGTTACAATGAAATATGTTAAGGAAAATTTTAGTGGCCCAACTTTTACTGTCCATAATACAGCAGTGTCTGAAAAAGGCTAGGTATATATCTGTTTTAATTATTATATCAAATGACAATAAATGTGTTATATCACTTTCCTTTGGGTAACATATGAATACAAATTAACATTCTAATATTTTCTGTAGCACAATGAAATACGGTATATAATTTGAAGGGTTTTATCTTTCTGTGGGACTATTTCCGTTAGGTGAGGAAAGTAATAATATTGCCTAGATGATAATCTTCAGAGTGCACATTTTAAAATTCAAATTTCTGGAATCCTTTCTCAGAGATTCTTACCTGGGGCCTACTGTCTGTATTATTAGCAGCTACTATAGATCATTCTGATGCAATATCTCTTTTAACCATAATTTGAGAAGTGTTGCTATAGTACCCTTGAGACAAGAAAGAGAGATATTTTAAAATATTAGTTCTTATGCAGAGAGTGGTGTGAAAGAGAGCACTGTGAAGTTTGAAAGACCAATTAGGAGACTATAGCAGTAGAATAGGAGGTGGGAAATGATGAATCCCTGGACTAAGGAGTTACTGTACTGCAACCGGACATATAGATTCAGTATTCAGAAAAAGGAACATACATGTATTGATTGACTTTTAAAAAAATGCTTATTTATTTACTTATGCAGATAAATACTGGGGTATTATGTAGATAAGAGCTCAGATAAGGCCAGAGGTATAGGAGGTGGGAGAACAGAAATCACCAGAAACAGAGCAGGGAGAAGAACAGGCAGATGGACTGAAGTACACTATTGAGGGGAGCAGCAGGGAGACAGGAGAGGTATGCTGCCCCATGTGGGTCAGCTCCCTGGCTGGGGATCAATCTCAGGTGGAATTCAAATCACAGCTGTGATAACTTCATGGTGCTGAGACTTAACCTACCCCACGAGGGATGCCCTGTATTGACTGACTTTGAAGATCAGGGAATAATATTCTCTAATTTTACACTAACTCTTAGATTTCAAGCTTAAAGTAAAACATGCTTCACAGTAAAAAATTGGTAAAACATGAGAAACATGCATGTTTGAGGGAAATGGGTTACCAATCAAGAGAATGCAAAAGAGAAAATGACCTAAGCAAGGATTTTGAATTGCTCTGCTATTCAACTGAATGGTTTGGAGGAAGATTGTGGTTAAAAGCATGAGAAGAAAAAAAAAATGTCATGTTCTATGCAGAACCATTAAATTCTAGAAGTTAAAGCAGGACAGACTGTATCTTGGATACCTACTAAATGGGCTTTGACTAATGATATGTTGTTAAGGTTACTAATTTAGTAGGGTATCATTAACTTCAAGTTAATTGATGAGGTTGGGTTGAATGAGTGCCTTGATGAAGAGAAAGGGAAGTGAAGAAATAGAGAAGTGGACTTTATGAACATAAACTTTCCAGAATCTTGACTGGAAAGGATGTTGGTATATAAGTTTTCCTAGCGATAAAGATGCAGGTGTGAGAGTGGACAGCAGGGAGTATGTGCTTAAAGACTGAGAAGGACGATGGTAGAGTGCTGATGAGAAATACAAAAGTATACTAGATTAACTTAATACATTTAGGATTCCAAGTCAGACCTGTTCCCTATAACTCTGAGGTTACTGCTCCTTCAGACATGAAAAAAGCAACCCTCAGAAATAAAAAGTATTGGTATATTTAACCACAATCAGGGTGTCTTTTTTTTTGGGGGGGGGCGGGGTCACATTTCAGTGATGTTCAATGTTTAATAGGAATGTGTATTTACTTTTCAGTGAATAACAGACATATCTTTTCAAAGTTAAATTTCAGATCGGTTCAGTGTAGAAGCTGAATTGGAAAATAAAATGGAGAGAGAGAAAAAAAAATAAACCTTTGTACAAACAGCATGCTGTTTCCAACGGGTATTACTGCCCCCACCTACGTCCTCCCAACCCCACATACTTTCTTGAGAACATATTTTAGGTGGAAAAAAATAATACTTTTGCTGGAAACAAATCGTATCGAGAGATTTGCAACAAGAAGTTTTCTAATACAACTAAACTGAGAAGTAGTTGAATTTTGCAATATTCTGGCATTGCAAGTTTAGATGAATAAACTAATGGAGCCTGTCGCTAATTTAAAACTTAGTTATTGTGATTGAGAGTTTTCACAACTCTCATTCTAGTTTAGTTTTACCTTTCCACTTTTCCTTTAGAAGAAGTCTGCAGACAGAAGATGAAGGAAAATAAATACGCTAGTAGACTCCTTACTAGAAAGTTACAGATAAACTCTACTGGATTGAGAGAGTCTTACAGAAAGTATAGGGAAGCTATTAAGGATTTAAATTTCTCAGAGTTAAGGACAACCAGCACTGGAGGAAGTCACTGCAGGGTAACAGGTCGTATGAGTGTAAAAAGTATGCCCCTCCCTGGTGGCGCAGCGGGCTAAAGCACAGAACTGAGAATCTAAAGCCACTTCCGCATGAGTTCGATCCCCGCCTGCCCCGGAGGTGACCACATGGTGCGGCAGACCTCTCCTGACCCGCCTGCTGCTCCCCTCAGCAGTGTACTTCGTTGATCTGCCTGTTCTGCATCCCACTCTGTCTCTGGTGAATCCTCTCACCCTCAGCATCTCTGGCCTGTACCCCAGTTCTGTATGAATAAATAAATAAATCCTTAAAAAAAAGTATATGAAAAGACTTGGGTTTTTTTCTCAAATTTCAGATGGGCTGCTACAAATTGAACCTGTTTTATAACTTTAAAGATATATCGGACATTTTAGAAAATGGAATAATAGCACAATCTCCCTGTGCATTTTCAAAGAATGAGTATAGCTGCCTCAAGAGGCAGTAGAGTAGACCTTCTTTCTAAATTAATGGTACTAGTCAGTAAGAAAAATGTCCATGAGGCAGATGTGCCTGAGGTTACAAAGCCACCTCAGAACTGTCTGACCAGCCTTAACCACTAGGACCGAGTCTTCATGTAGTTTACGTCCTAAGATCTAGTCTCCATGTACAAGGACTTAGTCTTCACGGCCAGGAATCTAGTCTATATGCACTTTTGCACTAAGCCCTAGAAATACCTCCTACACTAGGACTTGTCTGGATGTAGTTTCTACTTGATCCCACAGTGAAAGAAGGCGAGGAGATTCCCCTCTCAAAATCTGTTTTGACCTATGAAAATGTCACTTCAAAGAGTTGCTGTAGTATTTAGACTCCATGAATACGTAGATTATATAAAAATGAATAGTAGATACTTAAGGCTGGGTTTCTGATTATACTCATTTATGCTAAGCATTAACATTTAAGCACATCAATAAATCCTAACATCCCTATAGTCACCACCTGATCAGAACTTGGCATCGTTACTAAAACAGAAGAGTCTACCACTCAGAAAGCCACCATGATATTGCTCTGTGCGCTCCCGTTACTACTGACAAGTCACTTTGCCTATTGGAATTATTCTTGCCTTTATTGTTCTACTTCAAAGCCAAATTTAATCAGTGGTACACACATTATTATTAAAAACCTTCTTTTTTTTTCTTTGTAAGTAAAAAAAAATATGTGTTAAAAATGTCCAGTGGTATCAAAGGATGAAAAGTTGTATCTTAAAATCATCCCACATCCAACAGTCAAAATATATTTCAAACCCTGAAAAATTAACAACATGATAAATGATAGATAGGCCGCCCCCCCTTTTAGGGTTTGCTAAGCCAGATGTCTGAGTGATATATTTTTTTAATGCTGAGGGAAAAATTAAAACTCACATAAATTAGATAAGTATTTTATTTTAATAAATACTGAGGTATTTAAAAAAAAATCCACGTGTTTGGTAGCTGGAGTCAAAAGTCATAGATTTTTATATTTTAATGAAAAGCATAAAATGTTACTGAATGATAGCAGTATTCAAGATGGTATTTTCAAAGATCAAGCTATTGACCATTGTGGGCACATCAGCCACAGACAGGTATTATTGACATAACTTCAAGCCTGGCATTTGATCAACTGTGGGGCACTGTGGTGAAGGGGCATGCAGCAGATGTTATGGAGTAAACAGGCTGATTGTCATGATGCCATAGTGAAATATGTCAGGCATCAAGGAGGAGCAGTCTGTGTGCACTGAAGTGGTTTCAGAGTCTTGCCCAAGCAAGAGATTATGGGCTGCTGATGAGCTCTTATCTGATCCCAGGTAACATGAGCTGAACTTCACAGGAAACTGGTATGTTAGCAGCAGGCTAAACCATTCTCAGAAATGTGATGTGTGAAACTATGGCAGTGATTTGTAGCCGATTAGTAGACAATGCGAACTATGCTCTTTAGTCAATGGCAAAATAAATCTTTAGAGGATCTGTACCTCTTGTCTCAGGGAATAAATATGGCAATGATTCTCCATTGTGTTAGAATATTCCATTCATTTCTTGGAGAGATAATATTTTGAAATTGTATCAAATGACATATGGGCAAGCCCAAGATATTCATATTTCAACACAGTTTCTAGAGTACAAGAAATAACAATAGCTTAATGAGAATGTCATCAACACAGAGAAACAGGATAATGGTATGCATATTTGAAGACATTGGTTGACACAGTCATCCAGCTACTGAAATAACATAATAGTTTATGCTGTGTGCATAGAGAATTTTATTTTTGTAGCTATTTCATATTTTTTTGAAAATCAAAGCCAACTATATAAATTTATGATTCCCCAGAATTTCTTTCATTATCCATAAAGTTTCATGTTCAAAGATATTTTCTCTAAAAACAATATTATTGGATCTTAGATGCATTTTAGAGTTCTGGAATAATTAAGCAATTTGGGGAGAGAAAAAGTAAGTGAATTGACTTATTAAACAAAAATGCAGAAGTAATGATAAATTTCAACCTTATCCTGATAGATATTTTTGAGCTCCATCTTAAAACAGAAAATAATCTAATTTCAAGATGGACATAGAATGGCAAAGCCTCCTGACAAACATTTAGTCCCATTAAACTTCCTGTGTGCATGAACTTGATTTCAGTTGTTCACAAATCACTCATAAGACAATCTAGTCTCTAAATCAAAGCAACCTACAGACTTAAGAAATGTGGGTGATATAATGACCGTCATATTTTGAAACGGTATTTTGAAAAACAAGTGTCACAACTAGTAATATTTCAAGTGAAAATGAATGGACATTATTAATGTTTAGCTATAGTGAATATGGAAGACAAGCTGTAAATTCTGTTGAGTAATAAAAGAGTGTCATAACGGATCATCAAAAGAAGACAACTTTTAGAAATGAAAGATTTAAAAAAATGCAAAACTTATTTGGAAATATAAACACACCTTATTTAAAATTATATAAAGCTGTGCTTCTACATTTGTTGATCTATACCATTATAGTATAAGATAAAAATAAATTCATTACACAAATCATTTAGAAAATACACACATAAGCAAATAAATAAGAGAAACTCAAAGAACCATGAGTAAAAGCAATAATTAGAGGAAACAGCACTAAATAATTTCATAGATTATATGTATGTCAGCAGAGTTCAAGCATCATATTAATTATGGTACAATGTTTACTTTGTTTTGATAAACTATATTTTGTTTTTTTCTCGGGTAAGCATATTCTGATTAAAACTTTAAGGCACACTTTTTTGTATAGTGTCATTAAAAGAGTTTTCACACTCTTTTAAGTTATTTTTTTAAGTCAGATGTGAATCTTTAGTGTTTATAGGGAATGCGAATAAAACTTTTTTTAAAGATTTATTTATTCATACAGAATTGGGGTACAGGCCAGAGGTGTGGGGGATGAGAGGATTCACCAGAGACAGAGTGGGGAGCAGAACGGGCAGATTTACCAAAATCCAACGCTGAAGGGAGCCGTGGAGGGGGCTGTTTCCAGAGAGGTCTTCCACGCCATGTGGGTCACGTTCCTAGCCAGGGATAGAATTTATGCTGCAGTGGCTTTGGATAGCTTCATAGTGCTGTACCTTAACCTGTTGTACCATCAGTGAGGTTCCCTAAAACAGTGTTATTAAAATGTGTTTATATGCTACACATTTTTATCAACTCTCTATTGCATGCAGATTTGTTTGCTCATCACTATGATGATCTATTCAGTATTGTAATATAAACTAATCGGCTTATTTCTCCTTTTATCTAATCAACTTGGTCCACGTTTGTTTCATAGGAGGCATGTGTACAGATACACATAATATATGCAAAGTAACTACATTATTGTTTATAGGATATTGGGTTGGATCAGGAAATAGTTGTATTTAGTGTAATATATGTATGAAATATTTAAGTGAGTTACTAGTTGTAAGAATCCAAGATACAAACCAGTCATGTAGCTAAACACAGATGTGGATAACATACCTTTTGCCAGATAAATTCTCTGGAAAACAAATACTAAGTTCTCGTTAAGAATACAAAGCGTGGGCCCTTCTTTGTGGCCACGGGGTTAGAGTACAACACTGTGAAGCTACCCACAGCCCCTGCAGCACGAGTTCGAGACCCAGCCAGGGAGGTAGCCCACATGGCACAGCTGACCTCTCAGGGCCTGCCTGCTGCTCCCCTCAGCAGTGTATTTCATGGATCCACCTGCTCAGTTCTCCACTCCGTCTCTGGTGAAACCTCTCACGCCTTGCTCCTCTGGCCAGTACCCCAGTTCTTATATGTGTAAATAAATAAATCTTAAAAGAGTGCAAAGCTCTGTTGAGAATACTGCTTGGTGCTTTAAGATGTCAGGCAAACCAGTAACTGGTTCAACAGAACTATTGTTGTGTTTTCAAGTGAGTGCAGTATGGGTTTTGCAAAGTCAATGTATGGGTCATTATGTTAATAACTAGGGTCCCTCCTGCTCAGCCGTCTGGACCTCAATTTCATGTGTTCTTCCTATTTCACACACAGTGGCACACAGGCCCGTTGATTCAAGGCTGTAGGGAAGGCTGTTCCTTACAGGGTGACTCATTTTCTCATATTGCCTCTCAGCTTCAAGCCATGTTCATTCTTTGCCCAACTTCAACCTTCTGGGTGGTGTGTTGTCCTACCACACAGTAGATACCAATGCCATGGGCCAATACGCACATCGTATCTCTGTAGAATGCATTCTGTCAGCACAGTGCAGTGGAAGTCCTTCCATGAAAGGGTCCTGACTAAAACATTTCTATCACCTGCCATATCCAGTAACCAGTTATTTTTACTATTGTTCTCAGTCCCATGATGTTTATGAATCCAGCCATTATGAAAAATACATGAATAAAATGGAACACAAATTTAAAAAAAGATTTGGAAGGAAATAAAAAGGGAGTCAATTTTGTTCACCATACAGGCAAATGCATTGCAGTTACTGAGGGTCAAACATGACCCTGAGCTTTTTACAAACATGCATGTCAAAATTAGTAGTGGCATGCATTCCAAATGTCTGATCAATAAAAGAGGACAAACAGCAATCTCTCAAGGATTTTCATTTGAAAGGAAATGCATTAATACATTTTAAGAGGAAATGTGTTAATACAAGGAAAAATAGTCTTCTCTGCAAATATGTGACAACAAAAAAGGTTGTATTAGAAAATGTAAACTTCTTTTAAATACTAGAAATGTGTATCAACTACTAAGAAAATTAATGATTAATTTAAATACTTTCATTCAAATTCTAATCTAAGTGTTTTCAATAGACAATTCTGCCAAATATTTAGAGAAAAATTAATATCCACACTATGCAACCTCTTACAGAAAGTAGAAGAGAGCAGCTCTTGATTCATTCTGTGAAACTTCTAACTAGTATCAAAACTAGATAACAACTACAAAAATGGAACTGAACTTATGAACACTGACACAGAAGTTCCTAGAGAAATATTAGCAAAGATACTTCATAAAAATAAAACTATAAAACCTTTAGGGAAGAAAAAAATTAGGAGAAAAGTTTTGGGGTCTAGGTTTAAGCAAAGAGTCTTATGCTCAATGTGGAAACCACATGCTGTAAAAGGAAATGGATAAAATAGCCTTTAATTCTGTGAAGGTCCAATTAAAAGAGTGAAAACACAAAATCCACACTAGCATAAAATATTTTAATGTACAGTTCTATCTGCTAGAGAGTCAGCATCTTGACTGAGTAAAGAGCTATGGAAATTCAAAAGTAAAAGCAAGTACTAAAGCCATGCACACACATTTTCCGGAACAGGAGGTACCTGTGGCAAGATGCTCAACATGACTGGCCTAGGGGATCACAGAAGTAGAACCATCGTGAGATTTCCCAGCACACACACATCAGAACGGCTAGAATAAAAGGAGAGACATCATCAAATCCTAGCAAGGCTGCAGTAAACTAATCACTCATGCATTGCTGGTGAGAATGCCAAATAGTGCAGCCCTCCTAGGAAGAGTTTGCCAGATTCCAAAAAAAAGAAGACAGGAACAACAAACATGTAGCCACCATACAATCTAGCAATTGCAATCTTAAACCTTATCCCAGAGAGAAACAATTACTTATGTTCATACACAAACCTGTAAACAGTTGCTTGCAGTGCTTTCATTCATGGTTGTGAAAAACTGGAAATACCAATAGTGTCTTGATGAACCAAATAGTGGTCCATGTATCCCAAAGGATTACCTAGGCATGTAAAGAAATACTTTATATCCAACAACCTCTGCAAAATCCCAGAAAACTGAGCTCATTGAAAAAGGCAAACCTAATTGTTATATACTGTACAATCCCATGTAAGTTGCATTCCCAAAAATAGAAAAATGATAGACATGTAAGGCCCTCCCTGTTGGCACAGGGGGTTAAAGCACAGCACTAAGAAGCTAAAGCCCTTTCCACATTAGTTCCATCCCCACCTGTCATGGAGGTGATCCATATGGTGCGGCAGACCTCTTCTGAAATGTCCGCTGCTCCCTTCAGCAGTGTATTTCGACAATCTGGCTGTTCTGCTCCCCACTCTGTCTCTGGTGAATCCTCTCACCGCCCCTGCTCCTCTGGCCTGTACCCCAGTTCTGTATGCACAAATAAATAAATCATAAAAAAAATAGACATGTAACACTGGTCAGTGCCTGCAAGGTTGGGGGTGGGGTGGGGTGCAGGTGTAATGTAAAAAGGCAACAGGGGTCGGGGTCATTGTGGTGAGGGAAATATTCTGGAATCAAGTTTATCAGTTGCAATTTACTAAGTGAGATATCCTACTATGGCAAGCTGTTATCAGGGACAAAATTGCAAGAAAATATGCAGGTCTTTCAGGTGCATGTGAATCTGTAATCATCTTAAAGTTTCTTTAAAATATTTCTTTAATGCAGTATGTGTTATATTCTGTAAGTATTAATCCCAAATTATATTAGGATATCTTATAATTTTGAATATATATTATTGCAAACTTTTCATGTAAATTATGTGTGTGTGTGTGTGTGTTTTATATTTAAAGTCATACATAACAGAAAGCTAACTATCCATAGACAGTTTATGCTCATTTAAGAGAAAGCTACATATTTTGTAACTCAGATTCAGGTTCAAAATACTATCAAAGTTTTTCTGGCATAGCTTGTTTTCTGGGATGACAATAAAACAGATTCATTTATTGATCAGAGTTTTCTGTTTGTTTTTGTTTAAATGATATAATTGTTTCTTACAACTTTTACACAGTTGCCCAAATTATTTGGAAAATGAAAAAGTGATTTTTCAGTAACTTTTAAATAAAATGTATTATATAAATGGCAACATTTTTTAGAAGATTTTTGTGTCTCTAAAGAATTTGAAATAATGATTTCCAATAGAAAGTCTTCTTTGAAATGTGTGTATTAATAGAACCTGGTGGCCATGATCCAACTGTAAACAGTAGTGATTTTATTTGTAGGAGAAGTTAAGGTTAGATCTGCTTTTTATGTGCCCAGTTCTGTCAAAATGCTAACTAAGATATTAATATCATAAATAGTTACAATTATGCATCTGAGGAACATATATTTAAAGAAACCATCTCAACAAGGCAATTTTGCTCGTTGATTGCTATTATTTTCGTTGCACATAATGTAAACACAGTATGATTAATGTTTATTTAGGGATTGTGGTATTTTTTGGAAGTCTTATTTGACTTTGAATTTATGTGATGTGGAAATATTGTCAAGTATCTTATTACAGCATATAAGAGATCCTCATGAATGTGTCAGAAATGTATCTAGTGTACTTTTAGAAATGTTACTCCAGATTTCAGCCAAACAGCTGCTTCTTGTGATAGTTTTGACCTAATAAGAAACACTGAAACAATCATTTGGAAGTTCTGATCACTTCAGGACACAGAGTGTTTGGTAGTGGTTCATTCAGAATTAATATTTGGGTTTGAGGATAGTATAAATTATTGTGGATAGTCAGGAGGCTATATATTATTATTGTGAACTTCTCGTGTAAAGTATACGCATATGTATGTGTTTTATGTTTAAAGTCATATATAACATGAAATACCTATTCATAGATATATTATGCTCTTTTAAAGAGAATATTATCTGTTTTGTGTTATTGTATAGTCTCAGATTCAGGCTCAAAACACTATTAATGTTTTTCTGGCATAGCTTGTTTTCTGGGATGACAATAAAACAGACTCTTTGATTGATCAGAGATTTTTCTTTCAGTAAGATCTTAAATTCTGCAAAACTGCATGCACTTTGTAGTATGGCTTTGTATTATCCGCTGCAAAGTACTCTCTCTCAGGCTATCTGAGTTATACCAGTACAGTTGCAGGTTTTAAACACTATATTCTCCATCTATCTTTTTTTTTTTTCATTAAAGGTTTAGATTAAATCTTGGTCTAAACTCATTACTTATTACCTACATGTTTCATTATTTTTACATACAGAAATTCAGGAATTTTAGTTACAATAAAACTTTATAGTTACAATAAAATTAGGACTAGTATTATGTAAGTAACTGTCTATATTATATTTTCCATTAATCTCAGCATCTCCCCTGATCCCTGTTCTCCTTAATGTTGCTATCATGTATTTGTAAAGAGACCTGTTTGCACTTAACCACCAAAGAAAAATCCCAGGTTAGGATTTTTTTCTTTTGCTCCATATAATCTATTTTTCCCCACACTGCAATGATATTTGATTAGACTCATTTATCCCAAATCCAGAAATATGTATGATTCAGCTAATGAAAAACTGGCCAGAATGTAAGATTAGGATGCAAAAGTGTTTTTTTTTTTTTTTTGCATTTGTGTAAAACAGGCTTGGCATATCATTTAAATTTTTTGAATGTGATGACCATCTGAGTCATGCACAACTTATTATCAAAAAACAAAGCAGCTCACACTTTATAGGGTGGAGGGTAAAGGCAAAAGAGGAGAGAATCATCAGTGGAGTGAAGATAGAAACGTGAGCTTGTCCTGGAGCTGTGAGTTCCCGTCATTCCTGTTGCTTGAACTGCAGCTTTTCTTGAATCTCATGAGGCCTGAATCAAACAGAACATTCCTTGACATGTGACTGGTTTGAGTGAATTTCCTCTTCAGGAATCCAAAGAAGATTGATTATAATGAGTATAAAGTCTAAATAAAATTATTAGAGAGCAGCATTATCTTTTATATTTTTTCTAAGTTTATAGTATTTTATGTTTTTTTTTTATTTAATAAATTTAAAAAAGAATGACGCAAGCAGAACTAGAGTAAGGTCTAATGATAAAAAACAAGGACTAGCCCTCCCTGGTGGCGCAGCAGGTTAAAGCACAGCACAAAGAAGCTTAAGCCACTTCCGCATGAGTTCGATTCCCGCCTGCCCCGGAGGAGATCCACATGGCACGGCAGACCTCTCCTGACCCACCCGCTGCTCCCCTCAGCAGTGTACTTTGTTGATCTGCCTGTTCTGCTCCCCACTTTGTCTCTGGTGACTCCTCTCACCCTCTGCATCTCTGGCCTGTACCCCAGTTCTGTACGAATAAATAAATAAATCTTAAAAAAAAATAACAAGGACAAAAAATCACATAGCTTGAATAGTTAAATAATTCCTCTAACTGGCAAATGTTACTTCTGCTATTGTCTCTGGCCCCCCTTTCATGGGTGTCCAGAAATCCCAATAGATTTTGCTAAGTTTGACTCTAATCACTGAGGATTTAACTAAAGTTGAGCTGGAAGGTGAGTTTTCTTGATAAGGATCATTGGGGGAAAGTGGATATTTAGATAGATTGGAGTGGGAAAAGAGAATTTTCTTTCAACATGGAAACAAAAGTATGTATACCTATCATTGTAGAATGTAATGCGAAAAAGAATAATAATAAATAACTCCAAATATATGACAATCAAAAATGTTGACATTTAGGAGGGCTCAAATATTATTGTAACTAGTATGCGCATACTGTCATTTATTTTTTTTATTTTTAATTAATCATTGAACCATGGTGCCTTATTGTAGAAAATGCCTGATAAGAGATTAAAAGGGTATGGAAGAAAACCCAGGGAAGATACATTGAAATGAGTTAATGACCTGGTGAAAAGACTACGAACATCCAGATAAGACAGATTCAGTCAGTGGTTGGCTGTGGAGACAGTAGATGGGTGTAGAGTAATCATTACAGCACATGAGAGTTCTTACGGGACTTCTCTTTCCTTTATTTCTTTTCATATTATGGAGAAAATGGGATTTACGTTAGGTGTCAGGAAAGCGTAACAGACTAGGAAAGGTAGTTAGAACATTTCTGTTATTGGTCATCACTGACCTAGAGCATTCTCTGTAATTATTACACAGGTGAAGACATTCAGTGAATAATGGATCTGGATAAATAGCAGTTCAGAACCTCTTTTTTGACGTTATAGCACAATTATTTTGAAGGTTTGTGTTCATACAATGTACCTATTATAGCATGTTCTGTGGAATAAAATAATCGTTTCTTACATAGCTAAATTATTATCATGTGTTTTTCCAATTATGTTTTTTTGAGAAAAAGTTGGTTTCCATCATGTATCCGCTTTGGGGGTTATGAGTCTAAACACAGATACTTTTGAAAGCATCGGATATATGCTACTATTTTAAAATCACTATATTTAAAGATGCTAAATTGTATCTAAGCCTGTCCCTGGAGCCGTCATTGCTAGGACTAACATTATCTGGTGCTGTCATCCTGAAGAATAAACAACATTTTGTTTATCTGTCAATATGAGTGATGCCGCGAACACACCAAGAGATTATGGCAAAGTTCTACTTAGGGGATGAAACGCTGTAGAACAGCAGGGCAGGGCAGGCAAGCTAGCTCAAAGATGGGTTCAGAGAGTCAGGGAAATCTGGCTTGGCATATCTGAGACAGGACTGGATTCTGCAAGAGCAGGTGTGCTCCCGTGCTTTGTCGGGTGCTCCCCGCAGGGTCCCTGAGCCTGGATGTCTTGTGCAATGCTAGGCTGCAGCCTTCCTCAGATTGTTCCCCTGTTTATCCTACCTTCCTTCTGCTTCCCCTCTGTGATGTTTCGCCATGCAGTTCCACAAACTTTTTTTTTTTTCTCTAAGATTCTTATGAATGCATGCATACAGAACTGGGGTACAGGCCAGAGGTGCAGGGGTGGTGAGAGCACTCACCAGAGACAGACTGGGGAGCAGAACAGGCAGGTCCACGAAGTACACCGCTGAGGGGAGCAGCGGGCAAGACAAGAGAGGTCTGCTGCGCCATGTGGGTCACCTCAGGGCCAGGGATTTAACTCATACAGAGGAGGCCGAGGAGGCTGCAGCCAGCCTGCAATGCTGCGCTTTTACCCGCTCGCCCCAGGGAGCGTTCTCTGCAAATCTTTCTAAATAGCTGCTTTCCATGTTCTTATAAGATAATGTGAAAAACTCCCAAAGAAGCTTAAATTTAATTTGCATTTGTTTTTAAGTTAAATTAAAACTTAAAATATACTTTAATTGAAATTTAAATAGCCATCTGTGATTTGTGGCCAGTTGACTGAAGAAGGCAGTCCTCAGCTTTGGATGTTGCCTTTAGTTTTGCAGGAACTGATAAGTGATTATCTGCATGTATGAAAGCACATCCGAGGTACACCTTGCTGTGGGGTAGCTGAGTAAAAAGTAGATGTTGGGTATTATATATATATATATATACAAACACACACACATTTATCTATCTATTTATTTATTTCTAAAGATTTATTTAGTTATGCACGCAAAAACTTGGGAACAGGCCAGAGGTATGCAGGGTGATAGTGTTCTTTAGCGACAAGGTGGGGAGCAGAACAGGTGGATCTACTGATACACCCTGCTGAGGGGAGCAGCAGGGAGACACACACTGCTGAGGGGAGCAGCAGGGAGTCAGGAGAGGTCTGCTGTGACAAGTGGGTCACCTCCCTGGCTGTGGATGGAACTCATGCTGCAGTGGCTGTGGACAGCTTCACAGTGCTGCACTTTAGCCCATTTGCCACCAAGGAGGACCTGTTGGATATTGATTGTTGCAGGAGATTTATTGTCAAAACCTACAGAAGCCCACTATGTGGTCATCAGTTTCTTCCTCAACTTTAAAAATGTCTGATGTCAGGCCCTCCCTGGTGGTGCAGTGGGTTAAAGCACAACACTAAGAAGCTAAAGCCACTTCAGCATGAGTTCCATCCCCTCCCTGGAGGTGACCCACATGGCGCGGCAGACCTCTCCTGACCCGTCCACTGCTCCCCTCACATGGTACTTCGACCATCTGCCTGTTCTGCTCCCCACTCTGTCTCTGGTGGATCCTCTCACTGACCCTGCACCTCTGGCCTGTGGACCCATTCTGTATGCACAAATCTTAAAAAAAAAAATGTTGATGTCATTGTATCTTAGTAAATATTTTGTTATATATCCTAACAAAATGAAAATATTAACTGATGTTTTTATGTTCAGTTATTTCCTTTTTAGATATCTAGGTGAACTAACTTTTTGGGCAATCTAAAATTGCCACTACATTTTCTAAGAAGTTGTGACAATTTTGATTCTTTGCATTTTATTGACAAGCTGATAGTAAAACTACTCATCTCATATTTTCTTGTAATAAATGTTAACTGGTCTTACCCTATTACTATCTTATTTGGAAAAAATTAATGGAAAATGTAAAGATCTTGAACTTTGCTATTACAATTAAAGAGAAAAAGAGTGTTTGCATGTATTGTAATTATGTTTAAGAAAAACTGGCTAGCTACATACACTTACTGATGAAATTTAATGTATGATGAGAAATGAAATAAACATTTTCCATTATCTAATGCACTCTTTTAGATTTATCTAATAATACATTTCTTTTCCTTTATGTTTCCTGTCATGTGTAATTGAGTCATGATAGATTACATTTGACATTTGGGTTCTGCTTGCCATGTTCTGCAGCTTTGGTTATAGAATAAAAAGTAGCCACTAGTTCTTTGTTGCATAAAAGTCTGTAAAACACTATTCCACTGACAGGCTCATTAGTCACTGTGTGAGGGAAAAGCTATATTTCCATACTTGACATGCAAAAGTAAATCAATGCCTTTCTAAATGCCAGGCATGTTCCAGTAGTAAAAGAAAAATACTGAAATTCATGCTAGAGACGTTGCAACACACGTGGAGAATCACATATGTTCATTTTACACACACACACACACAATTCAACTAAAGCATTAACCTGGAAAAGAAAGGACCATTTCCAAATCAGTAAATTTGTTCAAACTATGAAAATATTCACACAATTTTAAATTTTCTCTACCGGGTTTATTAATAAAGTGTAGGAGTCCATGATAAAAATAGTTTATGTTGAATTTTCTTATGAAATCACTGAAACAAACATCTGAATTTTTTTTTTAAGTGCAAAAGATCTTTACTGAGCTCTCTGCATTGCAGTGATCAGCAGTATAACATCTCTAGACACTAATTGTTAAAATTTGGAAATTTTCTCCATTTCTTTAGATCTAAAAACCTTTCTTTACTAAGATTTTGAACCATCCTGGGCATTTTTGTGTCTCCCTGTATAGGAGGTAAGACAAGGCAGGGAGGCCCAGGGGAACATTATTTTCCAATTGAACCAATCCATGCAAATAATTTGCTTGTTTGTTCTATTTCTGGAAAATCATTTAGAAATGTATCTCATGGTGTGAAGTATCGTTTTGCCCAAATCAAGGCAACATCCAAGCAAAACAAAACTATTTAAGGTTAAAGAACACAATGTACTTGAAAACATGTCTCTCCTAGAATCATGGTTCAATGAAATGTCACAGAGGCCTAGAAGATTCACCACAGAACTGAGAATGACCCCAAGCATAGGCAAGTATAAGGATTTTTCTCCTTGTAAGAAATTTTTGAAAAGGAATGTGTTTTGTTTATGATTTATACATGCAAATATTTACTTGTTATACATATATATACACATACATACATACATATTATATATACATACATGCATACATACATACATATATATATATAATTAAATGTAGCTATGGAATTAGCTTTTAGAGTATGCTTATCAAAATTATTACAATTTTTACTTTTAAATATTGTTTTATCAGTGACTATCAGTGGTATACATTATGTGCACTAGATTCGTTGTTATTTATTTAAAAGACTTATTCCTTTTTGTCTGTGTTCTCATATCATGTAAGAAAATAACAATAAAAATAATACAAAACTGATTTTGTTCTTCAAAGTAGCTCTCAAATCATGTATTAACTTTTACAGGTTTAAAATAGGTTTATTATTATAAGTACATTAAATTTAATTTTTAATGTTGCATAAAGTAAGTACTCGGTGTTTGTCTTTCAAGGAAAGTAGAAATTAATGGCTTGCTTTACACTCAGGATAAAATAATGAGTATTTTTCATATAGATGAAAGATTGAACACTCTGTCCTTTAATATATATATATATATATATATATATATAATCTTCTTTAATATATATATATATATATATATAATCTCCTTTTTTATTATATAATCTTCACATATATATATATATATATATGAAACTCAGTAGCTTGACCTTAAAATTTATGCATAATTGATGCCATCCTTTATATAATTTTGGTTTATTTATTTTATTTATTTGTTTTAGATTTATTTATTTATGCACACAGAACTGGGGTACAGGCCAAGGTGCAGGGATGGTGAGAGGATTCACCAGAGACAGAGCGGGGAGCAGAACAGTACGACTGACGAAGTACACTGCTGAGGGGAGCAGCAGGCGGGTCAGGAGAGGTCTGCTGCGCCATGTGGTCACCTCCGAGGTGGGGATCGAACTCATGCTGCTGTGTCTTTAGCTTCTTAGTGCTGTGTTTAACCCACTGCGCCACCAGGGAGGGCCTATTTTATTGTGTGTGTGTGTGTGTGTGTGTGTGTGTAGAAAACTGGGGTGTTAGCCAGAACAGTGGGGAGTGAGAAGATTCACCACGACAGTGGGGAGAATGGGTGGGTCTACTGAAATACGCTGCTGAAGGTAGCAGTGACAAAAGAAGTCTGTTGCTCCATGTGGATCAGCACCTTGGCAGGGGAATTTGGGCCTCTGTGGAGAGCCATTGCTGTAGTAACGCTGAGACTTAATTGACCTTTAGGTCACCTGGGGGGCCTCAGTACCATATCTTCCTTAATGCCTGGGTCCCCTTTTCATATAAACCCAGGATCTCTCCTAGAGACCTGTAAAGGACTCTCCACAGATGGGAGTACTACATTTTTCTGATAATCATTCATAAAATCTTATTCTGAACTCAAGCCCTAGGATTAGTCTCCACTAATTATGATGATACACTTTCCTCCATCATCATCAGAGATAACATGCACAGGTCAAGATAATAGGTGTCTTTTTTTAGAAATTGAATGTTAATTCTTCCTAACTCAAGATTCATTCTCATGCTTCCCAAGTTTGGATGTGAACAGAAGTTTCTAGTAAAATTTTCAGTAAAACTATTTTCATTGTCAATAAAACTGTTGACTGTGGCCACCGGCCATAGATGTGAAGATTAACCTTGGTAATTTGTATTGAGATTGTCTAGGCAGTGTCTAAGCAGGTTGTTAATGAGCATACAGTGCCTGGGCCTTTTGGAGATGGTACCATTAATGCTCATTTCATTCCAATAATACTATGTATAATATTAACTGATTGTTGCATAATAAGCCAACCTTGCATTCCCCGAATAAATCTCATTGGTCAATTTCTATTTTGTCCATGTCCTGTTGTATAATTTTGTATGTATCAATTCACAGAGGCTTGTCTGTTTTTTCTTTTAATGTGTTTGTCCATTTTTGCGAGAGAGTAATACCCTCATTAAATGTGTTGAAAAGAAGTATTTTTTCTCTTTTGGAAGAATTTGTAAAATGTTTATTACTTCTGATTTAAATGTTTGGTTGAATATTCCAGTCAATTTAATTAGAGCTACCTTTAGATAATTTATTTTTTGCATGTCTTCAGATTTTCTATTTTCTGTTTTGTTTGTTTTCTGTAGGTTTATTATTTTTTTATTTTTAGGAAATTGTTCATATCATCTAATTGATTGTTTGCATACAGTTATTCATAGTATTCTCCTATAATGCATTTTATTTCTGTGATGTCAGTCATTATGTATCTTAATTTAGTATGAACACAATTTCAGTAATATGATTCATCAATTTCTTGGTCAACCCAGCTAATAGCTTGCAAATTTGCTGGTCTCTTTCTTTTTCTCAAATTAGGTCATCCTATTTACCTTTCTTCAAGTCTGTTGATTTGTTTTCCCAGCACAGTTGAATTTTGAATTAGTAATGAATTTTCCCTTTCCATTATCATACTTTTGGGCTCCAGAATTTTCACTTGTTTTCTTTTTATAATTTCTATCTTCTTATTTCAGTTTGCTGTTTAGGTGAGGCATTTTCATACTGTCCTTTATATCTTTCAATAAGGTTTTGTTTTGTTCTTAATATATTTGTTAAGATATTTATTTTAGTTATGCATACAGAACTGGGGTACAGGCCACAGGTTCAGGGGTGGTGAGAGGATTCACCAGAGACAGAATGGGGAGAACAGGCCCACTGAAGAACACTGCTGAGGGGATCAGCGGGTGGGTCAGGAGAGGTCTATCTCGCCATGTGGTCACCTCCTGGTGTAAGCAGGGATAGAACTCATGCAGAAGTGGCTTTAGCTTCTTAGTGTTGTGCTTTAACCTGCTGCACCACCAGGGAGGGCCCCATCTGAATATTTTTGAAACATGTAGATGTTGTCATTTACATGCACAAAGCCAAGTGTATATTCTATAGGTTGCTTTACTCCTGGGTAAACGTTTGTACACCTTGTAACTTTTGCTGTTGATAACTGGGTATTTTATTTAATGCATTCTAACAATGTTGACCTCACAGTGTTCCCTCTACCGCAGGCTGTATCTTTGCTATTCCCTGTTGTGACTATTTTCTTATTACTACTTACTTTTTTTGTGACTTTTCTAGGTTATTTCTGTGAGTTCTATGTTCTCAGCAATAAAGAGCCACTTAGATTCCTGCCAGACATTTTCCTTAATTTCTCATTTCTATGAGAACATTTTTATGTTCATATTTCCTATATCACTCTGGTGTCCTTGTAATTTAGAAGATTCTCTTAAATGGTTTAGCTCTGTGTTTTCTATTCTTCGCTCTGGAGATTGTAAGAGAAGTCATGAGTTTAAAATGTAAGCAGCTTGCAAGGCAGTCTTAGCTTTCACTTCCTACTATATGTGATGTCAAGGTCACCCAGAGGTTACTGACAAGCACATTCTCCTGCTCAGATCTTTCCTGGGATGGACACACTATTGCAAGTGAGTATAACTTTTAGACCACTAGAATTACGGAAGCTTTTCAGAGTACACCATAGCCATCTATTGAATAGTTCTCCAGGATTTACTTTCAGATTTTTGGCCAGGTTCTTGTTTGACCTATCTGAAATCACAGGTTTATGTAACTCTGACGTCAGTAGATTGACATTGTTTATAGCAATATCCTGGGAGCAGGGCTTTGCCATTGAGTTATGCTAGCTAGACTTTCATTACTTTCCGTTGTTACTTTTCCCAGAGACACTTTCCTAAAAGCTTAGACAAAGATCATTTATTTCATTTTGTCCTCTACTTCTGGACATCGTTTGCTCTTATCTTTTTGGCATTACAGTCTAAATGCTTTCTTCTCTACCACTACAATAAGATCTTTTAATGACAATGAATATTGGTGGTAGTGGTAATAATAATATGATATTTTCATGTAGTATATACTTTTAGACACAATATCAGGTATATTTTATAACATACAGCAGTTCCTTACATCAACTACGCCACCATGTACTATTAAGATTTGCTATGTCAGAATGAGAATCTAAATGCAGAGAAAATAATCAAGTGGTCCAGAGCCACTTTAGATCTTCACAAAGGCAGCTTTCTCATGCATACCTAAATCTCATTTTTTTTTCTTACTTTCACAAATTTTAAACCCTCCAGCTCATTAGAATCATCTGGAGAGACTTATTAAATATTGATACATGGATTTTTCCACTTTACCCAAGATATAGTGAATACAGCTATATATGGTAAAATCAAAAATCTATAAACATAATTATTTATTATGAATCTAATTGCCTAATCCTATGTCCACCTAAACCCCCAAATTTTACATATAAAATACCAAATTCCTTTAAGTTCCTTGGACATGTGACAATCTCTCAATGTTTGTGCCATCTACATTTTATGGAATGTCTTCTCCTCGTAATGAATCTTCTGGTTAATTTTATTTTTTCTGTTATCTTAGCCTCCAGAGGCAACTTGCATGATATGAGTCCCATGGAAATTTGTTTTAAATATTTTTATAACTATTATTACTTTATTCGTTATATATTTTATATGCATGCAGTTACAAATAATTATATCTCAAAACACATAATTATATCTCAAAACCTGCAAATATGATTTGATGAACATTCACCTGTTAAGCTTTCTTATGGTTAATGATTTATATCCGTCGATTTTATATCTCTCTTTGTCCCTGGTACCTAGCATATGCCCTGCCTGTGAGAAGACATTTGATTTGTCATGTATGAATGGATAAATGGTACTCTACCTTCAGTGAATTTTTAACTACTTTAACATTCTGGTAGGTATGGATTTAATTCTTCAGTTCTTTGAAACAGAGTTCTAATACTAACTCATGTTCAACTTCACTGCCAAATCAAACTTACCAAAGTAAAAATTCATGACCTGGTTATTTCTTTCCCACTCTGTGTGATTTTTATTCTTCACAATGATTTCTCTCGGGACTAGAAAGATTTAAACTGGATATGAATAATCAATCTCATTTCCTTATTGGGCCCGGTGTTCGGGTTTTAACATTGCTGTAGGATTATGAAAGAAGAAGAACTGGATTGAATGCTAAATGAGCTCACCTATAATTCAGGGGAGCTCAGTGATTTAGGGTCTTCTCTGTGTTCATGTCATTTCTCTGCCACTTAAACTACACCCTTCCTTAAAACAAACCAAGATTTTTTTTTTTTGCATTTGTATATATTCTAAATAATTTTATTTAAGTATGTGTAAAATGTATTCCAAATGAGTGGAGTTTTTGTTGGTGTGCTCTGTTTATTTTCAGGAGGAGAATATATCAACAGTGCTCCTTTATCTGGCAAAGCCTTCTCCCTTCTTGAAAGGAGTAGTTTGTTATGAATGAATGCCTTTTGGATTAAGTTCAGGACTATGCTGTTTTCAGAAAATTACCTCCATTTTGGCTGCCATCCCAGGGGCACTGGCATGCTGTAATGACATTGTTGTACATGGGCTGCCCATATTTCTTCATGATCAACAATTCTGGCATCTATTTAAAATGTCTTCAGCAACATCCCATTACCCTTATCATTTAGAAAGAGCCTTTTTGGAGTTTCCAAAATTTACTGTGCTGTATTCTGTGCTCACCTACTGTAGATTTCCGCCTAATATTTAAACCTCTTTCCCCTACCATCACCTCAAGGTAAACCTCTTGCTTCCTCTTTCATTTTTAAAATTTAGTTAACATTTTTCCTGCTTTTGCTTCAAGGCTGAGCTTCTCTGTTGTTTTCTTCATTTGAATTCGGCATTAACATTACTATGAGTAACCACTTTAAAACTAATGTCAATGACTAACCCTTAAATCACACCAGGCCTTCACATAAATTAGGTTCCAAGATCACCTAGCTCCTCACAGGTTCTCATTTGTAACATTACCCTGAAAGTAACAGGAAGATAACTAGACTGTCTGAATTTTTTTTCCTGAAGTTTCTGGGATGAGGCCCAGTCATTTGCACTTGTAGTAGCTCATCATCTATTTCTGATACAGAAGAGGTGAGCTATTTCCCTGTCTAATCCCAGTTATGGGAACAGCGTTGTTACAGGTCTTGTAAGGGCTCTCTGTGAACTCTGTGGTATCTTGCTTTAAATCTGTATATATTCACCCATACAATTTGTTTTACATTTTATTCATGAGCCAATGTCACAGAGCCATTTCAAATTTAGCTTTCAACCTTCTCCTTGTCACTTTTCTGCTGTCTGCTTGACTAACTGATGTCAACATTTGTAGAGCAAAGATTTGCCTTCAACTCTAATAGGAGAGAAAATGGTTATAAATCGCCACCGTTGGAGATGTCCCTGAATTGCATGTTATGGTTGTCATTCCTAAGCAACTTGTTTCCAAAATTTGAAATTTAGGAGCCCTGAAGGATTCAGCTTCGGTGCTTTTTTTTTTTTTTTTTTCTTTTGGATGTAAAAATAAAACCTACTATGGACAAGGGTCTGAAGGGTCTGTTCTGGGTTAAAGGGGACTGGAATGACTTTCATCCTTCAAGAATCTCTAAATGTTGAAACATCCCCTCGCCTTTTTATTGATAAAGTGGGTAACTCCCTGCAGGCAGACAAGTCAGAAAGACTCATGTTGAGAAATCACATTGTGTAAACCAGCCTCCATCTTGTGGGGGGGGGAAGAGAGAGAGAATGGCTTCAGCTGTCTTTTGTGCTGGGATGGAGATATCAAGCAATTCTTATCTTGAACTATGGAAATGAATCCAATTTCAGCTTGAAGGCTAGCAAAGAGGCAAGCCAGAGCAGAATAGGAATGGAAGCTGGAGTTCAGCCACTGACAGTAACGCTGAACAGACTGTAAACTGAATTGATGCAGAGTTTAGGACGGCTCCTATTCTGAACAAACAGGGCGAGTGTTTGGTGTAGAGTCTGCACAGCAGTTTGGACCATGGGATGTGGCTTTATGACAAGGATCGTGACATGAGGATTTTTTCCAAAGTTAGACAGTGATTTTTTTTTTTTAATTTATAAGCCGCCTTCTGTCTTAATGTCTCTGTTTGTCTCTTCTTCTGTGTTTAAATCTCCTACTTTCCTTCTACCATACTTCAACCTGGTATAAAGCAGACTTTGTGGTCCTGACTTGGTTATTGGTAGTTCAGAAGTGAAAAATGTTTGTTTCTTCAAGTCAGGTTAGACAAACTATTTAAAAAAATAGCAAAATTCTGAGATTGATCTGTTCACCTGCAATTCCTGAACATATTGATCCAATTTAAAGAACAAATTCATTCTGGAAAATTAAGATTAGATAAAAAAGAATAATATCCACTACTAGACGTGCATCACTCTGTAGGTGGTAATAAGAAATTAGCAAGTAGTTTGTGGTGTAAAAAGAATATAGCATGTCATGAATGCAATATGGAAAAGCGATTTACATTGGCTTAAATTGTTAGCTTATAACTTCATACTTTCATGACAATAAAATCTGATTATTAACATTATTTGGTTGAACCCATCTCTCTGCTCCCCAAATTCCTAGACATCTTGGAAGTCTGGGTTACATGTATGTTTGTGTGTGTTGTTATGGTATAACTTTCATTCCAGCATTAGTAGTTGCTAATTGAATTACTGATTGGGACACATGAACATCTATTATCTCACACTATGTCCCATTTTCCATCTAAGCTAATGCATATGCTTATAGAGAATGTTCCGTTTTAAACTGTCAGAGTTTCCATAGAAATGAACTTCAATTCTGCCACAATCCTAAAATTCAACTCAATTACAGTGACTTCTATAAAGTCATTATAAATAGAATAAGCAAATTTTGAAAATTATCAAGATGTAAATGACTAGTTTGGATAATCTTTTACACAAGACTATGACAATTGTGACATCTTGACGATTTTCAAACTTCAGAACAATGAACTTAATAAGTTTCTAGCAAGCCAATCAAAACCAAGAGAGTGAGATATATATCTCCAGCTTCTGAAATTCCCATCCAAAAGCAAAAACTCCCTTAGGAAGCAGCATCATTAGTAGACTTATGCACAAATAATTTATTTTCATTACTTTCCACCAACTTAAATGTGGACACAATGATTTTATAGTATCAGATAATTCAACAAATTATTTTTTCACATGTATTGGTACATTGCTGAAATCTCTTAAATCTTGCTCACTCCACAAGTTCCTTTTTAATTATTTCACCTGAGGGTTTAGTCATTATTCTGGGATACTCATATTACATGTAAACTCTACATAATAATTTTCATGACAGGGTAAATTAAAAGACAAGTCTGTTACTTGTTACTGCTGACCATTATCAGAGATGTCTAGTCACTTTTTAATGCAACAAACAATCTCTAACATATGATACTCACACCTATATGCATTCCTACCATAAAATGATAATTTATAGCAGATTAGAAACTTAAGCTGTATGAATAAGATTTTAGCATGGTATTCTCAAATTTCTGGAATTTGACAATTGCTTCTCCTAGAGAAATTATTATAAATCTGTTCTTATACTTTTAGTAATTTTTAAAGGTAATTCTTAATAGGTGACAAATGTCTTACCCCTGTCATTAGCTTACTTGAACATATTCACAAAATGAATCCATGTTTGAATAGTGTATTTCAAACTTTACTATCTGTTATTTAGAACTTTGATTTACCCCAGTAGCTCTAAGCATGGCTCGATAGCTCTCAGTGTGGCTTATATATAGTGGTTTTACTTTTAAGCTGATGTAGAATGGTAAAAGAGAACCCTAATGGATGACAGAGTTTGTATTCAAAAGATTCCCTGACATTATGACATATGGACTTTTTGTTCTGAAATATTTTAAAAGCAACCAAAATTAGAATTATGTGCACTTTAAAACTTATATCTGATAAGCATTGACAGAGTTATAACAGTTAGCATCAACATTATTTTCTACCTGAAAAAAAAAAAGCAAAGGAAATAAATATGATCCGTGATCATTATTCTCTTCCTTCTGTAAATTCATGTTATGGATGACTTTACTGCAGTGTTATTCCGCTTCCTCGTATTTGCTTGCTCTCAGATAGGCACTCTTTGATCTTCAAGGCTGCTATTGTATAATTGATCAAAGGTTTTGAACCTGAAGGTAGAGCATAAGAGACTGGATTCTGAAATGTCAGTCCATCCACCCTAACTTTGACCAAATAAATTTCTAGATGACTATTAAATTCATGAGACTATAAAAAATTTGGCCCAATTATGTATTTTTGAACACAATAAAAACATTTTAATCTCCAATTACAGTGACAGTTGGGACATATATGTTGGATTTCTTAAAGTGCAGTATTTAATAGACTTCCCTGGCAATACTTTATAATTAATTGTGTTTCTTTTGTTATTAAAATTAATAACAATGCCAAAAATGTCACACTAATTCTCATCTTCCTGTCTGAAATTAAATCATGCTTGTTAAATTTTGAAGAGTTTGGCCATTATGAATAATGCATAATATTTCATGCCAGAAAAGTTCTGACACAGGTCATTTGAAAGCCTTGGAAATACAGTGTTAGCCTTCTCTCTGTACAAGCTGATAGTGTAGCTATGAAAAAAAAAAAAAAGTGGACTTGCAAAGTAAATGTCATTCTAACCTCAAAATACTCTTAGTGTATTTGCAGATCCAGCAGGGGAAGGGACCTATGATAGAAATGATATATTACCCATACCACTACCAAGGAAGCATTGATTTCATTATCTCATCTGGGCTTAATTAAGTTGTGAAAGCAGCTACTGAAGCCAACGTGCAGAAGGCTCTGAAACCTGAGCATTCAGTTCTTAGGTCAAGTGTTAGCATTGAGAAGGGAAAGAGGCAATTTACTTGTAGTTACTCTAATTCTGACTATTTCTCATCCATTTCCTTATATAGCACCATTCAACTTCTCTTACTTATTAAGTACAGTTTTAAAGATTTAATCAATGTTGTTGGTGTGAAAATATATGACCAAGCACCCAAAAAATTATATGCATGGATGGTAGGATTTTTTTTTTCTATGTGTAGAGCTATCCATATAGCATGGGATAAATGTTGCCATATGAGAAAAAATACTTTGAAAATCATAATTATGATCTAACATGAAATTGAATTTTCCCATAGTCCTTTATGCCAGTCAAGCCCCTTCTCAAGATTTTCTTTCAATACTATTCTAATAGAACAGTTTATTTTTAGGATCAGAATTGTTGAGAGCTAAATAAAACAAAGTATGCTATATTTAGAACATAAAATTGAGCCCTGATCCATCCATCCTTATACAATATAAATAAGTAATAGTATATAATGTAGGGAGAACTTTGAATCCATTTGCTGTATTTTTTTTTTTAATACGCGTTACTGAGCTCTCCTTTTCTCCCTAATTTCTTTGTCTTTCTTTTAAAGTTCATTATTTTCACTTTCCTATAATTTGCTTCTTTTCTATGACAATATATTATAGGAATTTTCTATAGTATATAGTGTGCCAAACAGACGTATATCTGAAAGGTTGGAAGTATCTTCATAGTCCTAATGAAAAGCTCAGTTATTATGTTGAAAGCCATTTCATCCATTAGTTGGCAGTCAGAACAATTTAAACTTCATCGCTCATTTATTCTGTTCACACAGGGCTGACACCATGTTATTATCTGAGGTAGAGATCTTTTACAAATCCAAAGTAAGTCCTGACTTGGTGAATAACTGACTCCCATCACATATTTTCAAAAAAGTTTATAGTGATGACACTCACATAGCTGATACATACTATATAGTAACTCTCTGAAAATGAACACCAGCTTAATGGACATTTTATTTTCATACTTTCAATTTTATTTTACTTATTGCTATTTTTCTATTTCTTTAGAATAGCCTATACTACTGAGAGAAAATCTCTCTAAAGTTGGAAAGAAAATTGGCTTTTGCAGTACTGTATTGTATAAACTTTCCATGTTGTCCCAACTTTATTATAACTTACCTAAAATACTATAGTTAATAATATCTGTAGGCTCATGGTAATGATTTTATCTTCATTCTGTTATTTGTGTATAGGTTAAATGTGAACAAAACAACATGCAGGTGTAGCAATTTTATATATATATATATATATATATATATATAAATTCCACAGAGTAAGAAAAATAGTATCTGAAAATGTTAATTATATGGCTTACTTTTATTATGTAGGTAGCATTCTTGAGTTTTTCAAATGACATTTTAAAAACATTCTTTGAGGATTAAATAAATCTTAATTATAAATTATAATATGTTTACTGCAGCCATGTGCAAGACATATTTAAGTTTTCGTTATTCTTTTAACATCTGTATGTTATTTAGCAATCCATTGCCTCAGATATAAGCATACATGCTTTTAAATGGGAAAACTAAAAAAAAAACTGATTTTTAAATAAGACAAATGCATAGATTCGTTCTCCATAGGATTTGACATCAACTGGCAGTACTCGAGTTCTGTTATTCTTGACACATGGCTGTGGGACATATCTGAGTTAAAATCCCACTCTATGGTTCTCTCTCTCTTCTGTGATTGTCTCCATGCGACTCTGGGAGAAGGGAGGGCTTGTTCTCAATTTGTTCATTTCCTTTTTCATACTCACTTACGAGAACAATGCCTGTTTGTCTCGAATGTGCCTGCAATGGCAGAGCATGGCTATAGGAAGAAGTGGGCTAGTAAGATGAAAATGCTAGAAAAAATTGCAAACAAAATTTGCATATATGAATGCAATCTTTGACCTCAGTGGATGTTTGCAAAGCCTTAGTGCCAACCTGTTGCACATTTTTTCAAGTGATAAAAACGTATACTCAGTTATTTAACAAATAAAACAAACATTTGTTTTAGTACATTACTGTACTAAATGCCTGAATCTATACTCCACAACGTCAGCGAGTGTACTTTATGTTTTTTGTTTATTTCACAAGTCTGCTGCTTGTTAATCCCACTGAGATGGTTGTATAGTTGAAGGACAATGAATTACTGGTTAAGGCCTAATTTCAAATGTCAAACTGCATCCTATTTAAGCATTGTTGCTGCTCATTCATTCACACAGCAAATGTTGCTGAGCTGGATATGTGTCAGGCTCTGTTCTGAACATTGAGAATCAAAGTCAAAAAGTAGATCAGACCTACCTTGAGAGCTCACCTGGGATGAAGCAAAGAAGGTAAACCATTGATTGCCTGTCAGTGCATTAAGCATTAAGATATTATTCTGTGGTAATTGAGGGAATGGATATACAAGTTATTTTCCTTTATGATAAAGCTATTAATTCTTTACTTATTTATGATACAAAAATTGGGGTATAGGCCAGAAGTATGGGGCAGTAAGAGGATTCACCAAAGCAGAGTGGGGAGCAGAACAGGTGGAGCTACTGGAATGAACTCCTGAGGGGAGCAGCAGAGACAGAGGAGGTCTGCTGTGCCATGTGAGTCAGCTCCCTGGCCAGGGGTTGAACTTGTGCTGCAGTGGCTGCGGATAGCTTCATAGCACTGAAACTTACCCCCCTGTGCCACCAGGGAGGACCCATTAACTCTATCAGAGACCCTAGTGAAAGTGACACATTAACTTTTGTCAATTCATATCAGATTGTTTCAATGTGATTTTAGCAGCTCATCTTGGGACACCAGATAGAGGAGTGTGATAGGAAGAGGAACATAATGGCATTGTATGCCTAGAGTGAGGGGCCCCGGAAGGATGCCAGAAGTGATCCTGAGCGTAGTAGGACCCTAAGAGCAGATTGGAAATATGTAATGATGCACTTCAGTTTCTTTAGCCCTGGGGTCTTGTTCTCAGGCAAACCTTGCATGAGAATATTTGCTCTTGAAAAATTAAGAGGATAGCATCTTGCCTGTGCATAAAATAGAAGATGAGTTTGCACAGTGCAATCAGATTGTTGCTTGGGACCTTTCTTACCAGTATTTTTAGAACCTTTCTGTGATCAGCATGCAGATAGCCATTCATCCAGCTGCACCATGTGCTAACATGTTCTATAAAGAAAGTGGAGGAGCCTGTTACATCATCAGTACAGTAACACGGTGCAACAATGGGTGTAACTGATACTGATAGCAAATACAATGTAAAACATCAAATGAACCTTGCAGATGCTGGAAGGAATCTTTAAATATCTAGATGTAAATGTTTCAACATAAACAGGCAATGGCGCAAACAAAAATTCTGAACTGAACCAAAAATTCTCTTCAGTTCATAGTCGGAGGCACATAAATTACAATTACAGTGCTCTCTAATGTGTTAATGGTCATTTCAGAGTGGACACATTTCCTGGTGTGCAGTAGCTATTAGTTTGAGGCCATAAATTCACTCTGTAAAGAGAATTTTGAAAAAAAAAATATCTAACGTAGAGAAAGGACACAAATAGACACCAGTAAAAGAAAATTCAAGCTCTCTATTTAATAAGTCAATATAAAACAGCCCGTCTAGTTATAACCTTTTATAAATAGACTGGGTTGGTCAGGCCAACTATATTTTCTGAAGGCATTAAAGTGAGCTGTGGCAAACCTCCAAAAGGAGTTTATGTTCTATGCATGTGTTGCCTCAAAAGGAAGGTTTTAGAAACCAATTAAAGACCCCAAAGAAGAGTCCTTCACTGCATATTTCCAGGAGTTGCAATCCTTCAGGCTCTGCAATCTCCAGCCATGAACTGTTGTTTTTTTTTGTTTGTTTGTTTGTTTGTTTGTTTTTAAAGGTAATTTTTTTTTAAGATTTATTTATTCGTACAGAACTGGGGTACAGGCCAGAGATGCGGAGGGTGAGAGGCTTCACCAGAGACAGAGTGGGGAGCAGAACAGGCAGATCGACGAAGTACACTGCTGAGGGGAGCAGCGGGCGGGCCAGGAGAGGTCTGCCACGCCATGTGGTCACCTCCGGGGCAGGCGGGAATCGAACTCATGCGGAAGTGGCTTTAGATTCTCAGTGCTGTGCTTTAACCCACTGCGCCACCAGGGAGGGCCCATGCACTGTTTTAAACATCCTAACAGAAAAATGGACACAGAAGCAGAATAGACTGACAGCTTGTGCAAATTAGGGTTGAGTGGGCGGTGTTGTTGTAAAACCTTCATCTATAAATGTATCACCCTTTCCTTGACATTCAAATCAAGGTTTTGAAATCTAAATCTCAGTGGTGCATCAAGCAAAAGTGTACCAGTAATGCAGCAAAAGACACCCTATTGCCTAAAGCAATTGCCAGCTTTTGGGTTGTTGTGTTTTCCATTACGCTGATATAGGTGATACCTGTTTTTGCTCAACAGTTCAATCGCATTAGAATTTTGAGTGATGACCTTAATGATAAGCACACCCACTTTGTATTGCTAGCTGACTTGGGACACAGCACAGTTAAAAACATGGGATTGCATTTTTATAATCTTCATCATAAACCAAGATAACGGTATCCCATTTAAGTTTAAGAGTAAGGTTATTAGAAACTTTAAAATCTACTCACATGGTAATACTGGCAGGGAAAGACTCCTCCCATCTTCCTTCTGTCACTGTACCCAGAGTCACCCTGGCTCCTTTTAATTAACTTGTGTCTGCAAGGTGCCAGCTGTGCTTTAAAAATAAACTTTGTCCATTGTGATATTTTTGTTGTTAAATAAGTGCAGAACAGAAAAATAAAATAAAATAATAATATATTTACAGATTCTATGGCAATACGGCAGAAGAAAGTTAAAACACTCAATGAGGAAAATCCAAAATGTAGTTGATGCTGTAACAGCTTCTCCTTTGTCAGAAGTGAGAATAAAACAGAAAACACAATTTAGTTGCCCTGCTAAAAATAGACAAAATAACTGAGAAAAACCAGTCAGTGTCAAATACTGTGAGCCCACCAGTAGCACCAACTTACTTTTGCTCTGAGGAAAATTGATGACCACATTTCAAGGCAAAAGCTAACAGTTGGACAACCAAGAGTTCACTGTCCAAGATCCACCATTCTCCATTAACCTTCAAGTAAAAGCAGGACTAGAATAAGCCTTAGTGAAGCTGAGCTCTGCAGTTGACTGACATGATGCCATCTATGGTGATGCTCTGAATAGTGACCCTTACCTAGCAAAAGCACAAAACTGACTTTAGAAAAAGGACATGTGTGGTTTTGATTTGGCTGAAGGGTACTCCACTCAAGGAAACCCTAGAGAGCTAAGCCTGGTAGTGTGCTTTTCTGTGTATTTGTTTCATTTGTTTATGTGGGAGTGGGTGAGTTGTGGATAGTCAGAGAATTGTAGCCTTACAGATTTCATGGCATAAATATGGCCAGCAAGTCTGATTCCAGGTACTTATGTGACTTCTTCGAACATATGTGACAAGAAGGGCCGACTGGGGCCAGCTTTAGCACATTCACTACGTGGATTTCTGTAATGGTCAGGGCTTCTGCTTGCAATCCTGGTGCATGTAATCACTCCTTGGCTCTAAATTCACCTTAAATCACTGGTCTGCTTTCAGAGCTGCTTTCCTTCTTCAGAGTCTCCCCTCTTAGTGTTCTCTAGCTAGATGATTCTTCTTCAGCATGAAGAAAAAAAAAATATATATATATATATAATATGCCCTAGCATCCTATTTCTTAAATAATTTCTTAAATAATCTAATAATCTATGCAATGTGATGCCGAGTCTAACTACATTACTATTCACTGGCTGAACCTGTGAGTGTTCTTTGTAACAGTCAGGGCAAAATAAGCATTTGCCATCTTATTTTACAGTTGTCTTCCTGATGTTGATTTTCAGTATTAGGGCAAGAGCTTTAGAAGATAGGAGATGTGTCTGTATTCTGAGGAGAGTGTACAGACTGTATCTATATAGTGTTATATGTTACAGCAAAACAACAACAGAACAACGTATACGGATGTCTTCCTGGAAAAGCTGGTTTCATTTAAATAGTTACAAATGCACAGCTGTTTCCTTCATTAATAGGCACAAATACTAGAAGTACAAGGTGCTATTTATAAGTAAGGTGCTATTTATAAGTA
>NW_004567115.1:47578572-47579812 GCF_000260355.1 Condylura cristata | reverse complement strand
CTGCCACGCCATGTGGTCACCTCCAGGGCAGGCGGGAATCAAACTCATGCAGAAGCGGCTTTAGTTTCTCAGTGTTGTGCTTTAACCCGCTGCGCCACCAGGGAGGGCCTAAAAGTAGTTTTAAGGAATAAAAGCATAATTGTAGCTGAGCAAGCGAATCTTATTCAACTTCAAATACAGATGCTATAGACGTCTGTGATCAGTCACATTATTGACAATTTACAGGCGGGGAAGAAGGTTTGGGAAACTAAAGTAAGTTCCTTAAAATGTATGTAGCTAACTCCAAACTTAGAACCTAAATTAGAACTTAAAATTATTAACTTCTAAGATTCCTGGGTTCAATTTTCCAAGGAATATGTGGTTTGATGGTCTGTAAGAGAAAACTAAGTCAAATGGTCTAAGAAGTTTAATGACATAACATCATAGGTTATAGAATGGAGACGCTTCAGTGTAAAATGTTTTGGGATTGTTTAGGTTTTGCGGAGGTTGAACAGATTGGTGTGATCCCTATTTGGTTATACAGTGACTAATGATATTTCAGAAAATTAGTGGGGGGAAGTATGCTAGTTAAAATGCATTGCTATTAAAATATGTTACTACTAATTCTATTAGTAGAATTAAAATATGTTACTATTAAATATTGCTATTAATATATTACTATTAATTACTAGTAATTACTGTTACTGTTACTATTAATTAGTATTAATTATTAAAATATGTTACTATTAATTCTATTAGCAGAAGTGAGTAATTTGAAAGTTGGTATTAGAAGCAGGAGTTCTATGTCGCAGGGGCGGATCTTGCTGTATATTTGGCACTGTGTTAAGTGTTAACTAAGCTTTTGTTACTTAATTTGGGCCTACTAGTCATCTCTTTTTGGTTGACAAACTAATGGCTAATTTGTGTCATTGGACCTTTCTGTGAGTCTCAGTTGTTTAGTCAAATATCAGCCTGGTTATGGTAACATACACCTGAAGTTATGCTTCTATACCTCTAAATCATAAACAATGTTGTAATTCAAGGTTACCTCAAAAGAAATTTAAAAAAAAATGTATATGAAGTTGAAAAAAAAAATCAGCTCTGATGTTATTTTGAGACTCTTTCACAGCAAAAGGGGGCAGCAGGTGAAACACGCTGTGGACTCCAGTGGTATTACCATGCTTCCTGCACCCACACAGCTGGTGGGAAGGACAGTGGAAGGATCTTCCAGAGGCTCAGTGACAGGGCCAGTCCCAAGGAA
>NW_004567115.1:47534118-47577417 GCF_000260355.1 Condylura cristata | reverse complement strand
CACAACAACTGGAGTGGCATTTTACCACCTACTTACATACTATCGCTTAGTAAAGTTTACACATAAAATTGACCATTATAACAGCATTATCCCTTTAACAGAGGTGAACATTGAGATTCAAAGCAGTCAAATAGGTTTCCCCAATCATATAAATTCATGAATACATAATCCTGGCAGAACAAGGATTAAAAATTTTTTCTGTCTTATTAAAGTCTATATAACTCCACCCAAAGTGGAATTTTGGTAGGGATATGAGTTAGTGCAGCACTACAGAAAATGGTATGGAAGTTTCTCAAAAATTAAAACTAAATCTACCCTAAATCCTGTAATCCAAATTCTGGGTACATATCCAAAAGGGATTGAAATAAGAAGCTCAAAGAAGCTCCCCTATTCATTGCAGCATTATTCACAATAGTCAAGATAAATGAGCAACCTAAGTCTGTCATTAGATGAATTGCAAAAGAGATTTATAAAAGTATCTGTGTGTATTTGTCTACACCCTCATATAATAAAACCCCTATTCATTTCAATATGGGTGAATCTGAGGTAGGCAACGTCAAGTATGCAAAGTAAAATGACCCAGACACAGCAGGACACATACTATAGAATGCACTAATTTGAGGAATCTAAAGTAGTCAAGCACACAGAAGCAGAGAGGTCAATGATGGTTTCCAGGATCCTATCCACCGGGAGAGGGGAATAGGGAACTACTAGTCACAGGTGCTAAGCTTCATTTCATAAGATATATCAACCCTATAGATCTTCATGTAAGAACATTAAGTTGTCTTGATCTTCTATACAGCCTAGTGATGAGAGTTAATATCACTGTGCTTTGTATTTCAAATAAGCCCTGGAGGGAAATATTGGGTGTTTTTTAATAATAATGACATAAATGAAGACAGAAACTTTTGGCAGTGATGGAGATACATGTGGCATTATCACTGTGATGTTTTCATGGTTGTCTACGTATCTCTAAACTCATCAAGTTGTATATGTTGGGTATATCAAGCTATTTACATGTCAGTCATATCTCATAAAAGCAATTTCAAAAGTAAATAAACCTGTGAGTTAGGATTGAGAGCTGGTAAGTGAATGAGCCCATGGGTGTAAAGGGATCAGAAAGTTGGAAAATATCAAAAGTGTGCTGCTTTGGTTAACATATTTTAAAAGAGGGATTTTTTTTTCCCTTTATTCTATCATCGCTTTTTTTTTTTCATTACAGCAGGACACAGTATTAGATATGAACATTTTAAGAATTAATTCTCAAAGATGTGTAGAATCATGTCACTACTTCAAAAATATTCATATAACCAAATATATCCTTCAAAAAAAAGAAACCTAAATGGCTTATATTCCTCAACATAGCAAACTTCTGGTATATTTATAGCCCAGCTAGTTTCTTAAAAGGAATTTGTATTTTTCATGTAAATGAAAGATTAGGTTTGTTTTATTGGCTTTTCTTTATCCTTTGATATGTTGCCTGAGCCCTATGTGCTGTAAGGCAACTTGTGTGTGTGTGTGTGTGTGTGTGTGTGTTTGTGTATTGAATTGCACCCTTGGCTTTTCTTTTGACTCATAAATTATTCACTGAAATTTCTTTTCCAGGTTAGTCTTTGAAGGTGCTATACTGTCAATGACTAAGTTGAAATGTTATGGTAGACGGAATGTTTTCTTTCTCATGCATTTGATACTGAACCTTTAAAGGTGTGGTTTTATCCTTTCAGAATGTCCTTTGACCCTGTGGTATGTGGCCTAGAATTATGAAGACACAGGTATTATGCTGATATTTTTCCTCACAAGTTACTATCTATGTTTTACTTTTTCCACATTTACTAGAATAATAATAAAAAAAAGTCAGTGGATTGCCAAACAAAACTGCAGTTTTTAAAGAAAACTAAGAACAAATAGTTACCTTCATAAAATATCTTTATTTTAGACCAGCATTCTTCTGAATATAATTAATAGGAAGTCCGGGCTCACCCTGGTGGTCATGCGAGTTTGATCCCAACCCTGGAGGTGACCCACATGGTGCGGCAGACCTCTCCTGTCTTGCCCGCTACCCTCCTCAGCAGTGTGCTTCATGGATCTGCCTGTTCTGCTCCCCATTCTGTCTCTGGTGAATCCTCTCACCACCCCTGCACCTCTAGTCTGTACCCCAGTTAAATATGCATAAATAAGTAAATAAAGAAATGCAAAAATAGCTGTATGTTAAATGTAGGCAAAAGTTAAAATGAGCTTTTATTGGTATAGACTGGATATAATTATTTCTAATCTCTATTTCTTCAAATAAAAACAAAGTAGCAAGGTAGTGTAAATTTATTACAGTGACAGGCATGTATGTTTCACCACCTTTAATTAGATAGTAACAAATCACAACACACACACATACACACACATATATACATATACACTATATGTATATGCATATGCACTCACACCCATCCACCCACCCACACCCACACACACACACACACACAAATCACCTATAAGCTGGTGAATTTATATACATTGCAAAATAGATGTGAATTGTTTAATAGAAAGTCTTTTAGCAATGCTTTTAAGAATATAAATTAAATAATACAGTTTTCATTGATGGGATCAAAGTTTTACATGTATAAAGCATGTTTATTAATAAGTAGTAGGGATGAGCAAATTATAGGAGGTTTACATCAGGAGATGATAGGGGTTAGCCAGCCCCAAAGTTAGTAGTGCTGGTAAGCTCATGAATCCCCAGCAAGCAGCCATAACTCTCTGTCACTGTGACTGAGCACAAAAGAGATCCCAGAAAGGGTCACAAAGGACTTGAGTTTAACGTGATGAAGTGTGGACACCTAGGAACTACTTGAGGACCCTGCAGGGTGTATGCTAAGTTTGTCTTTTGCCTCAGGTAGTGACCAATTATGTATGCTATAAATGCAATCTGCTCTCTCTGCTATAGGGTAAGGTTAAAGGGCACCAGGAACATCTTTCTGTGCACTGAAGCTTTTAAAGCCTAAAAGGCTAAATGATTTCAAGAAAGAATAAGGGAAATGATGCAAAAAGTAAAACTAAAGGAGAAAAAGTGACAGGAGACAATCCCCATGAAATTATATGGAAGAGAAAGAAAAAAAAATCACCACCCACAAAGTGTACATTTGTTTTTATAAATTGTTATGAAATGTTTCTCATAAAGTGTGAATTGAGAATATTAAAAGAAAAAATGAAACACCATGTTTTATACACTAATAAGAATGCTGATAAGATAACTGCATGGGATACTTCGCAAAATAATAATCATTGGTTTAAGTATCACCAAGTTTTATAGTAAGTGATACCTCCCTGTTGAGGAACATGAAGTCAAACAAATAAAATGTCTGTTATTAGAATGTAATTAATTGACACACAAGAGTGAAAGTGAGTATCATGCACTTAACAGCTTCTCTGATCTCAGGTGTTTCTTTAGCTATTTTTATGATCCTTTGCAACAACATGCTGGAATTTAGGCATATCAAGTTATTATGCTTTACTCTCTCTCCCTAGTTATTGTTTGGCATAGAGTAACTGGGTTGTAGGAGAGGTGCAGAGGGAGCTAGGATTCACCAGAGACCCAGAGACAGAGTGGGAAGCAGAACAGGTAGATCTCCTGAAATACACTGCTGAGGGCAGCAGAGGGCAAGGCAGGAGAGGTCTGCTGCGCCACGTGGGTCAGCTCCCTGGCCAGGGATCGAACACCGGACACAGTGATGTTGATCGATATTTAACTCCTAGGCCACTGGGAGGCCCCTAATTTTTAATCAGTGGTGGATTTTGGGAGAGGAAATAGGCTGAAGGAACCCAGTATTGGTGAGTCTAACAAAGTCTGGACACTGCTGTGAAATGGGGAAAAAAAAAAAAAAAGAAAGAAAGAAAAGAGAGGGGTGTTTGGGAGAATCATAGCTGGAAAGCCTCTGAGAGCTGTCATCCCCACGTCAGATGGACTTTCTCAGTGTGTCCAGAGTAGGTCTTTTCCAATAAGTACCACCTTGGAATGGAGAAATGGGGTTGACTGAGGTCCAGTGGACCTCGAGAGAGAGACTGCTACCATTAAAGAATGTATATGAGCTAGAATTAGAAACATCTCCAGAAACCAGCCTTTTATCAGCAAAATCAATCCTAAGACAGGGTATCCAGAAGCGTGGTTTTGTCAGATGAGATAATTTGCTCCCTACCAAGGGATAGCTCCCTGTTCTCCCTCCTTGACATCCTGGTCCCTTAGGAGAGGATAAAGACCCCTAGTTTATACCATTTCTTTAGAATTTATAGCCATGTAACTTCTCCATAGGTAAGGAAATTTCTTGGAAAATGTTCTGGGAACTGCAATCCCCACACACCACCACCTGCTCTCCATTCTGGTAGTCAAGAAAGTCAATCTGTCTACATAGAACAGAAGTCTGTGAAACAACTGCAAAATCTGCAGTCTGTGGGTAATGCCAGTCTTTTACATAATCATTAATGACCAGGATGTCAGATAAATAGATTAAACTACTGGGTATCTAGACTTTTTTTTTTTTTTTAATCTTTACAGTGCATTATTTAGAAATACAAGGATTAAAATCCAGTATTTTTTTCACTTAGGTTAAAAAGCATTAACAAAATTTTAAGTTAAAGTTAAAATGGATTATATATATAAAAGATTTATTTATTTATGCATACAGAACTGGGATACAGGCCAGAGGCTCAGGGGTGGTGAGAGGATTCACCAGAGACAAAGTGGAGAACAGAACAGGCAGATCAATGAAGTACACTGCTGAGGGGAGCAATGAGCAGGTCAGGAGAGGTCTGCCTCGCCACGTGGGTCACCTCAAGGAACAGGGATCGAACTTGTGCTGAAGTGGCTTTAGCTTCTTAATACTGTGTTTTAATCAGCTGCACCACCAGGGAGGGCCCTATTTTCATATATATTTTAATCTATGTATTTGATTTATCCCCTCCAGTGCAACCCCTGTGGTTCTCCCACTACCACATAACCTACCTGTCATCTGTTAGCATAGGCCTTTCTGCTTCCCCCTCCCCTGTTTTGACTCTTATCTCCTGGTCTCTTCAGATCTATGGTCAGCCTGCAAGTTTTACTTTTCTTTTTTTTTCCACTGAGACTTGTTTGATTTCTCTATATTTGTATGTAAATGAAACCAACCAAATAGTTATATTTTTCTTATTATTTATTTCACTTTACATAATCTTTTCCAGCTCCATCCACAAAAGACAATTTTATCTATTTTGAGTGCTGTGTAGTATTCTATTATGCATCTAAACCACATATTCTTGATTCAGTCATATAATTCCTAATGAGATTCAAGTGAAACTAATGTGAATTTATCTCTGGCTTCATGAATTAATAGTTATGTACCATTTTGAAATTTAGCTATGTGTTCTAAACATTGTGTCATATGCAAAATGTGTGAAATATTACTGTCTACCTAATGAGATCGTTAAAAAGATAAATATTACCAAGATATTACTAAGAATATAACTAGCACTCAAAATACCATCTTATTAATCATAATGTTATACAAAATGCTTACGAACATATTGCAGAAAAAGGAAAGCAGCTTCATAACAGGTCATGTGACATCACAAAAATTAAAACATTACAAATTTAACTCATGGATATCTTTGATAAAATTGTTAAATTGGTAAGTTACTGTAAGAGATCTTGATTTTAAAAAGAAATTTGATAGGACTTCTTGTAGTGAGGAACATCAGATAATATCAATGTATCTTAGGTAATGTCATTGTATCATGTTACAAGGTAGAAATATTATTTAATGACAAAAGCAGGCGATATCCAAAATTAACAGTTTGATTTTTTTCCAGTAATAAGTTATAGGAAAAAATAAAGAAGTGTTTTGATCAACTTCTATCTAGTATTTTAATCAGCAACTTGCACTTAGAAAGAAATGCCATACTAATCAAAACATAAAATGATTAAAGGTTAGAAACCTTGGCTAATGGGATAAGAAATGATTGAGAATTTGGTATAGCTCAGAAATGAAAATGGAGCAAAACAGAACAAACATAGTGATAGTTATATGTGATTACTGTATTTAAAGAATCCATTTTGTCACAGTGGGCTGTGAGAGATCCTTTAAGAATAGCAACTGGTGGAATCCCTGATGGTGCAGTAGGTTAAGCACAGCACCATGAAGCTAGCCACAACTGCTTTAGCACAAGTCGATCCCGGGCCAGGGAGGTGACCCACATGGTGCAGCAGACCTCTCCTGTCTTGCCTGTTGCTCCCCTCAACAGTGTACTTCATCATTCTCCTCTCTCTCTGGTGAATCCTCTTACCACTCCTGTTCCCCATACCTGTACCCCAGTTATGTATCCATAAATAAATCTTTAAAAAAATAGCAACTGATACAGAAGAAGCAAATTTGGAATTTTTGGAATTTTTGTTTAACTGCTAAATTATTGTTATTCACAGTATAATGTGATTCTTATCACATTATCAGAGATAGTATGTCAGAATAACACCTTATCAGAGATAACATGAATGAAACAAGAATGGTTTATTCTTATTACAAAGGTCTCTATGCCAATATGCTTCTTGCCTTTGATAACTGATAGAATGAGGAGAACATTTACTACAAAGCTTGGCATAGAGTTGGCACTTGATAAACACTAGCTTCCCTCTCCTTGCCTGTGGAACAGTCACAGACTCCATATGCACATGTGTGGAGGAATAAATCTTAATTCGGAACCACATGCTGAAGAGGAGCACAGTTCAATCAACAAACTGATTTCTATTGTTTAAGATATATTTTATTTATTTCTGTATACAAAAACTGGGGTGTAGGTCAGAGGTGTGGGGGTGAGAGGACTCACCAGAGACAGAGTGGGGAGCACTACAGGCAGGTCCTCTGAAATACACTGCTGAGGGGAGCAGTGGGGGGGGGGGCGTGTGGGTCAGTCCCCGGGCTGGGGATGGAACTCAGGCTGCAGTGCTTGTGATAGTTGGCCGTGTTGAGACTTTCACCCCTGTGCCACCAGCGAGGAACCGTGCTCCATATTTAAATAGGAAATATAAAGTAGAGCGAGAATGTTTCCTCCTGAAGTCAACACTCCTCGACCTAAAGCTGAGACTACAGCACAGTGTGGTCTGCAGCCTCTGAGATTTCCAGTGGTCACACAGATTTCCCCAGGAGTGCATTTTTTATCTTCCTTAGAACATGAGTTTTTTATACAACACCCACCATGGACATCATTAAGAGCAATTATTTTAGTCTGTCATTGGTACGTGTGGAGACACAGGGTGAGTGTTTCTCTTCCTCCCCAGCCTTTCAGGAATTTGAGGGTCATATTAGTGGTGGCTCTGTAGAAATAGAGAAAAGTATATTTAATATTTTAAGTAAAGTTCTTATTATATATAATGTTTTTTTTTTTTTTTTTTAGATTTAAATTGTTAAATTCTTCCCAAGGCAAAATAATTTCATGCTGGAAAGCTGTTTAAATGCTTACTTATAGGGATAGTTATGCTTTATTTTTTTTCAATTTTCTCTCATTAAAATGTACATTTTTTCACTAAGTGAGAAATTCTAGTTATGAATATTCAAATTAGGCACAGGCTGAATATTGAAATTTAGAAAAATATATAAATAGAAGACCAGGGTATTATAAGTATGTTAATTTTATTTTATTGTGATAGTATTGTAAGCAAAACACCGCTGTGAGAATTAGAAAAATATTCTGCAATTAGTATCCCTTTCAGTGTCTGGTAGACCCTAAGTGATCTGATTATTTTGTTACTGGGCTTTGGAGTTTCTAGGTTTTTTGTGAGTTGGTGGGTTCCCCAGTCTTTGATTGTAGCCATGAAAGATTTCACAATCACATCTTCATTAAAAACAAAAATAAAGTTTATTTAGGGACAGAAGGAAAGTAAAGCTAGGAGAAACCCTGAGTGGGCATGTCCAGGCAAAAACAATTCTAAGAAAAAGCAGGGACCTCTGGATTAACTGGGGTGCTAGAGAGTGTACCTCAGACACTCCCAACACTGCAGAGTTTAAGCCACTCTCTCTTCTCCTGTGCTCCTGAAGTGTACTTTATCAACCTCTATGGCAGATGGGGGTAGAGCTTTATTTTCCCCTTGGGACTGGTTCTGTCTCCTTGGGCTTAGTCAGCCCATCTGTAGGTTGGGAGGAGGATGTCGTCATCCCTCTGGGAGCTCTGGCAATGTTTCCGGATATGCTGGGTATAGCTGTCTACTTATTTTCCTTATAGATATCATCCTTCTTGCTCCAGATGTCTAATAAAATTTTAAAGATTTATTTATTTATTCATACAGCGCTGGGGTACGGGCCAGAGGTGCAAGGGTGGTGAGAGGATTCACCAGAGACAAAGTGGGGAGCAGAGTAGGCAGATTAACAAAGTACACTGCTGAGGGGAGCAGCGGGCGGGTCAGGAGAGGTCTGCTGTGCCATGTGGTCACTTCCTGAGCTGGGGATCAAACTCATGCTGAAATGGCTTTAGCTTCTTAGTGCTGTGTTTTAACCCATTGCACCACCAGGGAGGGTCCCAGATGTCTAATAATTTTATGCCCTCAATGCAGAATAACTTTGGGTAGAGGACTGTAAGTATCCCTTGGAAAAGTCTATGAGAAAGATAGACACGGACACCATGTATTTTGTGAAGCGTACAGGCAACCATTGAAAGGAAACCTATCTTCCCCTTTTCTTTTTCAAATAGGCTTTCATGAAATGAATATTCTCCATCTTATTCCCTCAGCTACATGTAGAGGATTCTGGAGCTGTGAACTGGCCCAAACTGCAAACAATAACTCACTGTTTTTATGACTCAAATTAGAATTTGTTTGGGAACTTTGCTGATCATAGAGAGCAAATTAGAATTTAGTAGACATCTGTCTATTTCATCTTTAGGAAAAGTGTTCAAAGTGAGCAACTTACATGGACATTTCAAGGAAAGCATGGGAGGGTATGTGATTGTTTACACCTGTTGAAACAGCAATTATGAGGAAACTAAATGAAGGTGTAGAGAGGAATCTGGAAAGGATCACACTGAGAGAGATTGAGTTCTAGGACAGACAGCACTATCAAGAGGAAAGATTTGCATTACAGATGGCAAGTGAATAATGAGGCTATGGAAATGGATAGCTTGAAGGTAATAGTCCATATTAATGATGCATGTGAAGCACTTATGACATATCTGTACAATCTGTGACTGTGGAAGTAATTAATCTGTATGTTGAGTTAATATAAATCTTATAATACATCTTTTCAGATTTTCATTCAATTATTTGGAGTAAGTATACATCAGTTAAGACTGCATAGATAGTAGTAAAAAGATATAGGATATGTTTTCTTTGTCTCTTATGAAGGAAAACTCATGAAATGATATTTGCCCCCCTTTTTTATTAGTTTTACTTGTAACAAAAATTATAATTATCTATTTAATCTTTATATGTTCTTCCCTATCATAATGAAATCAATGATTCAGAGTCTTCCTGGTGGTACAGGGGTTAAGGTCTCAAGGCAATAAGTCTACTAGCAGCCAATGCAGCATGACTTTGATCCCCATCCAGGGAGCCGACCCACAGGGCACAACAGACCTCTCCTGTCTTTGCCTGCTGCTCCCCTCAGCAATGTATTTCAGTAGATCTGCCTGCTCTGCTTCCCACTCTGTCTCTGGTGAATTCCCTCACCACCCCACCTCTGTCTATACTCTAGTTGAATAGAGACAGTGATTCTGAATTCAGGTATCATGTTACCTGACTTTATAAAGTATAAAAAAAGTCTAAGCATATATGAAGTATACAAAATTATACTTGATTCTATCTTATAGAATATGAGTGAGCTAAAACAGTATTATATTGGAATAAAAATAGACACATAGATCAATGGAACTGAATCAAAAGCCCAGAAATAAATACATAAATAAATAGATTCGTATTCAATTCATGATGGTGGTGGAAGGAGACTTTTTTAATAAACGGTACTTAGAAAATTGTATGAGTACATGGAAAACAACGGAGGCTCATTCTCATGCACAAAAGGAAATTCAAAATGAATTGAAGACTTAGATATAAGGCCTGCAAACAATAAAGAAGAAAATACTGCTGATGCATTTTATGATGGTAGTAGCAAAGTTGTTTTTGTACTCTTGACCCTAAAGGCATTGGGAAATAAAAGCAACATAAGCAGTAGGGATTATGTTAAAATAAAAAAAAAATGTTTTTGTACAATGAAAGAAAATATCAGTGAATTAAAAATGTCTGTTGACAAGGGGTTGATGTCCAAACATTATAAAGACTTAATCATTTTAACAATAAGATAATCAAGTAATCAATGGGCAGGTGCTCTGAACAAGAAATTCAGCAAAAAGATATGTAAAAGGTCAATAGATCCAAGGAATGTCTATCACCACTTTTAATAAGAGCTAGGTGGGTCAAAACCACAAAGAGGTAAAAAGCTCACACCCTGGAGAATGACACATTAAACAGACCCCCAAGCATACGTTCTTGAGAGGACTTAAAAAGGAAGAACCTGTTATATGTGGTGGAAATATAAATTGGTGCAACCCTTTTTGGAAAATGATCTGGGCTTACCTGAGAAAATTAAGTCTTTATACCATATGACTCAGCAATTTCACTCTAGCGCAACTACCGCAACATGAAGCCATCAGCTCAGAAAATTTTATGTTTTGCAGTGTTTAGTGCATCGTGGGTACAATAATGGGCATTGGGAAGCAACTCTGCTGCCTGTGGATGGACGACCGGATGGAGACTGGACACAGCCACAAAGTGGAGAAGGGCCCAGTCATAAGGAAAGGGCGAGGCTGACGCTGATGTTAAGGGGAAGGACTTAGAGGGAATTATGCATCGTGGAACACATTGGAATGACGAAGGCACAGGTTGAACAAGGTGGATGATTGCACAACACAAAATATTTATAAAATCGAGTGAATATTAATAGATATTGTAAGCCTTCTGAGGTAGTGGAAGGGGCATAAGGTAATAGGTATGGTGGTGAGTGAATAAGAATAAAGCATTTTAAACATAATGATATTATCATGTTTATCTAGAAAGTCAGCAGTTACTAATCATGACTGCTCTAATTTTCTAAATCTGTTTGCACTGCATAAACGGGCATAGCATTCATAAAGTTCCATCAAAGACAGTGATTCCTAGAGAGGTGGTTGCATGCTTTAGCTTAAATCAGAATCATCTAGAAGGTTTATTGAAAAACACATTGCTGATTGACTGGGGTAGGAATGGGCTGAACCATTTGCATTTTTAACAAGTTTTTGAGATGATTTGGGAACTCCATGTGGAAGACTATGTTCGTGTATTTTGAATCAGTACAATCAAAAGCCAATTTAAGAACTCATCCTTTTCAAATGAAGGTCCATTTTCAGCCTCTCAGCTGGGACTAGCACTTTCGTCTCAATAAACTTAGCCAGTGCTTACACAAGGCCTTTCAGCTGTAAGGGGACCGCTCTAATGTATTTAGATGGCATGTGACAGCTCACAGTTTGATTGAACTGTTTGAATAGACCTTGGGGTTAAGTGGACAGCCTGTTTAACACATCAAGGGCACAACCTTTTCTGGTGAGCACCTCCTTTCCAACAAGATTCAAATACAACCAGCAGCTAAATTCCTCATTTCTTTGTAAAACTCCACTAGCTAATCTTTATTGCAGGGATAAGCTTTTAGTTCCAAATTGCAATTTTCAAGCTGTCAAAGAAGTAAACTTTACTGGCATTCAGGGATTGTAGTAAAATAGATTGTGCAGTGTGTTTACTGTATTAACATAACCCTGGCTTTTGTGTTTGTAAAATAGTGATATAAACAACTTGCTCAAGGGAAAAAAAAAAAAAATGACAGAGCCCATTTAACATAACCAGGGTCAGGATATATGGGAGGAATTGGGGATACATGACATAATCAGCATTTTCTCAGAGCTTATCATTATGCCAATGACTTTACTGCCCTGGTTTAGATTCAAGATTGGCATCTATGTTGATAGAAAAGCTTGTACTTAGCAGTTTTCACTCTGTTTTGGAAATGTTCATGAGAATACTTGAAACCTTACAATCCGATGGATTTCCACTCTCCAAACCTCTGACGTTGAATCCTACAAGACTCCCTTACATGGATCTCTTTATTAGAAGATAATAAAGAGAGAGGGAAAAGAGAGAGAGAGAGGCTTAAAAAATCGCTATAACTATTTAACATCAGAACAGTCACTTTAGGATTTTAGTTTGTTTGGTGAATGGAGTAAACAGCATCACTCATGTTGAGCTGAAAGTAGGTATTTAAGCGGTCTCTGTTAGTGTGGGGTTTAGAGGAAAGCCTTCCATGCAAATGATCAATTCCTGTATATGATCAGAAACAGCATTGCAGGAACCAGCATGGGTGCCTCCTGCTGCCCCAGTCCCGATTGGTTGATGTCTTAAGGTCAACTAGTCGGACAGTAATGCTATCCTGGTCATAGACATTTAAGATTTGGTTTTTCCTTGGCTGAGCATCTCCATTCAAAACGTGTCTTTGGGTTGTCTAGATTCTGGGTCAGGAATATAAGAGGCACTGCATCCTGGGAGCCGGTATCTGAAGAATAAACACCTGGACACTCTCGTGCTCACTGTGTGCACAGCTTACAGGGGAAGGCAGAGGAGGTGTGACAGAAGCATGCACTGGGTCGTGGCACCTCGCAGGACTTCTGTGCATGATCAGGGGTTGGTTAAATGCAGTCACAGAACTCTCCTGTTCCTGCCCCCCAACTTTGGTGACCAACCTATATCTTTCCTGAATTCTCTGGGATATATTTGTTTCAATTTATGTAAGTGTACTATGAGGTTAGGAATTTGATGTGCTTTCAGTTAGGAAAGAGGATTCACATACAACTCAATTCCATCACATAAGCTTGCAATATGATTTTATAAGTGTAAAATTCAACTGGCAGTAAAATGGGGAGACTTGGGAGCAGGTGAGACAGAAGGGTGTTGTTGGTGGGGAACGTCCCTTGCTGCAAGGGGCTGGAAGTGTTCCTGTGTACTTTCACTCCTTCATGACTCACCCTTTGATCAAAACGAGTCAAAACAAGGATGATGGTGGGCATCTTTACCTGCAGACACCAAGGACTCAATTTTGTTGTTAACTGGCAATCATTACATTTCCTTCAAAGTGCCTGTCATTAACGCTATGCTTCTAGGTTTTCCCACTTTGCCTGAAATTTGCTTCAAGGTACACTTGCCTATGTCTACCCCCTTTAAATTTTTGGTCAAGTCTCACTTTCTTGAAAATCATCTTCTCTAATCTTCCTGCTGAACACAGCAAGCTGCCTCCCACCTGTGGCACTCAACACCACCCTGTCTATTCTTAGCACTTTTTTCAATTGTACTTATCACCTGTTAAGACAGGTCTGATGGATTATGCTGTTTCTCCCCACTGGGGGAGCTTGTTTATTTATGACTGCAGCGGCATTGCATTACACTTCCGATGAATTGGAGATCTGTGTCCACACCTCTCCCAATGTATCTCGCCCACCACACCCACCACCAAGAACCCTAGTCCTCCACTGGAGTCAACCCTAGTCCTCCACTGGAGTCCAGGGCTGCCCCCTTCTCTGCTATTCCTTCTCCCTCCAGGAGTCTCAGTCAGATTTCTAGGAATTGTCTTTGCTTTGTTTTTGTCTGACTATTTTGTTTCCCTGTTTACACATATGTGGGAAACCATCTGGTATTTGTCTTCTGACTTATTTCACCTAGCACAGTTGCTTCTAGTTCACATACGGCAAGGATTTATCTGTTTTAATTTGTAGTGAATGCTATTCTGTGGTGGGTCTGTGCCAGGACTTCTCAATCTACTCATCAAACCTGGGTATTCAGGTGGCTTCCATTCCTTTCTATTATGTGATTCTTTTTATTCTCATCTGTCTCTCTGTCTCTCCTCAAAAAAAGTACAATCATCATGAGACAGAAGGGGACTTGATAAATTGTTTTTTTTTTCCTCTGAGGAAATGCATTTATCATTGAGGTTAACATCGCATTACAACACTTTAGATGAATCAGAGGTCTATGCTCACACCTCTTTCTGTGCATTGGTGAGTTTATCCTAGGAACCTTGAAAAGTTTCTCCCACCACACAGTCACTGATTTAGGGGACTTTCAGACTTAGATAAATCATACTGTGTTTCAGAATTTAGTTCTAGTAGGAGCAATATAGGCGCTAAATTGTAAAAAGATAATATATGGGGAGCAGATAGAGATTGGTTAATCTGAAGTTAGCATTCATTTTCTTCCATCTCCCTGTTTTCTTGACGAAGAAAGCTATTTATAAGTGTTATGTTACATAGAATAATATGATATTTTATGGAGTATAGCTTTTTAGTGTCTTTTATACTTTTAGTTTTCTTTGTTGTAATTCACTATCATCTCTTTGGAGAGCTTTGTTGGGACCCAATTAGGTAGAGTACACATAACATAAACCCACTCACAAGACACACCTTACGCTGATATTGCACTGCCATCTTTATAGAGAGGCAGGACGTAATTTTTACTTATCAACCTATCAAGAACTGCACCCTGCATAAAGTAGGCTCTAATGAAATTTTAATTCGAAATGAATTGATGCCTATATATGTCTATGAGAGAATCAGTTTGTTATATGGTGTTCTCTTGTCACTCAGTAAATTCAGGTTACTGCAATATTAAACTCAGAGCAGACAGAGATACAGAGCATTAGCTAAACTAGATCTTGGTTAAACAACTGTATGGGATGTTGGCAGAATAAATGTAACTTTAACTAGTGTTTGTGTGGCTTATGTCTTTATATTGGGAATGACTCAGAGGAATAATGTCACCAAAACTTTTGTCTACATCATTAAGTGCAATGAAGTATATCTCTGTGTCATTGCTACTAGGAGATCCTACTGAATTACTTTGAACATCTAGGAGTTCATGTTACAAATTCAGATTCCAAGTTCAATCCAACATAGTAAACAGGGTCTGAATGTCAGAGCCAGGGAAATGCATGGTCATTAGCTATCGTGATTTTCACCTGCCCCTGTACTGTAAAAGAATGAGATGAATGTCTTCTGAAGAAATCCATCATGCCATGGTAAATAAAACACTTTGCAAAATTATAGGATGTGCTACTGTTTGGGGGTCAAATTGCAAAGTCAAGTATTGAGAAACTTTAAGTCCATGCCTGTATCCAGACATTTCTTTTAGAAGAAAACAACAAAAACAAAGTAATTTTCATGTTTTATGTGGTTGTTCTCAAATTTCCTTGAAGTTAATTAATGTGAAACTGCTTTAAAGGAATCGAAAAAGGTTCCTTTTTGTGCAATTCACAGCTTTTGTTCCTAATTCTAGGCCTAAGCTCTATTTCTCCTTAATGTTGAATGTCCAGGTACTCTGAAAGAACAAAACAGATTTTTTAAATATTAGAACTCTGCTTTCTAAACATTGCCAGGCATGAAAGGACAAGCCAGCCTTAAAAGTCTATCTCTAACACAAATAATTCTAGACATATCTTACATTTCTTGAGTTTGCTTTCCTTGACAAATTTTGTACAAAAATCACATTTTATGAATAAATGTTGACTCTTTCTTAAAATTCAATATGGCAGATCCACTATGTTTCCCATCAACAACCCCCTGATGTCTGGTCTAACAACTGTCAAAGAAATAAGTAAGATTTGTGTGTCTGGTTTTTTTGGGAGTATATCCACATTGTTTATTCTGACTTTTATTATCACAGAATCCAAAAGAAAAAATCCATCCTCTAATTTATATAAGGTCGCACAGACATTTCATATTTTGTAATTTTCCTCTTCCTCTTTTAGAAAAGCGGGACTCTATTGTTATTTTAAAAGGACTTTATAAAACATTCCCTAGTCCTGCACTTTGTGTCAGGTTACATAGTTACATATAGAGAAAATTTATCAAGGTTGCTATTATGTGTTTATCAAGGTTGCTATTATGTGTATATGATGTACTTCAGTAATTAAATCCCTACTCTACCTCTTAATCAAAGGGTCTCATTGAAAATGATAGTTTTGGGGCCCTTCCTGGTGGCCCAGTGGGTTGGACTGAAGCACTGTGAAGCTGACCACAGCGGTTTCAGTGCAAATTCCATGCCCCACGCTGGAGGCGACCCACAAGGCACAGCAGACCTTTCCTATCTCACCTGCTGCTCAGCAGTGTACTTTGTTGATCTGCCTGTTCTGCTCCCCACTTTGTCTCTGGTGAATTCTCTTACCACCCTCCTCCTCTAAACAGTGTACCCCAGTATACTGTATGCGTAAATAAACAAATGAAATATTTTTAAAATGATAGTTTCAAGTGAGTAATATTTTTTAAATTTATTTAATAGATGCTAATTTAGTGATGACAATATTCCAGATATGATACAGGTTAAATCATAGGTGAAAACTGTCAGTTATCAACTTAAAAACAGGATGAGTTACTAATGTTGTTCTTAAATATAAATGCATCTTAAGTTGAATTATGGCCCTTAACGCCTTATTAATTAGTATTATTGTCCTCCAGTGACAATTTAACATAAGATTTAAAATTGCATAAATTATAGTTCTATTAGAGTGTTACAAATTGCATACATACATGTAAGCATGTGTGTAAGCATGCGTGTTCATGTGCATGTGTAAACACAGCGAGTTATGTGTTACTTTGAAATTAAGATATCCTTTGATTGGTATATTTTAGATGAAACAACATAGAATTCATCTGATAGCTGCTTTCAAGTTCATGGAAATATACTGCCAATCTGCTGTCTATTCTGTATACGTTCTTCCTCTTGTTTTTTGTTTTGTTTTGTTGTTTTTTTTCCTTTCAATTTTCTTACTCCCCTTGACCTAGTTGACAAATGTTTCATTTTCACTTCAGAATAAGCTATCATCTGATAAAAAAATAATAAAGTTTCAGTATTACAGGATTAGACAAAATTTTATGCAAGATTAATTGTAGTTATTGTCATCAAATATCCCATCACCAAGTCCCAGAGCTGGCTCTCAGAATTTAATGAGGATAAAGTCCCAGCTTTTGCTGTGATTCATCATGCATTCTGTTTCTTTTAAAAACTATGATATCATACTTACTGTTTTACTCTATCTGAATTTGTGGGATGGGTGATTTATTTTTGAATTTATACAAAAGTCATAGAGAGAAGTAAAGAGTTGTTTCCTTATAAAGCAAATATGTCTAAAGGTAAAATAAGATACAATTTGGCATCTATTCAGGGTCTTCTGTCCCAAACAGTCCTTTCAATACAGGATGCCTCAAGACAGGAGGCATTTTCTTAGGAAGAACATCCAAGTCAGTACAAATCAGGTCAGTTCCCACCACAGCAGGAATTAACCTGCAGGAACCAGCAGAGCACTAGATTTCCTGAGAAAGGCTCAGTGTGTGTGTCTGTATGTGCTGCAATTCTGTATATTGCCCCAAGTGGAAAGAAAATTACCCCCCTTCCATACTTCTATGATTTCATGAAACAGCTGGCTTCTAGTGACAGTGATGGAAAAAGACTTGAGAGTGGATGGCGGTCTGTTTTAAAATATATTTTCTTGTGATAATAATCAATGATTGTTATCTGTTTCCCATACCCATTGTCCCTTTTTCTTTGGACCCTTTTATATAATACTTTAATATTTGCCTATCATAAGTAAGTCACAGTTAATACAAGAGCTACAGCTGCACCCTTTTTCTTCTGTGTGTGTGTGAATGTGTAAGGGAGCTCGCACTAGAGTGAACAAGGGCTATTGAGCCTTGGTGCAGGTACACAGTATGTGTTTAATGATGTAGGTGAGTTGCACCGTTGCTGTAAGCTGATATCACAAACTTGTGTTTAACACCAGAGTTACCGTACAACTCCAGAGGTAAGCACTGAGAAGTGGCATCGCCTGGCTAAAACCAACGTGTCGTCAGGGCTGTGTTCCTTCGGTAACTCTAGGGAAGAGTATTTCCTGGGGTCTTTACTTTTTCCAGATTCTAGAGGATGCTTTCACCATCAGTCTTGTGGCTCCGTCCTGTCCTCACTTGTTTTCAGACTTCCCCACACCACAACACAATTAATCTAACTCCTCCTCCCTTTTTCACATTTAAAGAAGTTGGTGATTCGATTGGCACCATTTTTATAATCCACAATAATTTCCATCTCTTAAACGTTAGATGACTAGCCAATTTATTCCATGAACAAAGAGAATTCCTCCTTATCCCGTGAATAGGATATTCAGAGGTTGCTAGTCAGGACATTGACATCTTTGGGGAATCATTAGCTAACCTATTTTATTGAACCAATGAAACCAGTGACCTTTAAATGTAGCCTTATCTATGCATTAATTTACAGGGAACCCATATTAAATTTGATCCTGTCAGGACTGCGGTTTTGCCTCAACCGGACGGGAATGCTGATCTATGTTTCATCTTTCCATGTTCTAACCCTCCCCCACCTCCCCAATTCTCTCTGTGCCTTGGAAAACAAAACTCTTATCAAGGCATGCTGGAAACTCACTCATAAACAACAAAGGTTTGGAACACACTTAAAAGGTATTCTAGTTACCTTTCCTAAGAAGCTTCCAAGGACTCTCACAGGAGAGTGTGTGCTCTTTAACCCCTTTTTTTCCAAACAGAAGCCATCACACACTGTCACAGAATTTGTCATTGTCACATGAAAGTCTGATCAAGTTACATCTCAGCCCCTACCCCAGGACTTGCAAAGATAATGCAGTTTCAAACTTCCTGCCACACCCCTATGGTTCTATCTCTCTGCAGTTATATTCCTTGCATATAATTTGCCTTTCTAAAAAATTTTGATCTTGTGATCATTCACCTCTTTCTTCCCAAGCATGTTGTACCCACTACTAAGCACATTGGCAATGCTTCCTTAAAGAATAACATTTTGAAAAACCCTTTAATTCATGTATTATCCTGATAGAGGGAGTTAACTCTTTGTGATATTTACTACATTAAACCCACTTTAAACATGAATAAAGCATGTTTTTTTTTCATGGGAGCATCTTGGATGCCATTTGCCATGAAGCAGTCAGAGGACAAATATCTGAATAACGTATAACTGGAAATGAGATGGCTACCTGCTTCTTTTTTGGGGGGTGTAAATGCTATTTTCAGTAATTTTCTACATTTCCAGATATGCAATTATAATATTAATAGCATTTTTTGGCATGTCACATTAAAATTCTTATTAAAGGTAAAAAATGTGCAAAAAGAAAGTTTTCAAATAAAAAAATTTTCTTGGTTCTCCCCCACTTCTCTTCCAATAAAGGTTGTGGTCAATCACCATTCTATGACAGGGTTGTTCAGCATGTTCCGAAATGGAGAGCACTGAAATGCATGATTAAAGAAATTATTCATCACAAGCTCACTTGATCTCTTTTCTGAACATAAGTATTTTGATTTAGAACCTTCACAATGCATTTGTATAATCCCTCAAACTATATTTAAAAAATTAGGAACAGCAGACCTTTTGGAAGACTTTCCATTTATATGACTTTGTGTAAATTTCAGCTAATTCTATATGAAATAGTATTTTATACAATAGATTAATCCCCCTTGGTAACTAAGTGTAATTTTAGTTACCAAACTTTAGTTAAAATTATTTTACTCATTCACTTCCATTTTAAAAGAATCTCACAGCATAACACAGGATTGATTTAGAAAGGTCCTAACATCCATGTTGCATAAAAGTAAAGAAAAAAAAAATCTAGTTGATCTCTTTAAGCACTAAATGCATTTTTCCCAGGTTATAATGAGTAAAAGCCCTTCTATTCATGGGATATAATTTGTCAAATATTAAATGGCTTGAAATTATTTGAGAGATCATGACCTGTAGCTTTGGTAATTACAGCTAGAGTTAAGACATCGTCTTTGTACAGAAAAAGAGTCTATTTCAGTTCGACTTTATGTCATCTGAAAGTATGAGGTCAAATTATATGGAAGGGCAGGCATAATTTTATAAGGAGGAAAGGATTGCTTTCATGAATCCATATCCAGACTTTTTGCTATTAAGAATTTGATTAAGTAATGCCAGTTTTCTAATAATATTTGATTTGGGGACAGTGTTTTCAGAAATGCAATTTCTGTATTTATTTGCATATTTTGTAGAAGATTTTCTCCATATGTACATATAATGCACCATATGAATATTTTACAACCTTTTAACATCATCAAAATGAGCCTGAAGACTCTTTATAGTGTTTTGGAATACAGGTCAGTACTGTTCAGTGTGTTTGCCATCCTGGCTAGCTTTCTACAAATTCTTAGCTCTCTCTCTGTGAAGAGATGAAGAACTGTCCAGAATACAAACTCCTGGTATCTCTAAGCACCTTCTAGTAAACCATGATTCTTGGTGCCATCCTAACACTGTATCTCAACACAAAAGTGCTAGTGTAGCCTTGACACCCCATAAACAAGTAACATCCTTCCCCCACCCCTCAGATCTGGGCTGCACCTATAGGTGTTGTGACCGAAACAAAGTGAAGAAATAAGTCTAGCTGAGATCAGCATAAAAGTTTCTACCTTTGCCTCTTGAAGTTCCTCAGTAAAGCAATTACTTATGTAAAATCGGGTCCCCTGAAATGACCATGCTGTGAAGAGAGGGGAAAAGCTTATACAGCCATGTGGGAAGGAGGTAGTAGAAAAGAACAGATAAGAGGTGAGGCCATCAGAGATAAGAGAGGAGCAGAGTGGGGTGTGAGAGTCCTAAAAGAACACCAGTTAGCAAACGCCTAGTCAGGAACTTGTCACAGCTGAATGTACCCAAGTGAATAATCTTAGGCAGCAGCAGGTGGAATGAAAGAAAGGGGGGAACTTGTTAAACCACAGAACACAGCAGATGATCACTGTGTTTAGCACCTGCTTCTGCTTCCCCTGTCGTTCTGGAAACCATGTGTCTGAATGATGGGCTTATAGATATTTTCTGTAGAATCATATACTACATAGTTTAGGTTTTGTAAAATTTGTAGTCCCTGTTATTATGAAAAAAAAAAAAAGTCTTCTTCCATACATATCAGGTGCTTTCTTCTTACTTCAATGGGTATTGATGATGGGCCCAGAGGTGTTTCATTAAAAAATAGAGCAGAACAAAACATTCTGGAGTTCTTTTGATCATCCATCCTTAAATACTATCCCATGCCCCTCTCCACCTGCTAATTCTTACCAATAATATAAAAGGATACATCAGTTTGTTTTAAACAAATGTGAGATCCAAATTTACCTGGGAAATAGTGTTTGTTTTTTTTTTGTTGTTTGTTTTTTTTTGTTTTGTTTTGTTTTCCTTAGTATACTCTACTTTTTAGAGGTCTGTTCCTACTATTTTAAGCTCCTGGAATTTCCGTGGGAAGGTTGATTTGTTTACATAAATTTTTATTGAGGTTACATTGCTTTATAGCATCCTGTCAGCTTCAGGTGTGTGACAATATAATCAAACATCTGTGTATACTGCTTTGTGATCGCCACCAAAATTCTAGTTTCCATCCATCACAATGTGATCCTGTGTACGCTTTGAGCCCCCCCAAATCCTTTTGTCAGACTGAAAGAAAGGTGTAGCTCTCTCACGATTTTTCTGAGGCCTCGTTCAGAAGGAAGGAAGCAGCTGGGGTTGCTGAGATGAGAGAGCAACATTCAGGGCTCACACCCTGTTAGGTGAGTCCTGCGTTTCCATTCTGGATCGAGTGAAAATACCATAAACTTGACAATGGCCTTCTCATTGAATTGGAGGGAAAAAATAGTAAAATCTGCTAAGTCTTTTAAAATATATAATTGGGGTGACTTCTGTGAAAAAAAAAAAAATAGCTGACAGCCCAAAGAAAAGGGCGCCAAAGAGACAAACATCAGTGTAGAAATGACGGAAATGAGAAATTCAAGCAGTGAAATAATTAATGCCCATTTCAAGTAGCACCAAAGCATTACTGTTGAGAGAAAAGCAAGATGTTTAATTTCTTGTAAAGAAAAATATATAGAAATTCAGAATGTGAAGGAGATGTGTAGACAAACTAGAGAAAGAGAGGGTGAGGTAGTGGGGAGAGAGATGAGCTGGTCAGAGGGAGACAGAGACAATGATGCAACCAATGAAAATTGTTCTTCGGGTTTTAGACAGAATCAGCAAAAATGGCCATATTTAGATACTGCAGGTATGTATAGCTTTGAAGTTAAAAAAAAAAAAAAAAGACTTGATCATTTTGTCATACTAAAGTAAATATGCATTCCTATTTGGCGTTAAGTGGTGGAAGAGAGATATAAGTACTGCCAGCTCTGGGCTGTGGCATTTCCTGCAGGTGATCGTATCCATGGTGCAGGTGCTACCAATGGAACAGACACTAATCAAAAGTCAAAGAAAATCAAAAGGACACTTCTTCAAAGTAAAGGTGTAAAACATAATGATGATTTATGATGATAATGCAAAAATAAACCCATCAGGCAATTTATTTAGTTGTTAACTCTGGAACGCTGGATTATGTTTTTGAGTAGGACTGGGGAGGCTAAAAATGACATGTGATGCTAAGGTTGACTATTTTCCATTTCATGAACAAGCTAAATGATAAAAATGATCAGAAGTTGTTTATTCACTAATGCTAGTAGGCAATTTTCATTTAAGTAATAATTTAATTCTATAAAGTAACCAAGTTGAAAGCATAACATTCAAGAACAAGCCATGGCACAGGAAAGGAAATAAATGTGTTGACAATAAAAAAAGGAACTATAGAAAATTCTAATAATGAAGTTGAAAATACCAGTCATAACAATGAATTTAAAGTGGGCTAAGTTTTCTAATTAGAAGACACATTCTTAAGTGAAGCTAGCTGATTTTGCGATATAGAATAATGAAAAACAGTAAATAAAATTAGAACTTGAGTGGTGACATAGCCTAAAAAGAAATAGATAAAGTAATAAAGAAAGCGGTAGAGATATATTTTTAGAATAAATTTAATTCCATTTGAAATCATTTGGTAGAGGAAATTGTTTACTCTTTGTTTATAAACAGTTGTTTTATGTAATGATAAAGATAATGGAATAACGTATTTTTATAAAATAAGCATATATATGCAATTTACAATAAGCTTACGGCTGCAAACAATATTTGAAAAATAACAGGAAATTTTAATGGGTTATCTTTTATTTGTATACCATGTAATTATCATCTTATATATACCATCTTATATGTAGAAATGATTAAGTTATATACACAGCTGATTCAAAATTAAATTGCACTGAAATTTTTAAGAATTCAAAATGACTAGTCATCTGCAAAGAATTAAGAGAACAACAAAGAGTCAATCATCAAGTAAAAAATTTATTCCTCTAGCTGCCGTCCCTATGAGTAAATAACCAATGTAACTGATACATGCAATACATTGTTGAGATTATTATATTACTGCATCGAGATTATAACATATTTGAATATGCATGAATTTATGTATTTAACCTGTTTTCAAAGTAGATCTCACAGACTACATCATTATCTTACTAGTTGGCTTTAAATTCTAATGATTAAAATTAATTTTTACCTGATTTTTTAAATAATCTGATGACATTTTAAGTAGTAAGCTTAACTTTCAGAAATTGTCCACCTTTCCTTCTACATTCAATCTTAATTTTCTCCCTCTAGTTATTTATATTCTCACCAAGTAGCAGAATTTTTCTCCTGTCTCTCTGAAGGGAAGTTAAGTATCTTTTTGGAGACCCCATCTGTAATCCGCAGTGATGGGGTCTGTGTCTGTGTGCAGAGAGGACCTGGCCCTGTCTTGTGTGCATTTGTTTTACATTATTTTCCTTCTCCCAATCTCATCATTTCCCCAGGGAAGCAAAAATTTCAACTCAGGCAATCATATGGTGAGTATCATTATATTTGTCTTTAGATAATTCTACAAACAAGCAAACAAACTAACAAAAAAGCTTAGTACTCAACAGTGCATTGCAATTCTCCTTCACAGCACAGCAACTGGTAAGACAAATTGAGTTTCACTGCATGGCCATGAAAAGTAGCTACTCTCAAAAAGCAAAATTTCATCATGAAAAGCTGGGGTTTGTCAGGGTAGTTATAATAGGGGGCCTCTTTGCATTTTGCTCTCATACCATTAGGCTTGAAGAGTCTCATTCATTTGGATTATGTTTCAAACAATTTAAGAAGTCACATAATTATATGCAGCTAAAGATACATCTGAGATTTATTGAAAGTACAAGAGAAGATGATAGTTCTCTAAGAAACATTAGGTTCTCAGAAGAAATCTTTGTAATTAGAAATAGATCTGATAATATGAATTTTTAATTTCATTGACAAGGTATATTACTCTTGTTTGTATGCTCTGTCACAAAGTTCACTAGTTTATTTCTCTAGTGCTGCATTTGAAAATATATTCTGTAAGAACATTTTCACTTTGAAAGAAGAGCTATTAATATAAGCTGAAACATCTGGATAAATGCATGTTAGAATGTCTAGGAAAAACAAACTAACAAAAACGTGATAAGGGGATATTAGCCTAGAAGGATAATGGGGACTCTTGGGGAAGTAAGTTTAATAAACCCCCTGCACAAGCAAAATGTTAAGCGATTTCTTATCTCTTACCCTTCGGTGACAGAGACTAGAGAGACTACAGAAAGAAACTTTTTTTTTTTTTTTTTTTGTAATGAGACAGACCCACTTGGGAACTAGAACATGGGGTCAGGGGTTAGGAGAGCATGTTACAATCCGGGTTACCTTCAGTTGAATTCTCACGATATTCTGTATTCTGGTTTAACAATCTAAAGTCCAGTTAGCCTTATAATGTTCATTACAGCTAAACTTCAACAAGAACAAAATAGATTGAATGCCCAGAACATATGTTCCTCAGATATCCTTGGTCTGTGGTGACCTGAGTCTTAATAATTTCCTTCCTCCCTCCCTCCCTTTAAAAAGATTTATTTATTTATACATATAGAGCTGGGGTACAGGCCAGAGGTGCAGGGGCAGTGAGAGGACTCACCAGAGACAGAGTGGGGAGCACAACAGGCCGACTGAGAAAGTACACTGCAGAGGGGAGCAGCGGGCAGGTCAGGAGAAGTCTGCTGCGCCATGTGGGTCACTTCCAGGGTGGGGATCGAACTCATGCGGAAGTGGCTTTAGCTTCTTAGTGCTGTGCTTTAACCTGCTGCGCCACCAGGGAGGGCCCTTCTTTCTTTCTTTTAATAATTTTCAAAACATCCTTAAGTCAACAAAAAATATATTGCTAACTATTATATAAAGACAGTATTTAAAAAACTTTAACAACAATAGTTTCTGGGTGTCTAATGATACAGAGTTAAAAAAAAAAAAAATCCCCTAGTGTCATTGAATTCATTCCAGCAACCCAGTGTGCCAGTTTGGGGATCAGACTGTTTATAAATATATAAAATTTGTTTGACTATAGATGAAATTTTAAGATGTGTTATATAAACTCATCTTGTAATGCATTATTTAAATGATTGATTTTCAAAGTGATTGCTGTCAAAGTTGTGTTAATATCAACCATATAGATTGCTTCTTTGGAGAGTTTTGTTTTTTTTTTTTTCGTTTATTTTAGCATTTCAAATCTTTGATGCAATTTTTCATTCAGTGTTTCTATAATTATTAGGTTTCCAGAAAACTTTTGCAGATAATATCTTCAAATCTGTTATTAATGACTTGCTTGTTTTGCAAATATCTCCTAGGTACTTAGCTAGTTTTTATTTCTTTCCTTTTAACTACCTTTAGTATATATTTATTGACGTAGCATTACATTATTATAAAATTATATAAATTTCAGATGTTCCTTGTTGAGAATACACACACACACACATATGTGTGTGTGTGTGTGTGTGTGTGTGTGTGTATATATATATATATATATATCATTAAATTCACTTTAAAATTCCAAAAAAAAAATCCAAATCTGTCCTTTACCATATCAATGTATCATTAATGTTTTGATGGGGATTGTGTTAAAATTTGGGGATAACATTACAAAATTTTTTTTTTAATCAGCGGCTTTTTTTTTTTAAGATTTATTTATTTATGCATAGAGAACTGGGGCACAGGCCGGAGGTTAAGAGGCAGTGAGAGGACTCACCAGAGACAGAGTGGGGAGCAGAACAGGCTGATCCATGAAGCACACTGCTGAGGGGAGCAGCGGGCAATACAGAAGAGGTCTGCTGCGCCACGTGGGTCAGCTCTGGGGCGGTATCAAACTCACCCTGGAGCACCTGTGGCCGGCTTGGTAGAGCTGTGTCCTAACCCATTGCACCACCAGGGAGGGCCCAATTTTGTTAAATTTAATGTTTAATAGACACAGAGCTATTCAAGTTAATGATTTTTTGTTTGAATGGCATTTGCTATATTTATTTTACCAGTTTAAATTATACATTGTGTTTCATATGTCAGATTTTGTGAATAAAGTTTGTATTACTGTATTATCATTCTTGTAGTATCTGTAGTAACTGTAGTTATGCTGCCTCTTTCTTTAGACATTGGTGATTTCTGTATATTCTAATTTTCCTTATCACTGTAAATAATTGTATCCATTTTATTGATTTTCTTTAAAACACTGCAAGTGCAGATAATTGGGTTTGTGCCTTCCTTTTCTATTACAGGTCATGCTATAAACCTTTTAAGTATTGCTTTCACAGCATCCTGTAGACCCAATTATGTCGTTTTTCATTTTCATTAAATTCAGAATACTTTCAAATTTCCCTTTTAGTTTCCTCTTTTTCTGTTAATATCTACTTACTTTCCAGGCATCTTTGGGCTTTTCAGATCACTTTCTGTTACTGATTTTCAATTTAATTTCATGTGCTTAAAGAACACATGTTTCATGACTAGAATCACTGCAAATTGATAGACTTATTTTGAGGCACATAGTATGATTTATCTCGGGTACTGTTCTGTTTGTTTGCACTTGAAAAGAACCTGCAATATACTGTCATTTGTCTGAGTGTTCTATAAATGTCATTTACATCAAATTAAGAAGTTTTATTCAGGATCTACTATAACTATGAAGATCTTCAACTTGTGCCATCAGCCTAATAGGAAATAACATTAAAATAGTGAATAATGTAATTGTAGATTTGCTTCTCACCTTGCAATTCCACGCAGAATTTGTTCCCTGTTTTTTTTTTTAAGATTTATTTATTTATGCATACAGACCTGGGGTACAGGCCAGAGGTGCATGGGCAGTGAGAGAATTCACCAGAGACAGAGTGGGGAGCACAACAGGCCGACTGATGAAGTCCACTGCTGAGGGGAGCAGCGGGCAGGTCAGGAGAGGTCTGCCGCGCCATGTGGTCACCTCCGGTGCAGGGGGAATCAAACTCATGATGTAGTGGCTTTAGCTTCTTAATGCTGTGCTGTAACCCGCTGCGCCACCAGGAAGGGCCTACTCCCTATTACTTTTTAATTCTGTTATTGTGTGCATAAATATTTGGCAGTTATGGCCACTTGGATCAATTTATGATGATGAAATTATATATTCCTATTAATATTATTCACCCTGAAATATGTATATCTCTATTGATAGATTATTATCACTGCAGTATAAAACAGAAAAGACTTTCCCTCTGCTTCTATAGAAAGTTCATATTTCTCTGTTTCTTACAAAGTTTGGAGTCATTGTAACATTGGGAAACAAAGATTAATTGCACCCATCACAAACAGAATAAGAAATTGTATCAGACTTTTGTCGAGTATGAGGCTGAGGCATGGTATTAGACCTTGTGATAGCTAGAGGGCCAAAAGTCACTGCAATACTGAAATTCGTTACAGCCTAAAAATGTGGAGGCAGGAAAAGTACTGAACAGTAGCAAAAAGATCTTTCCTTCCTGCACCTTTCATTAATTTTACAAAGAAATTAAATTACTTTCTGCACATACATTCCATATTCAGGCATATATACATATTTTGAAATTAACCTTGTATTTTTAATTATTTTGTTTTAATCACGATAAAGGAAGGAAGCAAGGGCATCTATTTATTTTTTGATTCCTTGAAATTGGAAGAGAATTGGATTCTGTGTTAAATAGATAGAATTTGCCTAAAGTCAAAAAACTGGTCTGAGGATCAGAATATTGTTGTGAATTTGGTTTGGCTATTGATTAAGCCAATACTACGTGATGATGAAGGTCACCTCTTGAGACATGGTTTTTCACAGACAAAATCAGCCATTGCACTAGGTGATTTTTATGCAATCTTTTCATTCAGCCTTTTTATAGATATGTGGTTATTAAACGCAGGACATCTTTTCCATCTTAAAGATGTGACATTAGAAACTAGGGAATATGCTAAATCTGAGGTTAGCTGAAATTTATTATTTATTTATGACTCACCAAGGGGGGGAAGGGGAAGATAAGCCTCTAAATATACAATGCATGTGTTCCATTTACATTTTACAAGAGTCTTAAGAAGAAACACATTGTATGTGAGCATACAAACTTAGGACAGAACATACGGTTATTTCTATTATAATGTCCTCAAATTGAATAACTACATTTTTCTTTCTTTTTGAAAGTTATTTTTTTAATTATTATCATGTTTTAAAAACATCACAACTGATTTGCCAACTTAACCACTTTTAAATCTACCACTTTTAAGTCCCATCATTTAAGTACAGTCACATCATTGTGCAACAAATGTATCTCTTGAACTTCGACACAGTTATTTCAGTAACAAATAGAAAAATACATTTAATATATTAAAAATAGTATACCATGAACACAAATCTCATAGATATTGCTTATATGATTTCCATCTATATAAATATATTTAGAGAGTGTGCTGTATGTTTCTGTCCCTGTTTCTCTGTCATGGTAAGCAACATTTTTCTATGTCTGGAAGATGCAGAAAACGCTATTAGGGCAGAGAGTGGATCATTGGGATTTCTGCTTGCAATCAAGAATGTAATCAAGAATGTGGAAGGAGCTGCTCAGTTTCAGCTACATAATAGGCATTGGAAGGTCTGGCCAGTGGACCTCCCTAGTGGCACAAAAGGTGAAAGAGTGGCACTGTGAAGCTGGCTGCATCACTGCAGCACAAGTTCAATCCCCAGCCAGGGAGGTGACCCACATGGCTCAGGAGACCTTTCCCATCGAATCCACTGTTACCCTCATTATTGTATTTCAGTAGGTCTGCCTGTTTCTGCTTCCAACTCTGTCTCTGGTGAACCCTCTCACCTCTGCACCAGTTCTTTTATGAATAAATAAATATATCTTTAAAAAAAATAGGCTAGACAAAAGTTCTTTAGCAATGTGGTAAAAAGTGGCAGGAAATAGAGTTAATGTGTATGTAGAATGAAAGATTTTATCTCTGGTGACTAATCATATTTACTACAAGTGAGCATTAGGCTGTTGGGTCACCTTTTTGTCCCTGTTGGGTGTTCCCGAGTATAAGTGACTTAATTATTCTGTTAGTAAGTAGCAACTTGACCAATAGCAAGGTGATTCAGTACTTTACAAAATCATGATCTGCTCCCATTTCTTCAATGAAAAATTGTAGTAAGTAATTGTAAAATATTTGTAATTACATTAATTTAGTTGAAACCTAAGTATTGGTAGACTATAGTAACATATACCTCATTTCCTCTGATTTCCTGGACCTATACCTGAGCATCCAGAATATTCTGTGGTCTCTGCTGCAGATTTGGTTGAGACTCTTGCTGGTAATATGAGCGCACTGTGAACAAGGGGGAAAGAAGAAAGCCCAAATCTTCTGGGGGAACATCCCTGATGAAAAAGTCCACCTTCGTATTAGGCTAAAAAATTCAGACACTGAAATACTGATATTTTTATGTTATTTAAAAAGCCCAGGGACATTCAGAAAGTTTCAATTCTGAAAATTCATTCTGCTATCGGTCCTTTTCTAAAACACTAAATCTTTTTTCCAAGTTCACGACATTTTAACCAAAAGAAAATTCTGTGCATGAAATTCTTTTCTTTTGATATTAATTTGAAATTCAGAGCACATGAAAGTTCATATTTCATCTTTGAAATAATATTTTATAGTTCTAAATGACACAGATCTTTTGTCCTGAAATTGCAGTCAATTAGTCTAATCAAAAGAAAATATTATTTTCTTCATTTTCTCCATGTACAGGAAAAATGGTTAGACTGTTTGTTTGAGGATATTTTTTGAGATGAGATAAATTGGGGATTAAATTGTGACTTCTGATGCACTGTTCTAGTCTAAAAATTAGATGATGTCACCTATTACAACAACCCACAATCTAATGCAACTAATTTTTTTTCAATATTTGTGAAATTCTAGATACACTCTATTTATTTTTCTTTATATAAGTTTCCCTACCTGTTTATAAAGTTTTTAAGATTGTGCTTTAAAAACATTTAAAAGATACAAATAAATGTTATACATTCTTTTCGGATATTCTTGAATAGGTTAATGAATGTGCGCTGAGAACACAAAACTTGATTTCTTTGCTTTAGCTTAATGATTTTCTATTTTTGTTGCAGTTGTCAGCTTCAATTTTTTTTTATACTCACTTGAAGTAGATAAAAAGGTTAAGTATGTTTTTTATCTCCTGGTAACTAAATGTAATCATGTTTATAATGTGCTAAATAAAAAATGCATATTGAACATTTTCTCACCAATGTACAGAATACTAATTACCAAGAAAACTTTGCTCTTTATTACTATTTTGAGTTAATCTTTTGAAACAGATTTTGTCTTATTTTTAAAATGTTTATGAATTTATTATATCTCTACACATGAATTTGTTTAATATTAATGTCTAGTCACATATGTACAGTATATTTGCATGTGTCCCATATCATTTAAATTGTCGATTGTTATGTCTGTTATGTTTAAACTTTGTTCAAGGAATAGATAAAATCTCTCAGTAAAGTAATTGTAATAGGATAGAATGATTTTGCAGTGAAATAGAATGCATTAGTTCTCAATGATCACTTAATATATTATATTTAATGACTCTCAATACTAGAGATATTAAAACATGCAGCAATGTTTATTCATAAGTCTCACATCTCTATCATTTACCCTGTGATGCTTTTGTGCACCAATTAAAAAGATATTACAGATTTCATTTCAGAGTTCAAAGGGCATCAAAATGCAGTCAATTGCAGCTTTGAATTAATTATTGCTATTTTTGTACTGCATTAAGAACCTGTGTCACATTCTGTAACCTTGATCTCACAATCAGTGCCATATCATCTTGCATTAAAGTGCCAGCTGTTGTCAATTTGCAGTTTACACATTTAAATAATATACTAATCTAAATTATGCCTTCCTTAAAATGATAAAGAAAATATGATGCTTTCATTTATCAGATTAATAATAACAAGGACTGAAAATTTATTATCAAAATGACAGTAGCATTTTTGTGTAAACTGGTTATTAAAATATCTAGGTTTCATTGTGAAAACTTCAAGTGCAATATAAAACATGTACATTTTTATCAATTTTCCTATAAGGTAATACCCCATATATGTAATTACACAAATGAAGCATGTTTGTGAGAGGTAAAATGCTTCCCAATTTGAAACTGAGAGTAAAGTGTAATAGCCCACAGACCTAGTAACACCACTAGAACTCCTGGATGCTTTGCTAATTGTTTCCCCTTAGATGATGGGTCTGTGTTCAAGACAACCATAATGAAGAATGAAAATAAGTAAACAGCATTTGCAATTGAAGTAAGAAAGTGCTCAAGTAAGAATTGGACTTATCGACATTAAAGATGCTCTTCTGAGCCAAGACATGGCTTTTTAACTTCGATATGGATTTTTGTTTTAATATCAGTAATCTTTATTCTCACGTTAACTGAATCACCTTGAAAATAAGAGATGGAAAGTCTACCAGTGTTTCCACACCAGGCATTCCCCATCATGTTCACACAATTATGGCTCTCCTCATGCCAACCCAACACACACACACAGACAACTACCCGTGTTTTATCTGCATTTATGTTTATGTCAGTATCTGTCACATTGTGTATGTGCACTTCCTTACCAATACATACACTACTATTGGGCTATTAAACTCTCCCAATAAAGAAAGAGTGGAAACTTGACGCATTCCTTTAGACTATTTTCCTATAAGACAACAGCCCAAATATGGAAATAACACAATGAAACACGTTTTAAGAGAAATAAATTATGCTGGTGTGAAAATAAATGGTTTCTAGAGGAAATTTGGCACTCTAGCACAGAGCAATGGCATTGTGCAAATATTTGTTATTGGATTATTTTTCTGGGTTTGTGTAGTTGCCATAAACTTTCTAGACTGTAATAACTGACCAGAATGTCTGCCTTGAGAATAACCTCGGCATTCCAGCCATTCTTCTGCACACTGCCCCAGCACATTATACTGGCCTGAGAGGTATTTATTACCCACTGAAAGCAGAGTGAGAAGTATCTGCATGCCATTACTAACAAAGAACAAATTTTTCCAGTGATAGCAAAATCTTTTCCAGTGATTTTTTTAACATATTTCTTCTATTTTTTTTTCTTAAGATGACAGTTTGCAATACTATATGATTTAGAAATATAGAGTCATGCCCCTTGAGCCCCTGCCAAGACTCCAGCAGTCCATCGGGTGCTCGCCTTCCCACCCGCCTGCTTCTGGCAGCCTGAATTCTACAGTGACATCTCTTCTGCTTGTGGTTGGTTTGGCTTTGTCTGATCTTCTTTTGTTTTTTTCTCCATATCCCACAGATAAGTGAAACCATGAAGTATGTGTCTTTTGCTTCCTGACCAAATTTGCTCAGAATTTGCATTATCTGCTCCACTTCTATACACATTGTCACAAATGGCAAGGGTCCAGCTTATTAAGTAGTAAGTGACATTCCATTGCACATGTGCACACACACACACACACACAGCTTTCTGATCCATTCATCTATCCTTGAGTAACTTACTATGTTTCCATAACTCGGCTTTTGCAACTAGTGCTGCAATGATGCAACAGGGAACGCAGGAGTTCCTATCACCCCTTTAAGTTTGTGCTATGCATTATTTGAGTAGATACCTTGAAGGGATTTGTTTGATGGCATGGTAGATCTATTTTTAATATTGTCAGAAACATCCATACTGTTTTTGATAGGTGCTACAGCGGTCTATGCATGATACACAGTATATAAGGTCCCTTTTTTTTCATACTGACATTTTTTTCTGGTATTTTTTGGGTGACTTATTCTCATAATGAGGCAGCATTTTATCATTTTATATATTTGCACGTCCCTGATAATAAGTGATGAGTATTGTTGCATGTACGTGTTGGTCATCTGTATGTATTTGCAATTGGTTATTTATTTTCAGTGTGCTGAGTTGAATGAATTCTTTGTCGACCTGGGATAGCGGTCCCTTGTCAGCTGTACTATATGCACAAATTTTCTCTTGTTCACTAAGGTTTCGTGTTGGTGTTTAGCAGAAGCTGTTCAGTTTGATATGGTTTCATTTGTTTATATTCTTTTTTGTGTTCCTTGCTGCTGGAGATGAATCCTCAAAAGAATTACAGAATGGTGCTGGATATTAGGTTCTAAAGCACCAGCTCCATTTTAGATTGGTTTGCTAACTGTTGAAACAATGAATGTGATGTTTAGCTGCCCTCAATTCGTTCCTCAATATTTGGAGTATTAAGTAACTGTATTGGCGAGATCTTGAAATGCCAGACCACTGACATTATACTAAAGAAGAAAGAACAATGCTATCTGTGGTTATGGCATTGCAGATTTAGACTGGTAAAAAATTAGAGTTTCAGAAAAATCTTAATACTTATAACAACTGAACAAAATAACATCTCCTAGGAGAAAACATAGTTGTGTGGGTTGTGGAATTAAGAGAGAGAGGTTCAAATTTTTATTGAATTTTAAATTCAAATTAAGTTTTTATTAATTATTATTTTTTAATATAGCACAATTTCAGACCTTTCAATAACTATCTGAAAATAGTTTGGTTGCACTGTGCTATTTCTCTATTCCCATTTTTACCTATTTATATAGAACTTGGTTTGTTTATTACTTTGTAAAAATAATCTATCGCTTTGAGTTAAATGGGAATGTGTTCATTCAAGAGATATAGAATAATACGTGCACAGCAGTTGGAAAATAAGCTTAGAAGTATTACTGAACATAAAATCATTTTCCTAAAATAAGTAAAATGGAACTAAAGTACTAAATCGAAAAAGAAAAAGAAATCGAGCCTTGCTGAGCATTTTCACTGGGTACAATCCCCAAAGGGTACTCTTAGAAGGAGTACAGAAAAGTACACACAAATTAAACATGTGACAAATGGAAAATGAGCTTACTGATTAGACTTATTTTCCTAACAAATATTTTCAAAAATTTGAATGAAAAGTAGAGAAGATAGGAAGGCAATATGATCATTCAAAAGTATAAAGCTGGCTAAAATGAGAATTTAAAAGTATTTGTTGATTTGGTAATTACTGTTCTAGCTCTATTTATCCATCTCCCCCCTTGTACATTTTAAATGGATTTTCATTTCTACTGAGTCTACATCTGATAAATTCAAATCCAACTGTTAAGACTTAGTACTACATATTTTTAGTGATGCCTAATTGATACACATTTATAAACACTAATGCAGCATTGCAATGCAATGCATTTCTTTTATTGCTTGCTTGAATCTCAGAAGAGATGTTCGGATTACTAGGTGAAGTCCTTCCAGTCTAAACTACTAGCAAAATATATCCATATATTTTTGGCATGGTGTTTAAAATTCTGTTTGTTTTTTTTGTAACGATTACTGCTTAGGAAGTGTATAGTGCAGATATGTCGTTGTGTGGATTAGATTAGTGTATTTTACAGGAAATGATTTTTCCTCCATTAAAATAGCTGCTCCTGAAAGAACTAGTTTTGGTAGGAAAGCAGAAAATGCTGTTTGGGGCGTTAACACTATTTGTCATACACTGCTCATGCATGATTGACACATTCCACAGTTTTGTATAGTCATTTTAATATAAAACAAGGACATATCATCTTGGTCAAATTGAATATGAATTTTTCCACCCAAGGAGCACTACCTCCTTGAGGCTTAAGTAATGTCTTCACGTGTCTCCACACACACAAATAGACACACGCCACAAGAAAGTGGTGAGTAGCATTTATCTCTGCCTTAACTACATCAATAATTCATAGGATTTACAGACTTCATTAACCTCATTCTGTACTTTCAGAAAATACATATACTCTTTTAGCTGGCGGTAAAGGAAAGGTGTATTTGTGAAACAAACAAGTCAACAACAACAACAAAAATCTGAAGTACAATTGCAACCCCAGTGCAAACCACCCCATTTCTAGAACCAGCTAAAATATTGCATCTCTTATTTATTGATCTTGTTGTTTTGTCTTTATTTTTTAAGTTAAATGTGAGCTCCAAAGAGCAAGTGGTTTTGGCTCTCTACACACGACTATATCTTTAGAACCTATAATGACTCAAGACACAATAGAAGCTAAATAAAAACGTATCATGTTTAGGAATGAGCAAATGCTTCCAATACAGTTATTTTATTTTTTTTCCTTCTGCTTAGATACTGTAGGGAGTGCTGCAACTACAATCAAGTCATGATATATAGTGACCAGCTCCATTAAAATCTAACTGTATATCATCTAACTGTATAAAGTTATCAGCTGTTATCTGTGTTATAAAGTTTATACTAACAGAAGTCATTTGCACGACGCGCTCTACCACAGTTACTACAGAATTATATGCCAGGAAGTTACATTGGTGGAATGTGACTGGTAGAGAATAAAGACTAAAATGAGGGTCCCTCCCCAGTGGTGCAACAGGTTAAAGCACAGCATTAGGAAGTTGGCCGCAGCCTCTTCGGCATGAGTTCGATCCCCCAGGTCCACGGAGCTGACCACAGGGTACAGCAGCCCTTTCCTGTCTGACCCGCTGCTCCCCTCAGCAGTGTACTTCATCCATCTGTCTGTTCTGCTCCCCACTCTGGTGAATCCTCTCACCACCCCTGCACCTCTAGCCTGTACCCAATTCTGTATGCAGAAATAAATCTTAAAAAAAAAAGAAGAATAAGATTAAATTCAGAAGGGACAGGTAGCTCTTAAGATCTGAGAATGCCAATTCCAATTCCTAGCTGCTTGACTTGTGACTGTGCTGTTTTGGTTGGAGTTTTAATTTTTGCATTCAAACAAGCATTGCCTGTCTGCTCTTAGGACTTCATATCATCATAGGGGAATATTCTACACAGAAACAAGTCCCATATGTTTCTTCTACTTATTCATTCTTGCAAGAAATGATCCTGTGAGAACATCATTTCTTGCTCAGTCAACTGTCTCTGACTTTACCACTTGCCTTGTGAACCACAGCTTCTAGTCCCAATCCCCAGCTAATTTCTCCCCAAGAAGTTAGACTGGATTTGTCTGTAGTCCTGATGTTGTTCTATAGAAACAGTCTTCATGTATGAATTACTATCCAATCTTCTTTTCCTTTTGGGAGAATTGCTTTTAAGTTTGAACACTTTCATTATATTTAGCTAATTCTTGGTAAAACAATATTATTTTTTAATATTTATTTTACTTATTTATGCATACAAGAATGGTATGTAGGCCAGAGGTGCAGGGGATGGGTGGTGGGCAGGCAGGACTCACCAGAGACAGAATGGTGAGCAGAACAGGCAGATCTAATGAAATACACCGCAGAGGGGAGTAGTGGCTAGAGAGGAGAAGTCTGTTGTGCCATGAGGATCAGCTCCCCGGCTGGGATCAAACTCATGCCAGAGTGGGTGCAATAACTCGATAGATCTGTCTCTTTAACCCCTTGTACCTCCAGGGAGGCAAAAAAAAAAAATGACATTAACGGAGAACTCACTACATTATGAAGTTATAGTTGAAAGATAGCACACATTGGATCCTTACTTTGGAGTCTGGTTGGGAATCACTCTAGTGTGTTGGGAACACTAGATGTTGGAACAACCTATCGACAAAAGAATTGGAGTTACACTGAGCTTTGGGCCTCATCGGTGACATTCTATCTGGTCAGTATTGTCCTTTATTTTTCTTTCCATTTGTTAACCTCCTGAGATTATGTGCAGTAAGGTGATTTTATGTATTCCATTTGTTCTTAACAATTTCTGAAAACGCATATAATGTTTAAAGTGCTGAGTCTCAAGTTTTAGTTTAAATACTACTTTTTTTTTTTCTTTACTAACTAAATCAACTTATTAAAGCAAATTCAGAACAATTGCTGCATTCTGGACACTAATTAGGTTCTATATTATATCCAAAGGCAAGGGTTAGTAAAAATAAAACAAATTGTATATCCTTGTATAAAAAACTAGACAGGGTTATGTGACTAGAAATGGCTAAGATGTGGAGCTAGAATTGGGGGTCATGTCATTAAAAAGCAATTCTGGCCAATGAAGAGGGTTCATTTATGGCAAAACCTAAAAGAAGGAGGATTTAAATTTCCCCATAGATCACAGAATGTACTGTTTATAATAGCCTCATAGAGAATTAAAGAATTAAGTCAAATACCACAAGTTTAGGTCAAATCCACTGATCTTTATGAGAGTACACCAAAAAAAAAAAAAAAAAGAAGAAGAAGAAGAAGAAGAAGAAGAAGTAGAAAACTACTGGGGATAGAAGCTTGGGGGAGGGGAGGAAGACAGCTAGGTAGATAGATGATAGCAAAAGAGAGAGAGAGAGTGACAGAGTTCTGGCATGTTCATTGACTTCTTTGAGAAGGAAGATGATATATGGATAATATAATATTGCTATTAGTTTTACTAAAATTTTGGACATTCTGGGATGGCTTAGAGAATCTTATGCTTGAAAATACAAATTACCTGATCTCAATAATACAAAAATAGAGTGAAATAGATATACCCATGTAAATGCCTGTCTAGTTTCATAGATTTTTTTAAAGCAAGAAAAATGCAGTAATTGTCCTAAAACTAATCAGAGATTTCTTAACGCATATATGATTAAGCTTGTTACTTTTATTCTTTTTAAAAACATTGATTGAATGTTTCTCACTTTGTAAATTGTCATAACTAGAAGTTGCTTATGTTGAATTCTGACAGATTCTCCTAAATTACCATTGTTCTGATAACATTCTTGTCCAGTTCTACTATACTGGGGGGAGGGGGGAAATATGTTAAATAAGATAACTGAAAAGTTTCAGAAAGTTCCATATCGATTGGGTAAAACAACAGTATGCTTTTAGGAAGAAAGATGGAGGACCTGCTGTTACAACCAGATAGAATGGATGATGACTGAAGTCTGGTATAGCAGATGGATAATGCGCTTTGAATAAGAAACACTAAATATTGGAGTGAATAAAATGAAATGACCCCTATAAAATATTAGCATAGTTATTGGCATATTCAATACAGAGTCAAAAACTGATAACTATCAATGTTTTCAATATTCAGACATATCACATTTCGAGTGTAAGTTGTAGGTATATTGTCATCTGAGTTTCCACAACAGACTATGTAAAAAGAGATTGCAAAATATTTATGCTTAGCCATTTTCATTTTTTTCACTATTATTTGTAACACTCGTCAAAAGGATAGGATCTAAAGTCCTATTTCAGGTATTTTGCTTTTATTTAAAATGTGGATATCATTTAGTATAAACTTGAGTATGAAGTTTATATTAAACCTGTTTTATTTATAAATATTACTACTTTAGACATAGATTTACATATAAATTGAAACAAAAATAAAAGTTCTCTGAAAAAGAAATCTCCAGCTATAACTCAATGTTTATCTTGTAGCATTGTATTTAAGCCTAGACAAATTGAAATGAGCAATACTTTCTAAATAGTACAATATAAATCCTCTTAATAGGATTCATGACAAGAGTTTAGCTAACCTAAATCCACTTATACTTGACCAAATGAAACATGCTTTGGGATATGTCTAGTCTTTGTTTTAGAATTATGACAATCCATCCTGCAGTCTAGCATGTGTTTTCAGATATAAATATATTTTCTGACTTAACGTGGTGTATCTAGCTTTAAAACCTCTTATTAGTAATTTCTTATAGGAAAGTGTTCATAGCTTTCTTTTTTTTTTTTTGTAAGTGAATTCAGTCATGATAGGACACAAGTATATTTCAGACTGAAGTGCCTACAGCCCAAACCTTTCTTTTGCTCTTGAAAAATGTATGTCAGTATACTTGTATATGTATGTCTATTATACTTGTATAATAGAAAGTAAGAAAAGAAAATTACTGTGAGAGTTATGATTAAGTATCTCTGAGAAATTATTGCATAATTTTATGCCAAGAAACCTTCTGTGAGGATATGTCATAATAAGATTACACATTTGTAAGTCATGTCAATGTGCCTAATTGGATGTTTTCCCTTTTTTACCTTAAGTATAGTTAAGGAAAATCTTTGGCCACCAGAATAAACTGGAGGTGGCACCTAGGTTTTAACCTTTGACTAGAATGACTTGAACTGAGTCATGTTGTTATTCTTTTACCTTTTGTTTACTTATGATTAAAATTTTTGATAAAAACATGAAACTGCCACATTCATGAAAATCTGCCATCTGCCTGGCACCTATCTCTCTACCTAGTTAGTTCCTTTTTACCTTCTCCCTCCCTTCCTTATGCAGCCAGACCCAAGGCTTCTGGACCCTTTAACCCCAACGCTGACATACACTGCACCTACACATCCATGTCACCCCATCCTATGTCCAGCCTGGTCTCATATTTGCAACTGTTTATAGACCACCACAGTCCACTCAACTCAAGTCAGAGTAGAGCTCTTCTTAATACCTTTTTACTCCACTCCACCCCAATAGTCTTCATTCATGAGATCACTAAATGCTATCGAATTCTGTATTTGGAAGTTCTTTTTAAATTCTCTCATGATGCAGGCCACTACTCTAGAGCAAGCTTGGAATACCCCCCCCCACACACACACACACCATCGCCATCATCGTGGGCTCTATCTAATTTGCTCTCAAAGTGATTTTCACTTTTTTTTTTTAATAGAGAAAATATTGTTTGGTTGGTTATCTTGTTAACTTAATGGAACTGATTGATTGTTGAGGATTCCTTAATATCCAAAAAAAGGAAGTGATCACTGAAAATAATCCACTTTTTATCCTAAAAAATATTAAATAGAATAAAATATGAAGGCATTTCTACTTGGAGGCCTAAAATTGTTCAGTGAGTATACTTCTGTATATCAGCAGAATGATTACTTTACCTCATTCTCCTCAACTACCTCTCCTTGTGTTTGATGTGGATGAGAAAAAAAGAACTACTTAATTAAGGTCTTGTGAATTATTTTTATTGATGTGTCTTCTCATAATTACAATTTAACTACCCATATACTTATCCCCATGCACATATTATTATAAAATAATATTTAATATCGAAAAATAAATAATATAGTTTTTCCAGTTTATATTAATCATGTCTTACTTAAAAATAAATATTTATTTATTTATACAAGAACTGGGGTACAGGCCAGAGGTATGAAGGGTGAGAGGATTCACCAGAGACAGATTGGAGACCAGAACAGGCATATCTATTAAAATATATAGCTGAGAGGGCTCTCCCTGGTGGCCCAGTGGGTTAAAGCACCACATTATGAAGCTCTCCGAAGCCACTGCAACATGAGTTCAACCCCCAGCCAGGGAACTAACCCACATGGCTTGGCAGACCTCTCCTGACCTGCCCGCTGCTCCCCTCAGCAGTGTACTTTGTCAGTCTGCTTGTTCTGCTCCACACTCTGTCTCTGGTGAAGCCTCTCACACCCACTGCACCTCTAGCCTGTAGCCCAATTCTATAAGCATAAATAAATAAATCTTAAACACACACACACACACACACACATAGATATGCATGCATGCATGCATGCATGTATGTATATATATATATATGCACGTGTATGTGCACATATATACATATGTTCTGAGGGAAGCAGCATGGAGACAGGAGAGGTCTTCTGTACCCTGTCTGGAGATCAAACTAGAGCTTCAGTGCCAGTGAGTAGCATCATAGTGCTGTGTCTGAACCCATTGAGCCAGCAGGAAGGGCCCTTATGACTTATTCTTAAAGCTATACATTTATGGGAACTTATTTTGACTGTTATCAGAATAATAAAATGTGAATGATATGGGGCACCATTTTTATAAGTCTGTACTATGTATGGATCTACATCAGACCTACACCAGATTGGCATACTTAAACTGTGCTGTTAGAGCATTGAAGAGCTTCAAAAACACTTTAGAGTTAGGCAAACATTTGTATTATAAGAATGTTAGCCTGGCTTTTCTGTGAATAAGAACTAGCAGAAACTGAGTGTAAGTGCCTAAAATATAAAATAGAATTTTTTTTTTTAGACAACTATGTTTCAAGTTATGGATATTACTAAAATATTACTATGCAAGCAGTTGAAAATGAGTAGATGGGATAGAACCACTGATTTGGGGGTTTTGTTACATATTTGAGAATGGTATACCCATATCTAGGAGAGAAATACACTCTGCATCTCCATATACAAAGGTAAAAAGGAGTAAAACCTTAAGACATAATAATAGAAGGAAAAAGTGAAGGAAGGAATGACAAATGACACCAAAGGTAGTGAGGAATGAGCAGTCATAGGCTAAAAGGAATTCCAGGAGCGTTAGATAATAATATGAAAGCCAAAGCTTGGGAAACCTTTTCTGTTTTGCAGGATATACATATATTGAATGACATTTTCTGACTACTCTACTTTTGCCACTCTCGTATACTCAGAGGTACAGTAAACAGGTCCAAAAGATCCATGAGGAAAGGGAAGTAAATAATGTCCTCTAGAATAGCAACAACAACAGAAAACTATAATAGCAATTAATATGCATATTATATAAGTAAACTAACAATCAATCATCTCCCTATGGAATTTAGTGAATGTGTTGTTATTGCTTATGAACTTCCAAAAAATATATAGTAACTTATTTTTCTTCTGTTTCTGACAATCCATAAAAGTATTTGGCCTAAAATTGAAAAAGAAAAGTAAATTCCTCTCCACATACATACATTTTAACATATAAACATCCATGTGAGCAATTTTAGGTATGTATTTGTCCAATTTTTCCAGAAAGAAAGAAAATTTTCACTGACTTTGTGCAACCATGCTTTTAAATTAAAAGCAATAGTGACATATTTGATTAGAAGTTCATGGATATACATGACTGACCAACCAATGAAAACTATTTCATAAGGACTAAGAATTAATGAGAAAGAAATGGAAATACAATAGTTATGAAGAAAGTGGCACCGTGGATTTGACATTTATAATGGATTAGCTGTTAATTTTTCCTCTTCTATATGTTGCTCTAATAAGATTTGTCAGACTACTGTACAATTTATCTTTCTGCACATTTCTCTTATGGATGATGGATCACTGCATATTAGAAGCTAACTTTTCAAATAACATGAAGAAGAGACTTGCTCATAGCAATAGATGCATGAAATAATGGCATTTGTATGCTTATAATCATGACATCTATGCCCTAATTTCCTTTCCTTTTTTTCAAAAAATCGTATATAATCATGGGTAGACTTCCAATTAAATTGTGTTCGTTTTTTTTTTTTTTCTTCTTCTTCTTCTTTCTGGTTGGGAGATCAGGCGTAAACCAGGTACTGAGCTCACTGAAGTGTTTGTGTGTCCTTCATTCTCTGGTTTTGTATCATCCTCTCTAACTGTATTGGCCTTTCTCTCTGATTAGTGTATGTATGCTTAAAAAAGGGATGACATTGCAAAAATTTCTTATAAATTGGATATATTCAGTAGAATTTTATTGAGTCAGTGTTCATTTACAGTGCAGTCCAAGAGAACAGCATTTGGTAGACCTGCAATTTATAAATTTAAAGACTATAGGCCAGAGATACTGCAGACTTCATATTTCAGTACTTAGAGAGCCTGGGATAATGTGACATCTTTGGGCCTGGGATAATGTGACCTCCCTCTGGTATTAGCTGTGAGTCCCTTATCTTCTCCACCAATCTATTCCTCCCCAAATAAACACGCAACACAACCTGTTAGAAACACAGTCTCTCCCCTCATGAAATGTCCCCATCCGCACTTGATAACAGACATATATGGGCAGAGTTCCATTTTCAGTCAGCGTAAGCACATTATATATAGGCTTCTAGGTAAACTACTTGAACTTTCAATATTAGCCCAAACTTGTTCTGTAGAACTGGAGTTGAAGACCCAATAGAACTGTTTGTGCTTTTCTGTGGAAGTTTTTCAAGAAAACTTCCAAATGGCATAACAAATAAAAAATATATTTATCAGTTTTTCATCTAAGAAGTTAACAGATATATACATATGAACTTTCATATGTAGTTC
>NW_004567115.1:47531298-47533668 GCF_000260355.1 Condylura cristata | reverse complement strand
ATGTCCACAATAGAAAATAACATAATATTTAAATGAAAGTTATGTCTTTTTCACACAGAATATTAATGCAAAAATTATCACAGTGAGGTGTTTTTTTCTTAAAAAAAGGTTGTTAAGAAACTATAGTATGATGTTATATTTATTTTGCATCCCCTGATATATACCACCTACATACACAAATCATCATTTAATAGACAACACAGAAGATCATTCTAGTTTGCAAATGTCTCTCTGTCTGACTTTAGGACATAAGATAGTGATCAGAACATTGTTCTTGGGTTTGCATAGAGAGCATTTGGTGAATATATTTTCCCTAGAAAAATGCACAGATGGCAACCTCACAAGAGTTTGCAAACATATTTAGATTCTTTTGATTCCTCTGAAGTTCAGATTGAATACTCATGTTGAATAGCAACGGGTTTCCAACAAGTTTGGATGCAAAAGTCAGTGTGGATTTCCTTTATAAAACAGATTCCACATCTGTCATTTAAGACTTGCTAAAATAGAGGTGGTAGACAGAGCAGGGAGAGAGACAGAGGTTTCCTACTTGTAGAAGTGCTCAGGTAATCAGCATGGTCTGCGAGAATAAACAACAAAGGCTGCTTTCATTAGGCCATCTTGACCACACCATACCGACTTGTTCTAGACCCAAAGATAGAAACTAGAAAGCCAAAGGCACTGCATTGGAACATTAATTGAGAAAACGATACATCATTTGTATTCAACTCTTAGTACATGCTCTACAATACATTAATCCTTAGCATAAAATAATTCATTGATTTCTCACTAAACATAGCTACCAGGTTATATTACTTGTGTCATCTCCCAACCATTGCAATTGAGAAAAGTAAAATTTACACAGATTAAGTAATTCGATCAAGTTTTCAGAGGAAGGGGTGGTATGTGATTCATTGCTTGGGAGATTGATTCAAGAGCCACATTTTTCATAGATGATCATGTCTGTAAAGAAATTTCAGTACTCATTTCCGTGGACATGAATGCTATTTATGGAGTGCATCACAGTTCTTGGGATGGATATCCTCTTAGATCAAAGTACTAGGTTCACCTAGATTTAGGTGATGGGAACATTGCTGATAAAAACAATCACCACTAAAGGAAAGATTGAGGAAGGGGGGGCTAGAGAAAGTGCAGGGTATCCTTGGAGATGTTTTTGAATTTATTGGCCTGGCTTTCAGAATCATCCCAAGCAAAGTCATTCAGTGCAGTCAGGTTTTGTTTATTATTTTGTTTCTTTCTTGCAAAAGCTCAAGTAACATATTGGATTTGCTTTTCTAAAAGAATATAACTGTGATTATATTTCATATAATTAACTATGCTGTCATGGATTTTTTATTTTGATTATCTGTTGGGTAAAAACATTTACATCTGCATTGTATTGTTCATAAGGTACTAACCGCAAGTTGATGAATAGGAAAAGTCATGACAAAGGAATATTTATGTATAAGGTCACCTGAAACAGAAATTTGTCAATTAATTTTCTGCAGGTACCCCTCTTCTTTCTGTTCTTCTTGGAAAGCAGTTAATATAGGATTACATCCCCAATCATAATAGGTAGTATTGTCACACAGTTGCTTGTTGGAAACAGCACACAACTCTGATTGTCAGGGTAACAGAGAAGGTCTATGCATGAATTATTTAAAGGCTTGTATAATCAGTACAGCATTCAAATTAAACCACAGAATGTGCAAATTAGGCAATTATTCATAAAAATTATTAACATTTTATTTTTTTCAGAGCTCAATGTGACATTTTGCAAAGCTTTGCTTAAATACAGCACAGAACTGTACAATTAGAACTATAGTCCCAGTTTTGTATTTAAGCATTGTATGTTTAAAAGAGTGCTTGCAGGTCTATAATAATATTGTAGAACTGAAAAGATAGTAATAAAATTGTTGATGCTTCTTCTGTTGTGAACATGTAACTTGTCAGTCACCATCAATGAACTACCCTAAAACCTGTACTTCATTACTTGTGAAGTTCTCATTTCTGGTCCATTCCCCCCCCTTGAAGAAAAGAAACTCTGACAAGGTATTGTCCCAAATGTCATACACACAATAGACACATATTCTCTATACCTATGTAGCCATTCAGTTAAATATGATATTTTTTCACTTACTTTAAACATTACTACATGGGCTTTTTCTTAATAGAGAAATAATGAAGAGCTGGATTGGGTTAGTAATAGTAGAAATGGTAAGGAAGTGATATAGGGCTACTAGAAAATTGCTGTTTTTTTTCTAGAAATTGAGCAGATTAAGAAGAGCTGAATTGCTCTCTTCGTGAACTAGGTAGATTTTGACACAGCTGAACAATTTAGGTGTGAAAATGAGTGATTTGGGTATAGACCTT
>NW_004567115.1:47514270-47530583 GCF_000260355.1 Condylura cristata | reverse complement strand
AAAACAAAGACTGGAAGATTGTTCACAAATGGACCCTGCCAAGTGATTAAGAGTAACATCGATTTTCTAGAAAGCTCGACAGAACTCTGGGAAAAACTTACATGTACTAGTGCATTAAAGACTATGAAAAAGGATATAGATGAAGAGTCAGATAATGAGATGCACAGAGTAACATCTGGAAGAGTCCCCAGTGCACAAGTGTCTGTCACTGTATATTTGGAATTCATCCCCTTCTGGTGTAGGACTAACAATTCCAAGTTTTTAAAGATGATTAGGCTTTTCTGGGGACCAGCCCCCATTCAGGAACTCACCCAGAGGTACCTTCTTAGAATAAAAGATGTCCTAATTCCCTTAACACTTAGGAGTTCACAAGCATTCTAGAAATCCTGTGTCAGATTACAGGAAGGTCAATTATCAGAACAACAGATGTTCCCAGTGCTCTTAGGTCCTAGGGAACAACAGTGGTTATAGAAGGAATGTGGCAGAACCTGAAGGTCAAAGACCAACATATGCATTTCCTTGTATCTCACCTGTAGCTAAATTAATGACCTGGATTTTAAAATAATAAGAAATGAGAGAAAGTAAATGAAAGTATACATGACAGTGTCAGTTGCATACCAGGCATTCAAAGTCAGTAAACGTGAGTGATGACAGTAACCCAGTCTCCATGGTAAACTTTAGCTTATTCTTAACTTTCAGATGATAAAACGTTCATGACATGCATGCAATCGCTTCTTGAGCTAAACCATAGAAAAAAATGCAAAAGACAGTTTATAGAATGTGAAAAAATATAGCAAACCACATATATGATAACGGGTTACTATCCAAAATGCTGTTCAATAGCAAAAGCAAACCATCTCATTTTAAGAGGTTAAAAGAACAGCAAAGACATTGGTACAATGGAGTTAACCTGGGTCATGTCATTATCAGTGACACTGATACCAAAATGTTGGCATAACTTCTGTGAGCTGACTTTGTGAAAGTGTATTTCTGTGTATAGTTATTGTCGAAATGCAGGTGGTCCTATATGTTTGTTTTCTCGGCATGTACAAGAGAAAAGAAAACAAAGATTGCACGAAATGATTTTTAACAAGATGAAATCAGACCTGTTGTTAATTGACAATTTGCTTCTCATGAGATTTATCCAGTCTTGCTAATTTTTAGACTCTTATTTAACTTGTGTAGATGACTATGATTGTATGTATTTCATATGATTTTGTGAGAAGTCAGTGAATATTTTTTGCATGAGTCAGGACATTTAATACCTTACACAAAGTAGGTACCTCATAGACATTAGTTTAAGTCTTTCCTTTATCCAATTTATGAAAATAATGTGTTTCCTTGTCCATATATTAATACTTTTCGTGATCAAAATCCAACTGAAATTTAAAACCAGTAAGGAAACACTTCATGTAAGAGATGGAAAGCAAAGCTAATTATTGTTTTGTTATTAATGGAATTTTTGCCCCCTATCATTTATTTATTTTTTTTTTTAATCCTCTGGCTACTCTCATCAGAGAAAGATCACTAGAATAGAACAATAAGAAATGCTGTTTTGAGCCCTCCCTGGTAACGCAAAGGGCTAGGACACAGCACTGCAAGCCGCAGCCGCTTCAGTGAGGGTTAGACCCCCACCCAGAGGTGACCCACAGGGCGCAGCAGACCTCTCCTGGCCTGCCCATTGCTCCCTTCAGCAGTGTGCTTCCTCCATCCGCCTGTTCTTCTCCCTGCTGTGTCTCTAGTGAAACCTCTCACTGCCCCTGCAACTTTGGCTTGTATCCCAGTTGTGTATGCATAAATAGATAAATCTTAAAAGAAAAATAAATGCTGTTTTGTTTAAGTAGTTCAGATCCATTAAGATGGAAATGTGACCAGGGAAAATAGATTATTTTTTTGTTTTGTTTTCCCAGAAGTTCTCCCACAAGAAGCTTCTTGGTGGTGGGGGGGGGGAGGAGAGGGGTTGGGTAAAGAAGCTACATTGCATTATAATGGCATTGTTGAAGGGTTAATTGTCGTGTCATAGAAAACCCCATTCAGAACCAGACACAAGTCAAGTCTATATGCAAACACACACTACCAGTGTGCAGCCTATGAAGCAAGAATTCAACCTAATTCATAGTCTTCTAAATCCCCCCTGATAGGCTTAAGAATCTCCTGCACATTGCTAAAGAGGAGCTATCAAATCCTCTTTATTTTAATATCACAAGCATGGCTACTCCCAGCTTGCTCCTAATGACCCAGTTAAGTCATGATGTTTTCTTATCAATAAACCTTTTAAAAGTGCTTAATCCAGAGGAGTAAATGGTACTCTTGAATTCACTTGACAAAATTCTGTATTCATAATGAAACCTGGCCCAGGTAGGCATGTATAAGAAAAGAACTACTAACAGACCATTTATGAAACCTCATGGAGTAAATTTGATGAAATAACTCAATATTTCATATTAATCACAAGTTAACTTGTGACAGAAATGCCTCTGCTGAACTACCTCAATCAGCACACCTGGGTGCCCTAAGAATAGCTTGTCTGCTCAGACAGTGCCGCAAACTAGGTCAGTGGGGAGGGGTGACTTACAGAGCTACTTGAGGCCACCACTGAGCATGGTCGGCTGTCAGCAGTGACATCTGTGGCTCTCTGGGAAAGCACTGGGAGAAGCAGAACAATTTTCTCACAAAACAGTAAAATAAGAAGTCACTGTTCCTGTAGGACAGTGTCATACTCCATCCAAGGACAGAAGCCCCAACTCCCCCCAAATTCAGATTCCCTTTGAAGTTGCAATCCTTCATATTTGCTTAGAGGAACTGATAAGAATAGGTGAGTGTGCTGAAGGAATCATCACTGGGTCTCTAAAGAAAAATAGGTGAAGATATTAATCAATGTGTTCACTGCCAACTGCTTCTGAGGAGTCCATCCTTAATTAGCTTGCTTCTACTTTTACAACTGAGGTCCCAGCCTAGAAATCAGAGCCCTGGAGTGTCAATTCCTTGGATTTTTTGGCTGTTACTTTAAATAGTCTGAAATACTATTGGAAAGATAATGCCACATGTATTAAGAGTTGCTATTTTTTCAGGAGAGTACAGACTTTAAAATAGCTCATCGGCGATGTAAAGGGAAAGGACATAGGACAGAGATTGAGGGCCTCTCTGGTGGTCAGGTACTGTGCCTGACAAAAGCACGAGTCTGCTTTGCTAGGTGTAGACTAGATGGCAAGGTACATGGGGTACTTCTCATTTAATAAAAAAGAAAGTGGTATCAGCAAAATGTAGTTTCAGTGATAATGAAATATCAGGGGAACACTGATCAGCGAAGACTGGGGTTGGCAGGGAAATGTTCCTGAGAAGCAGTAACAGCTATAGTAGGATAAGTGAATGAGTGTTAGTTGAGAAGGTTTGGATTTAGGGTACGTTTCCAGGAAGAGCCACTGACATTTGGCAAAATCAAGTAGTGAGAAAAGATACAGAATTCAAAAAGCTAAGCCCAGGTTTTCAGTAGGGGCAAGGCAGAGAACATAAGTGGACATTGGAGAAAGAATCTGGAATGGAAGGGGGGATAGATATTGAAGGCCCCAGACATAAGCCAAGCCAGGAAAGGTCGATACTACGTAAACATTAGGGGTCTCTGTCCAGCCTTGAGCATGGTGGGGTATTTCATTGTTTGTGATTTAGAAAAATCACCCTGCGTCCAGTTTGCACATTATAATAATGAAGACAACACTCATTCACTGAGATCGTCTATTTAGGGACAATTATGTATTGGGTTGGAAAGAGGAAATAGAAAAGACAGTTTTAGTTTCAACAAGTTATGTTTAATAGAGAGAAATCACAGTATAATGCTTAAAAGTGTGTGGTACAATCACTGAGACAGGAAGTTGTCTAGGGCTCTCTGGCTGCAATACAAACCTGTGCCCTGTGTGTATGTCTTTATGCTGGCCCTTAAGAGTGGAAGAAGCCCAATGCAGTTAACTCACCATCTAGCAGCTGAATAGTTTGAGTTTTGTTTTGCTTTGTTTTCTGGCAGGTTGAAAGTCAGCCTTGGTATGACAAGAACATCGATCAGGACCCACACCTAGCCTCTATCCCTTTTGCCAGTCACATGTCCAATGTACCTTGGCAACACTACATTGGAGTGGCCGAAACCCAGGTTGTCAATGGGCTGAATTGTGTTGGCTATTGGGCTTCTAATCTCGTGAATGTTCATCAGGGAACATCAGCATGTGACTCAAAGCTCATCAGACCTACTGCCCTCTCATAACTCAGTCCACTAAAATCATGCCTGCAGCTCTTCCTCATCTCGTCTACACCTTCCAGAAGATGCCTGCACCATGTCTGCTCATTATAACTACTTGAAAGCCTTCTCATCTCCTAATGTTATGACACTTCCCTGTTTACAGAAAGTGGATGGCCAGATGCCTGACATGCTCTGATGATGAGAAGGAATGGGGTTGAGTTCACTTGTAGTTCATTTTCTGTTTCTAGCTATGCAGGAAAATGACACAGGTTAAGATATCTGCAATATGGTCAGAGGGGTGAGCTTTGGAGGAAGCACTGACTCAACTGTGGGGAGATCATGAGGGTCTCGTCTACTTGTTCATACACCCTGCTAATGTTTTCTGGTCACACTGCGCTTAATCCTCAATGTAAGCGTTCCATTTCACAGCATACTAGCTACTAGCCTGGCCCAACCTACTTTCTAGATGACTAGCTCTCTGGACTCCCTTTAGCAATAAATAAAGCCAGACATTAAGTGAAATAATAGAAACATTTTATTATGAAACAGCAGATATTAGGGCTTCATTATTGTCACTCCCGACCTGCAGAAACGACAAGACACCCTGGTTGTTCTCACGCAGCTGCTCCTTATTGCTGTTGCTCAGCACTATTTATTATTCCCAGCAACCAATCAGGCTAAATCAGAAACGCCCCTCCTCCTACCCCCAGCCTACTGGTGTCCAATGGTGCCTATTTCCTCCCTGGCGGCTCTCCTGCAATCATGCCGCGTTCTGGGCTTGGCAGGCGTCCCAGCGCCATCTTGTAATGGAGGACGGTGCCCCGGCCCTAGGCCCACCCCCGACACATTATGACTTATGTTCAAGCTACTGGATGGATATTCTAAAAGGGAAATGAATGACGAATGATGGGGAACAGAGAATCAAGTCACAAAACATAACAAGTTGGTCAGTGTAGATGTGACTAGGCCTGCTTGGTCTAAGTGGCCATGATCAAAGTTAAAATTCTACCTTCCCACAGAGACAGGGAGACAAAGGACTTACCTTGCTATTTCCATCCCAGGTTGTGGAAAAACAATTCTGAATTGTAGGAGGTACACCTGCAACCTCACAGGGAGGAGAAAGGACTTACACACTTAAACCTTTTTCAGTAAAAGCTCTAAGAATAGCAGGTGAGGCGCCTAATGTCAGGAGTTGGCTAGAACAAACAGTAAATTCTCTTGACAGCCCTGAGTTTTTCAGAGTAGAACTTCAAACGGAGGAGGACTGTCCCAGGCTTGTAGCCTTAGGCTGGCTTAAAGCTAGGGTAGAGTTCGGTCAGTCTCTTAGGGTGAAAGCGTGAATATAGCAGTGTTTGTGCAGTTCGTATCAAGATGAGTTTCTCAGGCACATCGTGCATTGATGCCTCAGGATCAGGAAGCCTGTGTCCATGGGAAGCTGACAACATGTCAGGAGCTATTTACCAAGCCTACCACTCTCCCTTGAAGATGGATGGCATAACCTTGCTCCAAACCACTGAAGCCTGCATTCTCTCTTGTGCTTGCCAGGATTCCCACTTATTTTCCCAAAGTTGCTTCTTTTTGTCCCAAGATGTCTGTTGGGTAAAATGGCAGAAGTGTCTGTTCCACTGGCCTTCCAGCTTGCTGGAACTGGATCTTGTGCTGAGCTCTCCAGTAAACTGCCGGAGCCTTTTGCTTCTAGCACATTCATCAGAGTGTTGCTAAGTGCATGGTATGCGGTCTCCATAACCCTCATGCACGTCACACAATGAAGTATCCCAGGCACCCCTTCCTGTTTATGGTAAGAATGCATCCAGCCATTCAATTCTTCATTCTTTTCTTTGGAAGACCTGTACATTCTCCTGACCACTGAACTCCTGAAATCCTTCCTGGTAGGATAGTCCTCTGAAGGTTTTTGAGGTTTTCCTTCCACCCTGTGGGATGCCTTTTCTTAGTAGTCCCTCCAACGTGGTAAATATGTTGTAATCATTGGCAAAATAAACCTGATGCTTTCCTATAGAACACCCATGTAATCTTGGATAGGATGTCCAGATGGTTTGATATTGCTTTGGATTATATTTTGTCAGAGAAAAGTAGAATTAACCCAGCTCCGGCCAAGACCTATATATGTGTATGTTTCTTTATATTTGGTTAATGAGAGAGAATGATACTCTCTCATAGTCAGAGTATAAAACAACACATTGGCCAAATCTGTAACAGGTACCAGATTTTGAGGCGATCCTCAGAATATAATCACTGGCAGCAGTGATCTTCTGCCATTTTCCGGGATCTTTGTAATCTCCATGGGTGTCATGCAGCGAAAATAATGTAAGATAAGATAGTGTTTGTAATATATTGTATTATAATGTAATATAATACAATATATTGTAATGTAATGTATGGCAATGTAATACCATACAACATAACATAATCATACATGTGCATATACATGTATGCATATGCATATAGATGTATGCACATATTCACCTATGTATACACGAATGCATACAAATACACACATATGTATATGTATATGTGTGTGTGAGAGAGAGAGAGATGATCACACATCCTTGCAAACATTTAGAATTTTATGTATGGGACAGTCAATCCTGTTCCCAGAACATTTGCATGGATTTAGCATATTCTTTAGTAAAGGAGCATAGTTTTGAGGCTCCCTAGTCTCTAAAAACTTGGCCATCTCTCACTATAAGACACCCTCCTCTGAAGGCCGAGCACCACATGTGTGCATCACCCTAAGTGCTACAGAAGCCTTTTTCAGCTGCACAGCTGAGAATCAGGATTTGGAGAGAGGGGAGAGCTGAGAAACGAGTGTAGGCAATGAAGCAAGAAGAGATCATTAAAAGAAAGGACGAGTGTAGAATTTGAGTTTACTATGAAGGCACAATTTCTTTTGTAAGAGGAAGCCCGAGTGTGAAATATCCTATTTTATAAATCCAGGGAATTTTTATCTTGTGACTAATTGCTTTAAAAAAAAAAAAAGTTAGATTATCATCAAAGAAGGACAATTCAGTTTTGAGAAGATTGGAGGGTGTTTTGGAAGAGATTTTATGTCGACTAGAGAAAGAGGAAGTGGAAAAAGCATGAGGGGTCTGCTACAGCTAAAGACCGTGGCTTTAGAGCACCACCTGTTTGGGGAAGTAAATTATATTCTGTAGTGCTTGAGTTTGGAGATAAACGTTGAGAATTCTGATCAGGCCCTGAAGTAAAGAACTGACAATGGCCTAAAGAGAATCACTCCTGTACTTAAAAATGAGTTAATATTATTTTTCTTTTTTTGGCCCAGTTCCCACCATATCCGTTGGAGTCTTTGGAACTGAACCTGGTGACTTCCGTTTGCTTCCCAAGGAGCTGAGGTTCTCCCTGAGGCTCAATTCTAATCGCTGTCTGAATTGCATTCTCTAGGCCAGTGTCTCCATTGTGTGTGGTTTTGAGATTTGTTTTCTTTACCTCTTGCTCTTTCTCTCTCTCTCTCACTTTTCTAATGAGAAGAGCTAATCACTTGGGGAGCAGAATATCCTGGAGACATGACCCAGCCCCAACACCACTGATGGCCTAGGGGTCAGATCTCAGCTCTACTACACAAAGGTCCACCTCAAAAGCCTGAGGTCTGATCTTCCCAGGCCAGGGGGGTGATCCACAGGGTACAGAAAACATCTCCCATCTCACCCATTACTGCCCTTATCAGTTATTTCATAAATTCACCTGCTCTGCTCCTCACTCTCTCTCTCTCTCTGGCAAATGCTCTCATCCCCTGCACCTCTAGCATCTACCCCAGTTCTATACAATCAATCAATCACTCAATCAATCATATCTTCAAAGAAACTAATAATGGATAGGTATATTGAATAATTACCTTAATTAATGAATTTTAAAATGGTTAGATTTAGATTTGCTTTATAGTTTTGTTTTGTTTTTTTTTGTTTGTTTGTTTTATTTTTTCTTTCATAAAGAGTCAAACCATTGACAAGAAAAATTTCATTATCCTGGCTGGTAATATTGTAGTGAAGAGAGGCTGATATCCTATTTGCAACGTGCACATGCATTGTCGATAACTCGATCCCTGCTTGTTCCTACTGGCAGCCTTTAAATATGAAGGAAAATCAATGCACATTGACTGACTATCTTCAATGGGTAGCATGCATATTACTTCTAATTTGCCACTTACATTGGGCAAAGTTCAACTCCCCTGCCCGTCTTTTCTGTGTATGATGAAATAAGTATCTATTGATTATAGGATATAAATGAAAATATGTCCATCCTATAGTAAGAGGTACATGGTTAAATCAGTGGCTTTTTAATTTATTTTCTTTTTTTTTAACTACTTTCAGATGTACAGGTTGAAATAAAATGAGTCAATTCAAGCACCTTTATTTCTTAAAACATGAAAAATCTATTGCAGTAAACTTTCCTTCCCTTTTAGATAACAAAAACTATATATACAATGTATTAGCAAGAGAAGCATATTTTAGGATAGATGTTTGCCTAAGTGGAGATGAAATCAATTTAATATTGAAAAATCAAATATGATAAGTGCTTGACTTACCACTAAGTGTATATATGTATATATAAATCTGTTAATTGCTTTAATCATTTAGAAGGATAATTACTAGAAGAAAAGTTTGGAATTTATAATGTCTTAAGAGTAACTAAAATTAAAATGAAAAACACTTTGGCTATTATTTTTATTAATTTCAAACAATTCTGTGCAATAGAAATTAAATTTGAAATGGCAGCAGCCATGAGAGATAACATAATCTGTTGGTGATGTGCTCAGCTAGTGGTTTGCAAAAAAAAAAAAAAAAAAAATCATGAAGCTTTATAATTATTGGAAGAGTTGAAATATTTTAAATCATGATGAAAGTACAGAGCCAATCATTTCATATTCAAGTTTTGATTCACTTTATTTTGCTTGCTTTTAACTTAAAAAAATTAATAATCTACCCTTTTTCTTCTACTCTTCTGTTTAGTCTAAGAGAATGATTCTATCAGTCATCAACTAAAAATGACTTAATACAAACTCCCTTGTTTCACACTGCATTCATTACCTGGTTGAAACTGATGAATATTTTTGTCAGTTACAACTTTTAGGCCATTGGAGCCATATATTAATTATACACAAAAAGGAGTTTTATTTAAACAATAGCAATTGTGCTGTTGAAAAAAGTAATATAGCATGTTCTGAAATTGCTCAATTACCTTCTGAGAACTTCTAGTGTTGCTTTGGGTAACACTGGCCTATAATTTTACCTCTTTCTGTGACCAGTTATAAATTCTATGAAAGTAGAGTGAGGATGATTATCTTTCTAATGTATCTCCCACGTCTATTAATATATATTACACATAGTGGGTGCTAATAAACATTACTTGAATGAGGTAATAAATAGACAGAATGTTACACTATCAAGTGTAATAAAAAGGAAGCACATGCTAGGCGAAACTTGCACAGGAAAGTTTTCTCTGAAGTAGAATGCTTGAGAGGTGTGTTGAGATGATAAAGAGACTACCTTGACAAGAAGTTAATGGATTCTGTTAAAGGAAAAATGGGCAATTAACTTCATTCATTCATTTAGCCAGGAAAGACATTGAGGTTGAGAGAAATTAAACCCTTTGCCCAAGGTCAATCAATGACTAAGTGGCAAAATAAGGATTGTCAGAGCTGTCAGACCACAGATTTTGAGCTGCTAACTAAATGGGCCAGTAGAGAGATCAAGGAGATGCTAATCAGGAAACAGGGTTACTCTGCCTAATTGTCTCACTAATTACCTGTAGCCTCAGGCAAGTCAATCTTTACCTCTTGCCTCCACTCCTTCCTTTCATCGCCTCACAAACTTAAAAGGGAATTGCCCTACCAACTCCAGTACTGAGTGAAACCTAAGTGTTCAAACAAGGTTATAAGGAATACATTACACATCGAGATCCCTGTCCTTACTGTAGCCTCAGTGATGAAATCAGACCTTAAATGAGATCTTAAAGATTTTGAGGGAATTAGGACTCCTCACAGCTTACTTCACTCAACTGGAGAACAAATAAAGGTGATGGAAGCAGAGAGTAGGAAAACTCTCTGTAAGGTCTTATAAGGATAAACACTAGAGGTGGAGGGTAGAGATGATTAAGGAATCTTAAACTCATCAGGCAGAGAAGTTTCCAGGAATTGAAGGTGGGGTCAGAACACATTATCAGCCAATACCCAGTCCCAGAAGACTAATCCAACCTGAATCAAGACAGTCAAGTGGTGACAGTTTCATCAAAGAGCATTATAAAAACGCCCCGTGTCTTTGCCAAAGGCCATGGACTCCTCCCTGCTGTGCCTATGCAGGCATTTCTTGTCTTTCTTAAAGCTGCCCCTTTCAAAAATGCAGTGTTTGTCTTTTAAGATTGCCTGCCTGTCTCTTTTAAAGATTCATTTCATTTATGTGTGAAGACAAGAGCTGGGAGATAGGAAGCAGGGGGAGAGGATCCACCAGAGACAGAGTGGGACTAGAACAGGCAGATCCACTGAAATACACTGCTGAAGGGAGTAGCAGAGAGATAGACGAGGTCTGCTGTGCCACATGGGTCAGCTCCCTGGTGGAGGATTGAACTCTTGATCCACTGGCTGGAGATAGCTTCATAGTGCTGAGACTTAACCCCTTGCACCACCAGGGAAACCCTGACTGTCTCTTTCTATGCAGGTATCTCTCTCCTTTTTCTCTTGTCTTTAATGACCTTGCTGTGTGCTGATGAATGGGAACATCTACTGAATTCTTTCTCAGAGGGAGTCAGGGATCCCACATACTGAACCTCATCATTTGAACCCTAACAAAAACAAAAGTTCAGAACTGATTGGCTTGTGTAAAAGCCAGTTAGGACTTAGCAGTTTATGGTATATCATGGCACATTTGATAAAATACTTCGAAAACTATGACTCTCCGTTTCTTGTAGTCACAATCACAGGTCAGTTTGCTGTATTTTGAAGAATAAAATATAGATCATCATCATCCTCACCATGTGATATATAACATTAAAGAAGAAAATAAAAACAATTTCACACATTATAGAGCTAGACCATTTGGGAAAGTACCCTTCTGTTTGTTTGCTTGAACAAGACTCTAGATCATGGTGAACAACTAGAGATTTCTTTCCACATTACGGACTACACTTTTTCCTTTTGATCTTGCCCAGTTTCTGATTGGGTTGGGTATCTAACACTGCTATTCCTGCTGACTTTCAGCCATTATCAACATGCCTTTATTGTATTTCCTGTTGATCTATTTTACTCCTTTTCATTTTGCAGAAAAAAAAAATACCTTTGTCATTGAGGTTAGTTACCATAAAGCAGTTACACTTGCAGTGTGACTTCATGGACATGAGCAGTACAAACTATCCAGGTGGCATTTTATTTTATTTTATTTAAAGATTTATTTGTGCATACAGAACTGAGGTATGGGCCAGAGGTGCAGGGGTGGTGAGATGATTCACCAGAGACAGAGTGGGGAACAGAATAGGCTGATTGATGAAGTACACTGCTGAGGGGAGCATCTGGTGGGTCAGAAAGGTTTGCCATATCATGTGGGTCACCTCTGGGGCTAGGGATCGAACTCGTGCTGAAGCAACTGCAGCCAGCTTGCTGTGCTGTGCTCTAACCCGTTGCACCACCAGGGAGAGGGCCCTCAGGTGGCTTTTAAACTTTTCAATTCATTTGAACCACTATGAGATCTTCTGAAAGAAACATTTATTCCTTGGATAGTCAGAACGCCAAACTAGCAAAGTCCAGTGTTATAGGAAATGTCAGGCAATAATTTTGTGTGAGTATGGTCAGCTACAGTGGAGGACATGACCCTCAATTATGCAATCCTTGGTTAAATGGAGTAAAATGGAGCTCTGGGAGAATATATATGGTTCAGAATATTTATGTACCCTGTGGAACAAGACCCAAAGACTGCAAGCTGGCATCTTCTACCCTGTGCTATTATTATAATACCTTCAGTTATCTGTTCTATTAAATAGATTAATAGAACATATAGATGTCCAGTTATTTTACTGCGATGGATGACAATGGAACAGTAGTTAGCCACAGCCTCATTTCACAGAGCATGGACCTTTGTGCATAAATAATACTTTAGAAGTGCACATAGAACTGCATTTATCTTCAGATTATATTTCTGACAAAAGATGTAGGCAAGAGACATGCATATGCATCCAGAAGAGGTGACTATTTTAGCGAGGACAAGTAATTACTCTTTACGTAATGTTAGTGGGTTAACTTAGTCATCTTGGTATTCCATTATTGATGGGTATCTGCTGTTGGCAGAGTAAATATAGCTGTAAAATAAGTAACCTTGAGTTAGCAAGTCCTCACTCCTGCATAGTATCCATAGTTTACGAACTTGTTGACCTTATAGGATCGACTGGAGGAAAATAACTGACATTCACCTCATCACTGAGACCCCTCTTCAACAGGTGTGCTCGGTCAGACTACACATGCAGTGTATGTGCCTCAGCGTCTGGGCCCTTTGGCAAGACATTTCAAATATAGTTTGTCCATGCTTCATGACCCAACTTCTAAATCATGCCCTGGCAATTATCGACTGTTTAGTCAAACAGAATATTCTCCCCATTGTGAAGATTTTTATTCCAGGAAGAACTGATCCTGTGTGGAACTGTAATCTTAGCTTTTGGCTTTCTTTATTTAAACCCACTTGCAAATTAGGATCACACTGTAGCTTCCCCTTTCATTCAGTCGGGGGGCTCCCTAGAAGACTATGGGGATGTTAGGAGTTCATTTATTTATTTATTTTTAGAGTTAACTTAGTCTTTTTTTTTAAGATTTATTTATTTATGCATACAAAACTGGAGTACAGGCCAGAGGTACAGGGGTGGTGAAAGGATTCACCAGAAACTGTACGGAGCAGAACAGGCAGATCCAAAAAGTACATTGCTGAGGGGGACAGCGAGTGGGTCAGGAGAGGTAGCTACGCCATGTGGATCAGCGCTGGGGTAGGGATCAAAATGGTCCTGAAGCAGCTTCAGCTAGTTTACAGTGCTATGCTTTAACCAGCAGGTCACCAGGGAGGGCTGATATTAGTAGCTTAAAGACAGAAGAGTAAGTGTTTTAGGAGCAAGTGCTTTAGAAGTAAAAGTCACATGATTCTTATTTTCTCATTTATTCAAAGATATCAAAATCAACCTCATTTATAATGCTCAGTTGACAACAGTTTGGATTGTAACAGTTGAGATGAGGTCACCAGAGCTAGCAGGGAATAAAGGGTGAAAAGGCCCAGTGGACTGTGTTGGAGGGTTATAGGTATTTTGATGATTGATGTGGTAAGTTACATTTGAAGAGGTGTAAACTGTACCAATAAAGCATTGAAAATCAAGATTTAAAAGAAATCTGAAAGAAGCATAGACTTTAGTCATTGTATCAGTATAGATTAGCATACTGTAATAACCAGCCTATACTAATTTAAGATGTTAATAATAATAATAAGATGTTAATAATATTAAGATGTTAATAAACTGGGGGTATATACCCTCTGCAGTGTTTTTTCATGAATTTGAAAATGTTTGTGAAATAAAATTTATTTTAAGTATGAACAGCTTTTGTTGGAAGGTTTGGGCAGACTGAAGTGAGGTGGTAAGTGCTGGGGGTAGCTGAAGTAGTTGCACTGGAGTAGAATGACCTTAGCTCCTAGTATTCTCATAGCTCTTGACAGTTAATAAGAAAGCATTACAACACTAAATTCAGTTACCAAAAATTACTCTTGCCAACTGCTTCTGATTTCCAGAAAGAAATAATACCAGCAGGGAGTTCACCTTGGCTTGACTTCTTCCTTTCAACCATCCCTCAAGTTTCAAGTACATCAAATTAGCAATATATATTATTTGCTTCTGAAAACCTGGTAAGAGAGTTTGTGAAATAGAGGATTCAGCTTCTATCCTCTTCAGAAAGCAGATGAATTTTTAGAAGGTAGAAACAGATGTGTATCAATCATCAGACCCCTTATTCAGAGTCCTTAATTATTTGGGTGGAGTTTATTAGTTTCCTTCTGTCCCTAGAGGAGTGGATACAGAATCCTACTAATTAAGATGGTGTGTTCATCTAATAAAATAATGAGCATATTACTATAAGAGCTAATCTTGGAATTTAGAGGGAACAATCGGTCCATGCCAACAACAACAAAAATCATGGCCATATGATAAGGGAAAAAAGCATATCTTGATCTGTGGATTCCATTTTGCCTTGGTTGGCTTTTCATCTAAATTCACTTTTATTTTATATATATATTTTTAAAGATTTAATTATTTGTGCATACAGAACTGGGGAACAGGCCAGAGGCTCAGGGGCGGCGACAGGCTTAACCAGAGACAGAGTGGGGAGCAGAACAGGCAGATTGACGAAGTACACTGCTGAGGGGAGCAGCGGGCGGGTCAGGAGAGGTCTGCCACGCCATGTGGTCACCTCCGGGGCAGGCAGGAATCGAACTCATGCGGAAGCGGCTTTAGATTCTCAGTGCTGGGCTTTAACCCGCTGCGTCACCAGGGAGGGCCATATTTTTTATTTTTAATATACTCATTCTATCACCCTACATTTTTGCATACCTGTGTGCCATCACCCACCCTCATCCTGGCCCTTCCCCCTTCTGTCTCTGATGTACAGTTGCCTCATGATTTTGCTTTTTACTTTACTATAGTTACTTTTTTTTTCTAGGTTCATTCCTTTAAAAAAATTCATTTAAAAAAGAATTCTTTTTTTAAAAAAATCTGTTCAGAAATCACAATTTTACTAATTCACAACTAAATCGATATTGTTGAGAGATACATGGACTTCTCAAAGATTTTTGTTGCAAATGAGAACATTTAATATGTGGAATTGACTGAGTTAGGTATGAGGAGGATGAATCCCTTTCCCTGGGTGAGGAGTTTGCAGACTTTGTTGGATAGCAAAATAGTAGCTTAACTTTCATTTATATCATCTTGAAGTTAGATCAAATATTTAAATGGGTTGGAGCCTTCCAAAATCTGCTAGACATATCTCAGTGTGTTTATTACTTCTTGAAACCTACACTCATTTAGAACATTCTATAAGAATCTCCTGAAACACTAGGTCATGTGAGAATTAAATAACAGAAATAGACTTACTAAGGGACCATTTCTACATTAGACCAGAAGTAAAATAATACTGAAAGTCAATGCTGAAGATCTGTTAAAGTAGGGAAGTAAAAGAAAAAGCAGGACAAGGTTAAGAGAATGGATTTTTTCTCTGCTGTGTTCATTAAAGAACCACCAATTTTGATTCCTCCAAAAAAAGTGATCCATTAAATCTGCCTGTGCTTTTCAGGCTAATGCTTTGAATTAACCCTGAAGCAGAGTCTACGATGCAAATCATTGAGCAGTGAGCCAGAAACATGATGAGATCAATGATGCCCTGCTAAATGACAGCACCTCTGTGCCCCTCTTCCAGGCTGTATCCTGGCCTCACCTTCATTCACTTTCCCATGGGTTCACAAAATGGGTAAAAAGAAGGCCTCAACATTTTAAGGGGAATTTATAACGAACAGGCCTGAAAACAAACAAACAACAACAACAAAAAGAAATGTACTGCTGAATGAAGAGTCTGTATGTTCATGTGAACATCTGAACTGTAATGTTTACTCAACACCTGTGTTTCTGCCCTTGTGCAATGGATCTACAATATCTATTTGGAAAGCACACATCTCTATTTTATTCATGCAGTTTGGGTAGAATTGACCCCATGGTCCAGTTCTGTGTGTAGACATATCTTCCAGGACTTTTAAGCGAGCAGTGATTAGCTGAGGAATAGACTCAACTACTCCTGAGAGACGAGTTGCATTCATGTGAACATCTCGTTCTGTAGGTGTCCAGGAGTGGCAAGATGCAATCTTAGAGCTGCTCGAGCCATTATTTAGATCTCCAAGAAAGCAGCAGCCATCCTGAGAATCAAGCCTGTGTCAGAAAATCATGGCCAGGTAAGTCATAGCAAAGAGAACTGGAATAATTGTGACTGATGTTTTCTGCAGTGCATGGATGGATTTCAGTGTGAGTCATGGCACTTTTTTTTTTTTTTTTT
>NW_004567115.1:47495064-47513030 GCF_000260355.1 Condylura cristata | reverse complement strand
ATAAGTCAGAAAGAAAAAGAAAAATATTGGATGGTTTCGTTCATAGCAGAAGTATAATGGACCAGGCGAGAAAATAATAATACTGTGCTAGGGTTCCTCACACTATGCCCACTTACCTCTCTTACTAGCTTGAGAATGTGTTTAGTTGACAAGATGAAAACCCAAAGGATATACAGGTCCTAAAAAAAAAAAAGATTGTGGTTATTTTCTTTTTTCAAAAAAAAAAAAAAGTATATTAGATACATTGGAAGTTATACAACAGTAGAAATTAATTCCATCTAGACAAGTTTTTTTTTTTTTGAAGATTTATTTATTTGCACATACAGAACTGGGGTACAGGCCAAAGGCTCAGGGGCGGTGAGAGGCTTCACCAGAGACAGAGTGGGTAGCAGGACAGGCAGATCTACGAAGTACACTGCTGAGGGGAGCAGTAGGTGGGCCAGGAGAGGTCTGCCGCGCCATGTGGGTCAGCTCCCTGATCGGGTATCCAACTCCTACTGCAGTGGCTCTGGAGAAGCTTCATAATGCAGTGCTTTAACCTGTTGCACCACCAGGGAGAGCCTCTATCTAGACAAGTTTTTAAAGTGAATAGCTTTTTCAATTATAGGCTAAATGTATTTTCCAAACATAGTATGGATGAGTCACTGGAATATTCTTTTGTAACTCTGTCCATTGAATCAGCATCATAGTACTTCAAAGACAAGGGGATTTGTGCTTTCTTGTGTGTATTTAGAACGAAGTTTTACACAGCACAGGTCACTGAATTACTTCCTTCTCTGCCTTGGAGTAGAAGTACATTTTCTACTCATCTATTTTTAAAATTAGAGAAAACTGTGTACATTATATGAATAATAAGTAATGCTGTGTATTTTGGAATTAAAGTACATAAATACCTTTCTTAGAATAGACTTTGTAAAATAAACATAATCTAGAAGTGTTTTACATCATTCTAGATTGTGTGTGTGTCCACATCTCTGTAGATGAAGATACCCAAACACACACACACACACACACACACACACACACACACACACACACACACACACACACACATCTATGAAGAAGAAAAACTTTCTATAATGGTGTAAAATTGACTAACTTAAATAAATGGTTAAGAAAAGTAAACCATTACTGCAGGCTTTGTGAAGGAAAACCTTTGCAAATCATGAAGTAGGTTAACCCAGGACTTACATTTCCTATGGAAAATTCACATATGGGTACAGTATCTTCACCACTTACAGAGATCTGTTTTCACCTGAATAGCCACTAACATAGGACTTTAAAATGTTAGCAGTTAGACTGCCTTACATGTATCGCATTTGCCGAACTAAAGATAAAAAAAAATGTATTTTGGGGGCAGTAGAATCACTCTTTTGTAGCTATGAGAAATCATTCTACGATTAAAAATCATCCAGTCCATAGCTTATGCATTACCAAAGTTAACTCACAATTATGTCTTCTTTTCACTATGTGTCCTGCTAATTTCTTGCTTTTTTCAGTGTAGTTATTAGTTTCATTTTTAATGTATTCAATAATTTAGTTTCAGGTTGAGAACCAGATGATTCTCACTGGGGGGCTTCATCAAAGAGGTCATTGCTGGGAAGTTTATCATGACCACTCAAGGTGAATTTAGCCTCAAGTACATTTTCCCAGGTCATTGGTTCCTACATCTAGTAATCTCTGCAAATTTCAATTCTGGGCAGGAAAGAGTGGGATAGGAAAGTATCTTTCCATTTATAATCAGGCCTTAATTGATCTCAGCAGATTTCCTAATTTTAGCCTTTATCCCAGGTAGGTCATCCAATTCCTTATCTGTGAAACCTTGCTGTCAGAATCAGCACTGAGTCACCCTGAGGCGGCAGAAAGCTCCTTCTCTACGTACAGTAAGGGGCAGAGTGCTTTAGAGCTTGTCCCTGAAATTATATCTCTCGCTTTCTGCAAAGTCATAAAAGAACGTTGTGTGAATGTGAATCATTGAATGCAATGTGTTTGCAAATCATGTTTTATTAATTGTGTACTATTTACTCATTCACATCCTCTAAAACTTGTGTGTTATTTCATTTGTATTTAGTGCTTATATCATTTGATAGAATTGATATACCATGAAGCTATAGAGGTTTTAGGTTATTTAGATGGGAGGGTAAGAAATCTTGTAAGACCAAAAGCATAGTATCATTTTGCTTAAAGTGACTCATATTCATTTCTATTATTCTTTACCAAATAACTGCTTTAACATACTTATGTTCATTCATATATGAGATAACAAGATTTACTTATTTTATGTATTACTAATTATTATTGCTGTAGATCTAACAAATGCCCTGAAGGGATCTCATTCTTTTACATTTTTATCTAATGTAGTTGTACACATAATTATTTCTGATCTAAAGAATTTATTAACATTTCAAATATGGCAAACTTGCACATTCTTTTTATAGTCTACTAGATTTTAGAATATTATTCCTGTCCAAAAGAAATTGGACTTTGTTTTCCACATTTAAGTCACTTTCATTATGGTTAAATGCAAGTTTTTCACACCAATGTTTTGTACAATCTATACAAGTTATAATAATGAGGTTAAAACTCTTGTGAGTACTTAAAATACTGTATTTTGGTTGCTATTTAAATTGGTTGCTATTTAAATTATCCTGAAAATGATGTATTTTCCCCCAATGGGAAATGATTAGCAACTGAACTTATATAAGTATTTCCAAATCTCCTAAGTATTTCTATATCATATACATCATATATCACATCAACAAATGTTCTGTAGAATGAAATAATCTCCCTCATCAGAAATGATCAAAGAGTTCACCACTCCCAGATATGTAGATGCCTACCCATTTTCTAAATAGCTCTTCTAACTCCCAATACAAAAGGAATAGTTAACTTGGTTGGACATATCCTGTGACATCGATATTGCTAGCAGGAGTGACTTTGGCTAAAAGACAAAACCATGCTGTACTCCTTCTCCTCCCTCTTCTAGCAAGTGCTGGGTTCACTGACCTGGCATCAGCAAAATGCTGTATCTCTCCATCTTTTCTTAATGATACCTAAAGACACTGGCCATTGCTCTAGATTCTTGAGCAGGGAAGAAGGCAACAAGATACTAGAATTTATATTTGAAAGAATAAGTGCCATCTGTATCTTAAGTATTAAGTTGATTTCATTACTCAGTTTTATTATCCCATTTCGAGCTGCGATACTTAGTACTCACCTTACCAATACTATAGTGCTGTCTATTTCCTAATAGTATAATTTGCTCAGAGGAATATATTGACTAGGCATTACTCAGGCTTATAAGTATTTCACTAAAGGCATTACATCCCATTTAACTCTTATTTAGGAAAGATATAATCATTAAAAGAATGTATTTCCTATGATAGTGAATAATTAGCTAAATATGAAATCTGAAGGTTTCAAAAGAGGGAGGAAAACAAAGATAAATGTAAATTAACATGAGTTCAGAAAGAATAGATCATGGGAATAAGTACATGTGATGTTTAGAAGGGTAAAATGCCATTGTAAATTATGAGATATGTTGGTTCTGATTTTAATAGTGTGGTTTTGGGTGGGTGTTTGAAACTAAGTAGATATCAAAGCTACTGGAATTGATCAGGGTGGAGAACTGTAAGACTGAGAAGTATACCCATGAATTTTGAAGTTTCTTAGAATAAAACTGAAATTTGAATAGAATGGAAAACGTGTCAGATTTGCATAAGTTTAGGGGACTTTGGGTTAATAGAACATGAAGATAGATAACAAAATCTTTGATAGTCAATATTAAATACTCAGTGTTTTGAATGGGCATCGAGAGGAAAGCTACCAGTGCTGTATGACGAGGGAAGAATGGATGGTCTTCATTTAAGAAAGCTGGAGAAGGCCCTCCCTGGTGGCTCAGCACCATGAAGCTACTTGAGCAGCAGCTGCTTCTGTACAAGTTCGATGCACAGCCAGAGTGGTGACCCACAGGGCACAGCAAGCAAACTCCTGTCTTTCCTGCTGCTCCCCTCAGCAGTGTATTTCAGTCAGGCTGCCTGTTTTGCTCCCCACTCTGTCTCTGGTGAATCCTCTCACCAACCCTGCACTTCTGGCCTATCTGCCAGTTCTGTATGCATAAATAAATAAATCTTAAAAAAAAAAATGGAAGCTAGAGAAGTAGTGGAATTGAATTGTTGGAAAGAATCAGTTTCAGCACAGTTCAAGTTTTGGATTATGGGTTCTGTAAAGTGATTGATGGTGTATCGTAATGTACTTAACCTGAGAAAACTGACTATAAAAACTTACGTGTTAGGGTCAATAGGCAACTTGACGGTGAAAAATAAATTGAGAATTTAACTAGAACAGATATCAACTTCCTGGGAAGATATCATCTACTTAAAATACAACAATCTTAAATGATAGGTTACCTATGAACATATACTTTATAAAATGTATCTGAACTATGGCAGAATCTCATTCAGCAAAACCCAAACCTATATTTAAAAGTAATTCTTTCTAATGTATTTCAAAAACCAAGCTACATGTATTTATATGTAATATTTTCAGCTAGTTCTGTACTCTGGAGTTCATCAACATTCCCTGTTAGAGCTCATCAGTAGTGTTTGCAAGTTGCCTTATTATCTTGTGATGTTCTCATTTAATGAGGGAATTTGAACTCATTTAGAGCAACTGAGTAGTTTTTCATAACCTCTTTACTTATCTTTGGCTTCAATTAGATCCTACACAGGTTTCTTATAATCCTTCTTTTCCACTAAGCAGCCTTATTAAAAATGAAAAGCAAAGTAAGTGTTGGGTCCCCTGTGTATTATACATTACATCCTAAGCAAATGTTTAATTTTATTATGTATTTGATTTATTAGATTTGTATTATATACATTTTTTAATCATTTTTCCTTTTTGTACAATGTATGCTTTCTCCTCTAAGATGTAGTTCCAATAAAATCCCAACCACATATTTATCCATGTACCATCACCTTAGTCCCTTGAGTCCTTCCCTGCCCTATTTAAATATATATGTATATATCTATATCTATATATAGATATAGAGAGTTATGCATACAGAACTGGGGTACAGGCCAGAGGTGCAGGGGCAGTGAGAGGATTCACCAGAGACAGAGTGGGGAGCAGAACAGGGAGGCTGACTGAAGTACACTGCTGAGGAGAGCAGTAGGTGAGACAGGAGAAACCTGCTTCACCATGTGGGTCACCTACCCAGCAGGGGATTGAACTCACCCTGAAGCAGCTAGAGCCAGCTTTGCAGCACCCCACCTTAACCCCAGAGGAGAGGCCCCGCCCTGTTTTGATTCCTCTCCCTACCCCTCCCATGCAGGGTGTCTTTGATTAACTGTTACCTGTTAGTTTTTTAAAATTTATTGTAATTTGTTTTTTCCTGATCCCTTATTTGGTTCCCCTATATTTTTTCCTATAAGTGAAATTATACAATATATATATTTTTTCTTTTTCATTCCTGACTTTTTTTCACTTAGAATAATTCCTTATAGTCTACCTATGTTGCTGTAAATGTCATTATTTTATCTTTTTTGTTTGCTGAATAGTATTCCATTGCATATATGTACCACATCTTCTTGATCCAGTTATCTATTTTTAGGTATTTGGGCCGTTTTCATATATTACCTATTATAAATAGTACTATAATAAGAATAGGGGTGAAGGTGTCCTTTTAAATTAATGTATTTTTCTCCTTTGGGTAGATAACCAGGAGTAGAATTGCTGAGTCATATGGAACCTACCGTTTTAGTACCTTGAGGAATCTCCACACAGTTTTCCGGATGATTGTACCAGTTTGCATTCCTACCGCAATGTGGGGGAGTTCCTTTTTCTACACATCCTCCTCAACATTTGTTGTTTCCTGTTTTGTTTTGTTTGTTTGTTTTTGCGCCATTCTCACTGGTGCAAGGTGGTATATCTTTTATGATTTTGATTAGCATTTCCCTGATTACAAGTGATTTTGAATATTTTCCCATATACTTGTTGGACATTTGTATTTTCACTCTGGAGTTTGTTCAATAAATAGTGGGAAACTGGACTACAAAATGCAAAAATAATGACGCTAGATTATTATCTCACATCATGTACACACACACACACACACACACACAAAGTCAAAATGGATAAATGACTTAAGACATACAACTTGAAACCGTAAAATATATAGAAGAAAATATGCACTGTACATGACAGTAACATCTGTAAAGACACAAAGAAAGTGAAGGAAAAGAACAGCTGGGATTACATCAGATTAAAAAGTTTCTGTGCTGGAAAAGAGACATTAGGCAAAACAAAAAGACACCCTATTTATTGGGAAAACATTTTTGCATACAACACTACTGATAAGGGATGTAACTCAACCAAGAACTGATGTAACTCATCAAAAACAAAGTAAGCAATCCAGGCAAAAAAATGAGTAAGCACATATTATTTCTTAATGGATATTTAAAAAATCTCTTGTTGAAATTGCGAAAATCTCTGATCTTGTTTTGGCTTTATTTTTCTTTTATAATATAATTAGGATATTTAGGCTATATCTGCTTATCCATTATTATGCTTTAATCCATTTGCCTTTTCTGGATTTTTCTAGAGCCTAGAAATACTAAATTGATCAACATTTGCTATGCACCAATTCCTGTCTTTTTGGATAACTTGTTTGCTCATCATGGTCATTTATAGATACAGCACAAACATTTTTCCAGAAGATTCAGACACTTGATTTATACCCTCTCTAGTTCAGCTTTCTAATGTCTGAGAATCATCCTTCTTGCCCACCCCCCACCACCCCCAGGCACAGAAGGTTAAGGCACAGCACTAAGAAGCTAAAGCCACTTCAGCATGAGTTCAATCCCCGACCTGGAGGTGATCCACCTGGAGTGGCAGACCTCTCCTGACCCATCTGCTGCTCCCCTCAGCAGTATGCTTCATCATTCGGCCTGTTCTGCTCCCTACTCTGTCTCTGGTGAATCCTCTCACGTCACCTGCACCTCTGGCCTGTAGCCTAGTTCTGTATGATAATAAGTAAATCTTTAAAAAATCACCCTTCTTATCAGTACATCATCCAACATTTTGCTTTATGATAGGAAACAGTTTAAGTGGTATTTACAAATGTAGCCCTGGTGTTCTTTGTACCAGATGTGAATTTACTAATTCTTGGTAATCCCAAGAAGCTTGTCTTGTTGATAAAATAAGGATAGCAGTATATACCTCAAAGAGTTGCTGAGATAATTTTATAAAATGATATAGGACAATTAGAGAATAAGTTTGGCGTCGCTACAGGAACTTTTTGCGCTGAGGACCACAGCAGGTCTTCAAGGCAAAAGACTGCCGCTTGAGCTGACTTTCGTTCTTGTGTCATTTATTGAAGTCACACAGGCTAGTGAAAGCTGCTCATGTGACTGGTATGAGGACTAGAGTCCAGAGGGGAGGGGAGGAGAGGGGGACAAACTTTCACAAGGAACAGGAAAGGGCACTTTGTGACCAGGCGTATGATGTGATTCAGGCAGAGTCATCCCCAGACTGCCGTGGAGATAGTCACGTCGTCGGGTCAACAGCGGCCTAGGCATCCAGGCTGCCTGGTCAAAGGAGATGTCCTCCTTGGGTAGTTGAGGGAGGCATGTTATGCTGTGGTTTGTGAATAGCAAATTGGTCACAGTTCCGCATGAGTGGACAGCTCAGAGGAGCTCATAGTTGGTCACCTCAGAAAAATTTTATTAATATTTTGTTATTGCTAAAATTAAATATAGAGAGATATATAGATATTCACCTTTAAATTGCTGATGTACTACTTCCTTTAATTGTAGCTATATTTTTGAGTGCAACAATTATTTTTTTAAGATATCTTTCTGCAAGAAATAATAATTTGGGAACCTTTTCTTAAAACTTTTTAGCATCAACATATTATAACTTCTTTGGTCTACTTAACCTGCTCCCAGTGTTTTCTTCATTCATTCCTTAATTTTGTATTTTTTTCACTTTACCTCTTTGGTGGTACTTAATGTTCTTATTTTTCTCATTATTCTGATTTTCATTTTAAGCATCAGATTTAGGTTTTTTTCATCTAGTCACAGAATTCTACAGAAAACACTACTGTATCTTTTCCTATGAATAGGATCTTTATTGATTTTGTGGCTTTATTACACATGGGAAAATATGGCACACACATGGCTGGAGGGAAACATGCTAGTCATGTTTTAATTGAATTATACATTGCAGGATCAGGATAGAAGCTTTCAGAGGACTCCCCAGAGACCTTCAAAGATCACTGTATGACAAATGATTCTGTAGCTGGTGTAGAGAGAGAAGTCGTGCGTCAGGCTCCTATCTGGGGTATGCACAATTCTGTAGGCATCTTTTAACTTAATTATTTGTACAATTTAATTCATTGATGAGAATCCAAAGGGGATCATTTAAACTTTGTACAAATAACATTTTTTTTTTAAGATTTATTATTTATTTTAGCACACAAGAACCAGGGTATAGTCCAGAGTTTCAGGCAGGTGAGAGGATTCACCAGAGACAGAGTGGGGTAAAGAACAGGCAGATCGATGAAGTACACTGCTGAGGGGAGCAACAGGTGGGCCTGGAAAGGACTGCTTAACCATGGGGGTCACCTACTTGGCTGGGGATCATAGATTGCCTTAGAGTGCAGCACTTTAACCCTTTGCACCACAAGGGAGGGCCGGAAATAACATTATAATTTGAAAAACAAAACAAACAGTAAACCATGTCAGAATCAGTACAATTAATCCAATCTATGCATTTCTACGTGGACTAACAAGTCTAACAATCAAGCAGATTGAATACAAACGTTCACTGAAAATCTGCAAGCTCCTTCTCCATCCTGTGATTTTCATGTCTTTAGGAAAAAAAGACAAAAAAAAAAAAATCCAGTATTGGCTTTTGTGGAAGAAAGACAACTAGACCAGGGTTGTTCCAGCTGGTAAATGTTTTTGCTCACAGGCTTTGGCCAGAAATCATCATGTAGATCAGTCAGCATAACTGTAGGCGTCTGGGGAATGTTGGGCTGACACATTGATAACAACAGAACATCTCTGCCCCAATAAATCTGTATCAGACTTCTTAACATTTCTTTCTATTGTCGATTGGATGGGATGTTTCCAGGTAGGTGGTCAATTTCATTATGTCCTCTTTCTACAAATGTAGAAATGTTCAAATGGTATTTTTTTCTTCTTTTTTTTTTTTTAGTGGATTAATGAGTTTAATCCATTGCTTTATGGTGGTAAATCATCTTCTTACTCCTTCGTTATGTCATATTATTTTAGTCTATAATTGGATTGGGTTTTCTAATAATTTGTGTAGCATTTTTCTATCAATATCTCATCGGAGAGGTTAGCCTGTAATTTTATGATGATGTAATGTCTTGACAGGTATTATTATCGAAATTATGTTGACTCTAAGATTTGTAGTTTCCTCTTTTTATTCTCTTGAAAAATTACAAATACAGAATATTTATTTTTATGTTGTATCAGATATATAATAATAAGTGGGTAAACCATCGGTCAATGGAATTCATTTCCTGTAAAAATTCATTTTTTAAATATATTTTGGTTTTCTCATAATTATTCTTATAAATTGTCTATGGAAATTAATACAATATCCCATTTTTATTATTGATATTGGTAGCATGTATTCTCTGTTTCTTTTTTTACATTAATATTAATTGTGGGTTTCTTTTTAATGAAAAAAATTTGTCTTTGAAGCATTTGTTATTGTGTTTTTGTTTTAAAAATATATAAAATTTAATCTATGCCATCATAACTAGCTTTTATATTTATTGAGGCTCAATTGTTTTATATTTTTATTTTTATATTTATTATTAATAATTTTCAATGTGTACATTTAATGATGAAAATTTCCTTCTGATCATTAAATACTAAAATTTTATGTATTCATTTTAAAACAGTTCAGATTTTTTCCTAATTACTTTTTTGGCTCTATCTGAAATTTCTAATTATTACAAATGTTGTAAAATAAAAGAATACTAATGAATTAACAATTAAGCAAAGATGTTAATTTTGGAATTTCATATCAAAATAAGAGAAATTTTAATGTATCTATTTGCATTCTTATGGAATATTATGCAAATGTCATCAAAGTTTAAGAGTTGATGTAAAAAAAAGAAACAGAATATATGCTAACAATATGAATAATAGAAGTGAGATATTGTATTAATCTCTTTAGACAAGTCATAAATAAGAATAATTATGAGAAAGAAACATTTAAAACCATAATGAAATCATTATGGAAAAATTAATGTAAATTTTATTCATGTTGAATTATTTCAGAATACAATTATGTGAAATTCTAAAATGTGAAACTTGCAAATAAATAAAACCACAAGTTTACATTAAATATAATTAGCTTTAAATATCATTTCTCTTGCTTAGACAATGTCCCTTCTCCCTTGGGTAAGTTGACTTTAACAAGTATTTACACTGTGATTGTTTCTTCATGAAACTACATGTTGAAATACTACAGGCCAATTTTAAAAGCAGAACTAACAGGAGAAGATTATTTCTTCTTTACGTTCTGATTCAAGTGGTTCAAAAAACTGATAGCTATGAACGGAGGTGAGGTCTGTAATTCTGGGATTTTTGCCTCAATGACTTTTTTCTCTCTCTTTTTAAAAATCTTTGAGTGCCTTGGTGGTAGGTGTAGTGTGGTATCATACATATAAAGAGATGTGAATATGAGACTTTGAATCATATACAGTGTTATCAGTGTTGCCCCCAAAAGTTCATTATCATCTCACTGTTATGTAAATCCACCAGTATTCTGAGTCACTTCCTTTACTATGAGAAAATTACAAGCCAATATTCATTATTACTATGGATGAGAAGATCCTACATAAACTAGCCTGCCAAATCTGCAATGGATAAAGAGAATTAGAAGTCATAACCTAGTGGGACTAATCAGAAGAAAGTGAAGTTGATGAAACCCCTAAAGTTTCCCAATGCAGTAAACCATATTAATAGAATGACAAGTAAATCTCACACAGTCATGTGAACCACTGCAGCAAATAATTCTGAGAAAATTCAATGCCCTTTTCATGGGAATTTTCTCGACTTAACAGGAATCTATCTGTGGAAAGCCAAGGCTCACATCTAACAAAATTGTGAAACACTGTATGTTCTTCGCAACATTGGGAATAAGAAGGAAGATGTCTAAACTCATCATTTCTATTCAGCATTGTACTACAATTTCTGTCCATGGCAGTGAGACAAAAGAATGAAAGGCAAGCATGTGGGCAAGATGTCAGTGGTGTGTAAGTCCTCAGTTTTCCGTGGTCACACGTTTCTTAGATTAATTCCGGTCTGTACAGTGGAAGACAGAATCTCCTTTTACAACAAAGTGGCATTTACAAAGAATCCCTGTATCACAGTAGAATGTGGTGTGTGTTCAATATCCCTGAAAGATTGCATTCACGTGATCAAAGTTTTGGCCCATCTTTCAACTTTGGTTAAACTACATGACCATACATTTTGGTATAATTGCTTCTTTAATTTTTAATTAACTATTATAGGTTGAAATATGAATTATCAACCCTACTATTTGAATTCTTGAGATATTTAGGGAAAAAAAAACATTTATTTTTAAAACAAACAAACAAAATACCCAGTACTAACTGACTAACTGTGTACAAAAGTGAATTTTCAGTGACTTTGGAATTTTAATTTTCATATACATTTTATGCATATACACATATACATACATGTGTGTATACACACACATATCATGCCAGAAATTTATATATCAATCTACTAATATAATTTGATGATTTAAGATTTGTTAGAATACTGAAAATATTTTAAGTAAATTATGTATGTGGATAACTGATCATTCAGTAAATGTTATTGCCTATAGCATATACTGACAGTGACTTCTGGTGGGTGCTAACATTAAATAGCTAAAGAGGAACAATAAGTTTTAGAGAGCTATTTACTATCAATCTACTTTGTTACATGCGCTATGTTTATTTTCCACACTTTCAAGGTACTAAATAGCACATCTGCAATCTAAATATTTTCATCAACATGCTGCAGAATTTGAAATTTTTCTGTTCATGAACACTCAGTTTCACCTGCTTCTGTTTAGTTAATTGAACCAGTGATTGTTTTTGAACATGTGGGTTGGTTGTTTTCTGCTTGAAGTAATTAGGCAATGAGGCTTACCTCTGGGCTATCAGCAGGAAGCTAGCAGCTTCCTGGTGTTGGTTAGAAGAGTGCTTATACCATTGTGTGTCTTTGCCAGATGGAGAAGCAGATGGGAATGTAATACATGCAAAACTAAATACATGACCTCAAATTTCCTCAGTGTCCATTACCAACAAGGTCGAGGTTTTTAAAAACCAAATTGTCCGACCAATAGATTACTAGAAATTGATTCAGAACATATTTCTATATATATGTCTATACTATACAGTGCAAATCACTTATTTAAATATTTATTTTACTTATGCATACAAGAGCTGGGGTTCAGGCCAGATATGTGGGGAGTGAGAGGATTCAGCAGAGACAAAATGGGGAGCAGAACAGGCAGATCTAATGAAATACACTGCTAAGGGGAGCAGCAGGAGAGGCAGGAAAGGTCTGCTGTGCCCTCTGGGTTAGCTCCCATGTAGGGGATTGAACTAGTGTTTCAATGGCTGGAGATAGCTTCATAGTGCTGAGGCTTGAACCTCTTGTGCAGGGAGGCCCTGCATGTGTTACCTACTACTAAAATGCATGATATTATTTTTTATTAATTTAGATGACTGCATAACTGGTAGTTACCCCAAAAAACACAATTTTTAGAGTTTTATCTATCTTTCCAACAATACATATTTAAATAATTATTTTAATACAATTATTGATTTCCCCTAACTGAGGTCAAAGCAAATTTGATTTGAAGATTTACATTTGCTTCACTTATGTCTGTGTGCTTTATCATCCATCTATTTATGTATCACCTGTCTAAATAGGTGATTGTTATAATTATAAACAATTATAATTAACTATGCATCCCTACACATAGAATTTCAAATTTTTGCAACATATTTGTTTAACATACACATTGGGATTTTAAGCTTAATTATATGAACTTGTATTAAAGCAAGGTATGCTTAGCTTATTTCTATTATTCCTAAATAGCCATTTTTCATTACAATGGAAAATTAAAAGAACTCTGGAAGAATTTTTTCATGTCACTAGTCTGAAAAGCAAAATTAATCATAATGCTTGGAAAATAACACTCAGAAAATACACATTTACTTTCTTAGTGATGCATATTAACATATTTTCCCAGTTTTTATGCTGTTATTTACATTTGTTAGATGCAACTCTTGTATTGCACTTCATGTCTCAAACACATAACTGATTTATTTGTTCAAAACTTGGTTTATTAAAATGGAAAATGGTAAGTGAAATTGTAACATAAAACAACTCAAATTAATGCTGGGAATTCATAAAATTGGAAGTAATTCTAAGTAGTAGATGAAACTTTATTAACTAGGAAGTGAATATGGAAAATCCATTTTTCACAATAAACTTTAAATAAATCTTAAAAAAGGAACTTATTTATTTATTTAAAGTTTATTGAAAAATGGGGTACAGCCAGAGGTGCAGGGGCAGCAAGAGGATTCACCAGAGATAGAGTGGAAAGCAGAGCAGGCAGATCATCAGAGTACACTGGTGAGGGGAGCAGTAGGCAAGTCAGGAGAGGTCTTCCTCGTCATGTGGTTGCCTCCTGGGCTGGGGATCGAACTCACACTGAAGCAGCTAATGCTAGCTTGCAGTGCTGTGCTTTAACCCATTGTGCCAACAGGGAGGGCTCAAGGCAATAAGATCTTTAAAAGTTTAAGTTTATTTATCTCTAATTCCTAGGAGAAGCCTCAATATGATGAAGAGTTTTGATCAAAATATTGTTATTGTTTGAAAAAATGAAAATGTTTTCTGGAAATATTTTTGGTCACATAAATATATAAAGTAGATGTAAAATAAAATGTTTGCTTAACGTTGGAAGCAGATACATTATTTTTCATGTGGACAAAAACTAAGGTTGATAAAATTATCACTTTGAGACATGTAGCAACAAGGATAAATCTCTTAAGTACTTTTATTCTACTTATCACTAAAAATCCAAATCTTGAGAATTTTGTCAGTTCTGTTGAAGGAAGAGTTTGGATGTTGTCACTCACATCTTTTCAACAAGAAACATTTGGACAAACAAAGTCATTGTTTTTTTGTGGATTTGTCAGAGACCAAGGTACAGGGCAAAACACAGTCTTGAAATCCAGAGAGATGAAGGAATGTCCAAAGCATTACAACTTTTTACCTGTAACAGTAGCTTCTAGAACCACATACACCAAGGAACACTCAACTAGCAGTTTGGCTAATTGCTAGAAGCTGAGTATATTTTAGCATGAATATTTGTAATATCTGGGATAAATAATTTGGAGTCTGCCAAACTTTGAGAACAGCAGCACCTACTGATCACATGTGCATATATAGATATATAAAGTACAACAATATATAAGATATATACCTGTGTAAGAAAAGAATACAGGAAAGTCCCTAAAAGGTCATATTGTTAATCCAATATATACATAATGGTTGTCACTCAAAAGATAATATTTAATGAACTATTTGAATGGAATACATATTCAATGGAAAAATCCAAAGTCCGTAAAAATATTCCTTTGTCATTAATGGACCTGTGGATATAATATAAATTGGAAATTGGTAACTGAAATCAATACTGAATGTGCACTAATTCTATATGAAGAGTTATCATGAAGGATCATATTGTTATATAGTTAACATACATTAAGTTACTCTTTTAAAGGGTATCTTTCAGTGGCTTTTAGTATATCCATAGCCTTGTATCTCCAGTTTAAAACATTTTAGCAATTCTGCCCATAATTCTGTATCCTTAGCAGTCACTCTAGTTCACACTAATCTCCCCTACCCAGACGATCACCTAACCCACCTTTATGGGTTTGTATGGGTTTGCATGCTCTGGATATTTTGTATAAATGGAACCTTGCAATATTGGGCACTGTGTTGCTGGTGTCTTTCACTTAGCTTGAAGTTTTCAGCTTGATCCATGGACCACATATCAGTGTCGCATTCCTTTTATTTTCAAATAGGATTTTATTGTATGAAAATATTCCACATTGTATATTCCTCAATCATTGATAAACATTTCAATTGTTTCGACTTCTTGGAAGTCATAAATAATGTGAACAACTGTGGTTGTAGAATTTCAGTTCTCCTCCATATACATATTTAAGAGAATGCAATTGTATAACATTTTGAGACTGCATAGATTCATCTTTTCTTTTATTTTATTTGTAAACCTGATTTTTATTTATTTTTTTTTACAGATTTATTTATTTATTCATACAGAACTAGGGTACAGGCCAGAGGTGCAGGGGCCATGAGAGGCTTCACCAGACACAGAGTGGGGAGCAGAACAGGCTGACTGGTGAAGTACACTGTTGAGGGGAGCAGTGGGCAGGTCAGGAGAGGTCTGCTGGGCTATGTGAGTCACCACAGCGGGTAGGGATCGAGCTCATGCTGAAGTGGCTTTAGCTTCTTAATGTTGTGCTTTAACCTGCTGTACTGCCCGGGGCGGAGAGGCATGTTTGTTTCTTTTTTTGAGCAACATATTTTCATACTGTCACTTTTAAAAAATGGTATGCTATTTTAACAATACCTGTGCTTTGTTATTGAAGAGTGAGTGGTCCTTATCTATCCTGGATATAAATCATAACTTACATAATTTGCAAATATGCTTATCCTACCTGTGAGATGTTATTTCACATTCTTGATGATCCCTTACATGTGCTTAATTTTGATGGAATACAATGTATCTATATTTTATTTTGTTTGTGACTTCAGTATTATATCTTAGATATTTTATTAAATGTAGGGTTATTAAGACTTGTTTCTGCATTTATTTCTAAGAACTTTATACTTTTAGTTCTTACATCTATGCCTATGGTCCATTTTATGTTAAATTTTGGAAAGAGTACAACTTTTTTTGCATGTTAATATCTGGTTGTTCTACCATTTCTTGAACAGGCAGTTCATTTGCCATTAAATTATTTTGGTAACTATAAAAGACCAAGTGATCGTATTGTGCACACACGTTTCTGGACTCTGAGTTCTCCTCCATTGACCTAAATTCTTTTGCTTAAGTAATATCATCTTCATTGTTGTAGCTTTGTATTAAGCTTTGAAGCCAGAAAAAGTTCTGAGATTTTTCATTTTTATCAAAATTGTTTTGTTCACTTTGGACTTCCATATGAATCATAAAAACACTAATTTCAGCCAAAAAAAAAAAAAAGCTAGTGTATAATAAGAATGGTGTAGACCACTGTGTCTTACTATCCTCGTAGCATTAAGTCCTATAATTCATGAATGTGAGCTATCTTTCTATTAATTTCTCTTTTCTCTTTTTTTCTTTTAACGATATTTTGTGATTTTTCAGACTAAATGTTTTCATTTATTTTTTGGGAAAATTGATTCCACAGTGTTTTCTTATGTGAAGGCATTGTCAGTGGAATTATGACTAGTGGAATTATGACTAGTATGATGGTATTGTCAGTGGATATATGACTAGTAGTAATTTCAGATTTTGGAGTAATGATCAGATACAAAATTTTGTCTTCCTCTAGAGTTATCTATGCTGAGGTCAGTAGCTTTCATGTGACCCCTGAGAGAAATCAGTTGGAGGATAGAGTCGAATTAAGAATTGTGGTCAAATTAAGTCATATGTACATATTTTACATGTGTAGAATAACTGTCTTCCAAGTATGTCTTGATGAAAGGACAAGTTTACCCTGTTTCTCTAACTGAAAGGAAAATATGATCATTAAACTTGGAAATCTTGCTAGCGGCAAATATCGTGATCTATATCTTTCATAGTTCTAAGTTATTGCTAGGTAGTATGGTTGGGGAAAAACTCTGGTAGTAAAACATATGGAAGAAGAATTATTTAACATAAAATAGGACTTCTTACTTTAAATGATCATAAATATTTCATTCTCAGTGGCAGAAGAAACAGAAGTGTTAAGCTGTAAGACCAGACAGATCTCCCTGAATTATGGAAGCTGAGGAAAAGTTTTACATTTCTGTCTTATACCAAGTTTTATTGGTTTAGAGGTCTTAAGAAAGCATGGCTGATAATTATTTAATTGATAGTAGTGATTTTATGTTGTAGACATTCTCAAGTTTGCAACATTCACTAAACTGAAAAATGGGAATTTAATAATTTATAAAATAACAGATTTCTAAAAGTTGAAGTAGGTGTCTCAGAATATATCAATATGTAAGAGAAACCCCACCCAAATATATTCATGCTGCTGGCATGAAATCTGGGAGACAGATAAATTTAGCCCAAAGAAACAAGGGAGGCAAGTTTACGTGTGAGCTGTTTTTAGCATCTCTAAAATAAATAAGTAAATTAATAATTTATAAAGTCTGCCTATTTCAGTGTGCTTACTCTCTCTGAATTTCTCCCTCGAATACAATGTCCAATAAGATAAATTTAATGTGTAAGAATAAGTATTATCTCTCTGCTAGAAGTAAGATTAGGAAATATAAGAGTTTGTTTGTTTGTTTGTTTTTATCTTACTGGAGTGGAAATAGGTAATGAGAGGTTTTTGAAATCCATTATTTGTAGACCAACATAAACCTACCTGAAGGAAAAAAAAAAATATATATATATATACACACACATACACACACACACTATTATACTTCTATTTTCTTTAGAAAATTAATGTGTATAAAACTTCAGGAATTATGAGCATAGAAGAAAACCAATATATAGTTACATTTAAATTTAGAAAACAGAGTAGTTTAATGATGAAGTTTTTAAAATAAGCTTTACCTGTATTAAAAGATACTAATTTGGATGTTTTCACTAAAGTAGAGATAAAAAAAAAA
>NW_004567115.1:47485103-47494479 GCF_000260355.1 Condylura cristata | reverse complement strand
TTTTTTTCATATACACTCCATAATGTTTTAATCAGTATTAGTAAAAGGTCCCCATTTTTAGCATTTGAGAAAACACTTACATAGTTAGAAAAGTCATTTGTAGCATAAATATTAACAATAGGTACTTTTAAGTAATTAAATAAATGTCTTTTTTATGGTGCTTTTAAAAGTGTCTCAGACAATGCATGTGTCCTGGGGTACAGGCTGTGGTAAAATGCCACTGCTCTCTGTCTCCACAAGAATGTGGAGCCAAACCCAGTTTAGCTCTCTTCTTTTAAATCACCCCTCATACAAGCAGACAAGCTACTGGCATGATTTCCTCAGATTATTTTCTTACTACTGCTCTTCTCCAGGCTTCAGCACCTTCTTGTGTGAAGGTGATATTGGCTGGTCCTTGTCCTTTGTGGCCACTTATTCAGGGACTGCACTGCTCTCTGAGGCAGATAACACAATCATATTCTTTCTAGGCACTCAATGCTGCTTGAAGCACCTACAAATATTATTTATCTAATTCCCTCCACAACTGTAAATGGAACATATTGTAATTTTGCCCTATTTAAAACCGAGGAAACTATCCAGAGAGGCTAAAGTGCCTGCCCAAGGCCACACAGCTCAAAGCCCCAACGCTGGAACTCTGGCCTCAGGTATCACCACACTGCCTGAAGCCTGGAATGCTACAAGTCCTTTCCAGAAACCAGAGCAGGGACTATACTGTGATCTTGTTACAAAGCTCAGCAAGCAGCTGGTGGAGCAAGAGTGGGAGGGTCTGTTGCCAACAGAAAGGAGAGCTGATGAATGGGCAGGTATCCAGCCAGGGAGAAATGAAGAGCAGAGCCAAGATCACAGTGAGGCAATTGAGAGAGAGTGATGGAGATGAAAGATAATGAGGCAGTAGAGTTTAGAGGGAGGTGAATGGGAGGAACAGGACTATGATGACTTTGGTTTTCTGGCTTTGAAAAAAATAAATATCGCTTTTTTGCCTGATTATGTCTGCTCAATACATTTCGGTCCTTGGAGGGATATGTTAGAAAATGTATGAACACCCCAATACATGTCAGTTTATCAATGTAAAATGACTAGGGAAAAGTGATTGCAAATCTGAAATTCAGAAAGCAACGATCAAACTTCTATCTGTTATACCAAATAGAAAAACAGGTATTCATGCCCAAGGACATATATTTATGAGTTGGCATCTGGGGATGTGGTCTATGGATGGGTTCTATGGAGTCTGAGGCAGTGACAATGCAGATGATGTTGTGTGTGTCTGTGCACCTGTGTCCCTCTCTGGGGAAATGGTCCACCGTGTGCCTTGCTGTCTTAGCAAAGTGTCTACAGCACACTCTAGGCTCTCCACACAAGTAACTCAGTCTCCCTTTCATGCCTCAGATAGTGCTCCAGACTGCAGAAAGAGCACTTCAGCTACAGAACTTCCTGCCAGCTGCTTGTGTATGACCTTGAACCAGAAATTAATTCTTTGTGTTCTCAGTTTCCTCATCTGAAAATGGAGCATCTCTAATACTTTTGATGACATTGATCAAACTGTGTTTCATGCACAAACAACAAATCCCCATGGTTATTATAAAATACCTCCCTCAATCAGCAATGCTTTTATCCATGTAACACTATGTTGCAAAGGTCCCTGCCATACAATTATATTGAGTTTGCATTAACACCGCATTCATGAAATCACTAACTAGGTAACTTTTGTATGAACGTAAGAGGAAGAGCAACATTTATCATCAGATCCCTCACATGTTTAAACATGCCTAAGAGTCACACAAGGATAAAATACACACTGTCCCACACAAAGACAAAATGGGCACGGACCAGCAGGAACACCATCTACAACAGATTCCCTCCAAAACAGATCTGATGCTGGAAGTCTATGTTGATATCAAGATTTGTATTTCTGCTGAGGACTCCAGGAATGACTATTTCAGGTGGTCCATGGATCACCTAGAAGGGTTCTGCCTCATTTGTACTCTTTTCTCCTCATTTTTGTATCTGTTAAGTTATGATGAGATCTCAATATTAGCTCACACAATCCACCTATTGTCCATAGAGGTAGATGGAGAAATGAACATCTGGATTCTTTTCTTTCCTATGGAAAAAGGATGCTTATGACTTTTCTACTCCCTCGCTTGTTAAGCTCTTTCTTATTAAATTCATCTGTATAATATGGTGGCCCTCAACTTTCTACCTGGCTGTATCATTTCATCGTAGCAATACAGGTCACATATCAATCAAAAAATGGCAGTGTCAAAGGAATATGTTTATATTTTCTGTTTTCCAAAGAACATGTCTAAGAAATAAATTACACACACACAAACACACCTACGCGCTTCATGGCTTATAATCTTATTTCTCCATGAGAATTTGCCAACTAAATTGATCAATACTTGTAGCCATCATTCACCAAGATGCTAAAGCTGTTCTAGCTATTCTGATTTTCCAATGTAATATGAATTCTTGAAAAATTAATTGCTCATCTTCTGTGTAATTAAATATTTTGAAACTATATAATTTTGACATCATAGCGAAAGGGGTTCAGATACATATTTCTTGACATATCATTCTAGTGGGAATTTCATGCAAAAGTAATATTTTAACAGCAGGCTGGAAAGAAGACTCATTGCCTTGTCAAGTGCCAGTTACAAAATTAGACACAGCCTTAAAGGGAATAAATGGGGGATTAAAATGTTTTTGAAGCTGCTCATTTGTCTAAACTTTATTAAAATTTCCATAAAAGGGTAATGATATTGATCGATATATTGTCATATATACAGAACAAAAACAAAGTGAACGGAAGAATGATAAATTATTTCATCTTAAAAATGAACATTACTGATGGCCAGTCCTATTTTAACAGGAGTTAGATGATTTAAATAGATGGTACACTTCTATTCATAAAAAAAGGAATTGAATGCAAATTACAACTATGGAAAGTAAATATTTAAAAATAGTTGAAATTTTAAAAAATCATAACTTTGCTTGTTAGGATGTCAAGTTAGATGACGCTACTGTTGTATCTATAATATAATTTATATCATCTCCATAATCCTGTCAATATGCAATGTGTGTATGTAGTTACCTTGGTGATTAATTTAAGATACAAATCAGAACGATTGTCTCAATTGGCTTTTATTTACTTTCATTTCTGTGTTCTTCTGGGTTCAGAGTGATAGGTTCCTAAAGTGCTCTGAAATTTTAGTTTTAGTCATGCTAAAACTAAATTTAGAAATGCTCCAGAGTAATCTTTACACTGGAGGATGCTATTTTATACATCTACCGATGCATACTATTCATTTATTTTACACATTATATTTCTACTCTGAATATTTTTAATGTGTGTGAGTTTCTTTTTACAGAGAAGATCAAGTTGCTGGTGGAGCAGTATTTATTTGAAACTCACATGAATGCTAAGTGGATGTGCTGATTCTAGCTGTCCTTGCACTTGGGGGGCCTAAGACTTGTCTGTGGGTTCTGTAACCCCTGCATATGATAGTGCAAGCCCCCTCACCTTGTGCTCTCTGGAAGTGGGACTAACACCACTGACCTTGGAGAGCTCAGGCTTCATGGTCAATTCATTAACCCAGAGTTCAAGGTTAAAGAAATGTCACCTGCTCTTCTGCTGTAGTCAGGCTTTGGAATTCAGAGTTTGCACCTGCAACTATATAGGAAATGCAGTGAGCTGGGTGTGTGGTTTGCTACTTCAATCGTCTTGTAGGAGGGCTAACACCATCCCTGATATTGTCAGTGCTTGATTGGGCTTCATTCTGGTCTTGGACTCGGTCATTTTCTTTTATTTTAAGATTTATTTATTTATGCATAAAAAACTGGTTGTAGGTCAGAGGTTCAGGGGCTGAGGGAGCGAAGTAGAGACAGAGTGGGAAACAGAACAGTTGGATCTATTGAAATATACTGTTGAGGGGAGCAGTAGGTGATACAGCAGAGGTCTGTTGTGTCATGTTGATCACCACCCTGGCCAGGGATCGAACTCAAGCCACAGTGGGCAGTGATAGTTTAATAGCACTGAGATTTAACCAGTATGCCACCAGAGAGACTCCTTTGTAATTTTCTTAAAAAATGTTTGCAAACCAGCTATTTTGGATTATCTGACTTACAAAGATCTGCCTTACTAAATTACACTTCTCCCTGATGAAAAAATATTTCATTAAAATATGAATAATATTTGAGTATAAAGCAAAGAATATACTATCATTTCTAAATGTATAATGTCTTTACAATTAAAGTGTGATTAAATTCAACACGTGTAATTATAAAATCAAATCATAATTTAACACATATATATCTTTATCATGTCTATGAAAGGTAGTACAAAATCTCAAAAATTACCATAACTGATTGAAAATACAGTGCAATTATAAAAATTATATTGTCAACATATAAATGTTTACAATTCCTTCAATGCAAAACTACCCACAGAGTTTCATTCTTTTTTTGTGTTCAGAGAAATAACATCACCCCAAAGTAAAGAGAAAGACTTAATCACACAAAAATAGATCATATAGATTATAAAAATACATTCTCTCATAATCATCAAATGATGGTATTTCTTGAGAAATCAGCATTCCTTAAATATCTAGTTTTATTCAGTTTGTTTATTACCATCATATTTTAATGAACACAATTAAAATGTGATATAGCAATTTGAGATTACATATGCTGGTATCTATTTTTAGAGGCAGTAAACAGAAGGTTATAGCTTCTGAGGTTATAGCTTCAGAGGCAGACTTGAGTCTCCAGAAAAACACCTGAACATACTTTGTTCTCTAATTTTTAAATAAACAGAATAGTAATAATAGATAGCTTACAGCTTTGTCATAAGCTTCTATTAAACTAATATGCATAAATTGCACAGACCTTTACATAATGCAAAATACAAATTCACATGATATCTTAGTAATAAAAGCAAATTGAAAGATATAAGTAACATACCCAATTAACTCCCATCTCTTTTATCTTCTGTGTCCTTTCCCAAATTTTGTTAATTGTATAATTCACTGTTGCTCTTTTAGTTAACTTTATGGTTTAAAATATGATATAAATCTCCTCTTGAGTCCTGGGATTTAGATGAATTTACTTATCCGTGATAAACAGTTCTTCCATTTTATCAAACATAAGGAAAGTAGCATAACTTTCCTTCATTCCAGCATACTTTATTTTGGCACTCTCTTTTTCTAATGTTAATAATCTACATTGCATATACACTGATGTACAATGTTTTGTTTAAAGATTGGGGCCTTCCCTGATGATACAATGGGTTAAAGTGCAGATCTATGAAGCTAGCAACAGCCAGTGCAGCAAAAGGTCAGTACCCGGCCAGAGAGCTGACCCACATGGCTCAGCAGTGTCTTGTCTCCTGCTCCCCTCAACAGTGTACTTCATCAATGTGCCTGTTCTGCTCCCCACTCTGTCACTGGTGAATCTGCTCACCCCTGAACCTCTGGTCTGTGTCCCAGTTCTTGTATACATAAGTAAATGAATCTTAAAAAGAAAAAAAAAAAAAAGATTGACCCATATATTGAAAAACACTGGGAAACATCTATAGGGACAATTATTGTTTATTTTATGCCAGGCACTGTGCTAAGTATTCACTGCATGAGAGAAATTATTATCAATTTATGATCCAGTTGATGTTGTGAGAAAGGTTTATTTTTAGAGCCCTACTTTATAAATGGAATTATAATTTTAGAATTCTCTTTTTGTAAGTGAGAACACTGTCTTTGGAGAGATTTGTTTTTTTTTTTTAAAGTCTATAACTTTACACCAAATAAATTAAGGAAATTCATATGTAGCATGCCTGTAACCAGAGACAGCAGTGAAGAACAATGTGTTAAGATGTCATTTCAATATAGGTGCTAGTCATATATATTGTAAATATTATTACGGTATTTCATTAATGAAATGCAGGGATGAATTGGTTGCAAACCTTTCTCTTTATACGCTTCAGTAGCTCAGAATGATGCCATATCTTGGATGATTTTACACCACACCATGCCTGCTTGAACTGTCTCATAGATTTTCCAGATTTTCCCATTAATATATTTTGATAGTCATATGAAAATACGGTCATTTCTATAGCATCTGTTTTGTTGAATGTGATTTACGTTATTGTGGGCCCAAGAGAAGACCTTTTCTTCCTACTCAGTGATAGTATAAATAATGGGCTTCCTTTGTTAATGAGATATTCTTCCTGGAACCAACTCTGCCTTCCCTTTCTTAAATCTTGTTTTCATTTTCCTGGAATACATTATGTTATTTTGAAAATTCAAGTCACTAACTTAGAAGACGGAATAATAGTGACCTAAAATACAGATAGTTTATCCCTTGCATGAGGATACACTGCTCCTTGGCGGGTGAATAAGTGCCAGGTAACTGCAATTTCTGTGTCGTTGTCCACATGTAACTTCTTCCTCATGTGACATTATATCCACTCTAGTTTCCTCCATCTTACCATTATCTTTATGTGGTGAAGGAAGTATTGGGAAAGACAGTGTGAAAGGGATGCTTGAGATTGACAAATTTGACTCCACCTGATAGCAAGACTCCATTTTGCTGAACATTTTACCTTTAAAAAACATGTGTTGGCTAGCAGAAATTAGTTCTCTCTGTAGCTTGAACTTCTATGTGAACTATACAAAGAGAACTTTATTTTCCTTCTCTCTTCCTGGTGATCAAGACCATTTTGAAGAAAAGTTAATGAACTGTAGGGAATGCAATCTATAAATGATAGTTCTTATACAACCTGACCTGCATCTTTCCCTTAAAATCCTCTTAAGCAAAGACACTATTTGTGGTGATACCAAAGCTTGTGTTCCCTAATTTGCAAATACAAGATTTTTTTAAAAAAAATGTGTTTGCTTCATTTTAGCTTTGCTGTGTTCTTCTTAGCGGGCACCAGTATTGTAGGGACAGGTTCTAGTTCTATTAAGAAGCTGGACAATACTTAATGCTTACATTGTGATGTTCATAATTTAGAGTAGCCTCATCTGCAAGAAAGATGGGGCACATACCTAGTTTGCTAAGTGCCCATTGTCCAAATTAAAATTCTTTTACTTTTTATTTAAATATTTATTTATTTATACATACAGAACTGGGGTAGAGGCCAGAGGTACAGGAGTGGTTTGAGGCTTCACCAGAGACAGAGTGGGGAGCAGAACAGGCAGATATACAAAGTAAAGGAGCAGCGGGTAAGACAGGATAGGTCTGCTGCACCATGTGTGTCCTGTCTGGGGCCTGGATCGAACATGAAGCTCGCCTGCAGTGCTGCTCTTTAACCTGCTACTCAACCAGGGAGGGCCCTGATTATGCCTTTTAATTAAATCCTTCTGCAACTCAAGTGATCACTCAAAATGGGCATGTTTAACAGCGGGAGTTGAGTGGTTCATTTGATAATAATATAATAGTTGGTATGGATATTTTCCATATGCCGGCTCTTTGTCAGAATATCTCTATCCCTATAATCAATGTGACTATAAAAGTCCATAGTTTTTATATATTCAAATTTGATGACATTTGAGGGGTACGTTAAATTTAAAATGTACTCTCTTCACACTAACTATAAAGAAATAATCTTTTATTAAATTTATTTATTTTTACTTTCGATCTGTTGCTTTCAAATAGTTCATGTTAAAATAATCACTTATTTTCTGTCCTCAGTTTAAGCAATGTTAATTTCTCTGAGTATTTTGAAAATTAGGGTAAAGTTAAAGTGATGAACTAAATCGATCACAGTATCTTCTAAAACTTTGACAATATGAAAAGTAGGATGTGTTTTATATGTAAATAAATGTGATCTGAAACTCTGTTTTATATTCTTAAGTGATACTAGATGTTATGATTGATGATTATATATAAATATATTTCTAGACCTTGAGAGACTTCTTGGTCTCTTGGATAAGACAAAGCAACTGACATTGATACAGTGATCTGTAAAGTGGTTACATATTTGCATTTAAGATGTTATTACACAGTGGTTTCAGTATGTTAATCTCATACAAAACTTTATTGATCGATATTTACAGCTACCTCCTGTGTATCTGTATACACATATATATACTCATCAACCTGGTATGATTTAGCTAAATGAGAAATCGCATTAATCTGAGCTTATTCTGAAAATGCGCCCATATTTTTCCCTCCCAAAGGCCTGAAGGAGAATTAAAATAAAGAAATAAATAAATGCGCAAATGTTATTCTTCTTTGTTTTGATATTTGACATAAATCAAATAATGTATGTCCCTATAGTCCTAGACATATATGATGAATGAGGTCAATTATTTCAATGTCAAAACTTCATGCTTGTGTATATTACTCCGCTAGACTTTCATCTTACTTATTATATAATTGCCAGTTAATAAATTTTTTGAAGATGATGTGAAATATTCCTATCTTTGGCTAACTTGAAAGCTATTTTAGTGGATCCATGGAAACAAATGGAAAACGTGAGTGACGTCAAGAGAAATGAGAAGATTTGTTACAAGGTGGAAAACAAAAACAACAAAACACTGTGTGGAGAAATAATGTTGAGCAATTTTGTGTCTTTAAATTGATTCTGTTTAGTCTAGCACAACATATAAAATTTTTCAGAGTGGAAAACTCCTTGAGCAACTTATTTAATAGACAGAATATTCAGGCCTCCCTGGTGGTTCAAGGGGTTAAGTCTCAGCCCTATGAAGCTATCCATAGCCACTGCAGCATGAATTTGATCCCTAACTGGGAGCTGACCCACACGACGCAGCATACCTCTATTGTCTTACCCACTGCTCCCCTCAGTAGTGGATTTCAGTAAGTCCACCTGATCTGCTCCCCATTCTGTCCCAAGAGAATCCTCTTACCCTGACCCCCACAACTCTGGCCTACACTCCTGCATAAATAAATAAGAAATAAATCTTTAGATGGAGTATTAGATTTAGGAATTAGAAGGATTGACTCATCATAAAAACTTTGATGTTGAAGTCAAGCCCTCCCTGGTGGCGCAGCAGGTTAAAGCAAGCACTGAGAAGCTAAAGCCTCTTCCACATGAGTTTGATTCCCCGGAGGTGTCCACATGGCGTGGCAGACCTCTCCTGACCCACCCGCTGCTCTCCTCAGCAGTGTACTTTGTAGATCTGCCTTTTCTGCTCCCCACTCTCTCTGGTGAAGCCTCTCACCGCCCCTGAGCCTCTGGTCTGTACCCCAGTATGCATAAATAAATAAATCTTTAAAAAAAAATCTTTGATGTGGAAGTCAAAGGCAACACTTGGAAAGGCAGAGCTTAGGCACAGACTGATGGTTAAGTAGCCTGTCAGTGAAAGTCTATGGATTATCTTCATAATGTAATTATGTCAGCAACAGTAGGCCGAAGACTTCA
>NW_004567115.1:47483403-47484838 GCF_000260355.1 Condylura cristata | reverse complement strand
AAAAAAAAAAGACAAAATCATACGAAAGAAATGATGGCTATTGATTGATCATTTTTTTAAGCTGGTGAAAGCCAAACGTAGCCCAAGTATATGAGGAGCAGTAAAAATCTAGCATGGTTTGAAGTACTGTTGGTAGAAGAATTATCATAGCCTGTATCTTCCAGGAAATTATTTCAAATGCTAGTGGCTAAATAGTGGGATGGATGAAATAAACATCAGGGAGGGTATGTTGATATTTGTCAAGAAAAGGTTTCCAGTGAGTTACTTATGTAGCATGAAGAACAAGACTATTAAGGAAGAAGATTGAAGGACATGAGGAATTAGAGAGAAGTATTATCTGCAGCCATACTGAAATCATGTAGAATTAAGACTAGATAACTTGTTAGAGGTTGACAGTGATTAGGGGCCAAAATGATCTAAAAATAATGATGATTAACTCAGGCATTATGAAATGACTTCAATAACTGTCATAATTCATAAAGTAAAATGGTAAGGGTTTGAAGCTGGTAAGTTGTATATATGTTGAGGGAGAAAGGTCTTGACAATGTAGTGAGGGATAGGAAAGGCATCTTATATCCAGAGACCATGCCTCAAGATTGTGTCAGGGTGTGAGAAATAGTAATGCTTTCAAACTGTACAGAAATATCAACCTCTCCAGTAAAGTCCAGGTGCACTGGAACATGAAAAATATGAAATGTTCACAAAAATATATAAGATAAAGTCGATTTTGTAGATGATGAGACAATGCATTTCAGAAAACAGGAAAAGGCTCTAGAAATTGAGAAAGGATTGCAAGAGATGAGAATAAGGAAGATTCAGATCATTTTGTGGATTACAGATGAGTGGTGAAAGGAAGTGCTTAGGCTCCCTGTGATGATGAAAAGAACGATGAATTGACTGCATATCTCTGGAGAGTGAGCCTGTGACCTTGGAAGGGAAGTAGGGTCTGGGATTAAATCATGATCCCTGTTGGGAACAGTCAAGAGATGAGCAAAACAGATTTTTTGTTTGTTTTTTTGTTTGTTTGTTTGTTTTTTGTTGTTGGTTGGTTTTCCAAAAGACTTCATGTCAAATTTACTTTTTAAATGTAATTATTTTATTTAGGTAATGTTAGCATATAATACAGTCTACTAGTGTTACAGGACATACATCTTCAGATGCGTGTGATTGCATTAGATGTATCCCTGAAGTACCCATAACCCTTCACTGCAATAGAGTGAATCCCCTCTCCCTCTCAGAGCCTTCATTCTATAGTCAGATTTGTAGGATCTGTTACTTGTTTGATTTTGTCTGTCCTTTTGTTTTGTTTCATTGTAATCCACAAATGAGTGAAATGCTCTCTCTCTCTCTCTTTAATTTAAATTACTTAGTATAATCCCCTCCAGTAAAATCAGTGTTTTCACAAATGGCAAGGTTTCCTCTTTTTTTTTTTTTT
>NW_004567115.1:47456725-47483021 GCF_000260355.1 Condylura cristata | reverse complement strand
ATTATTATTATTATTATTATTATTATTATTATTATTATTATTATTATTATTATTTTGCTGATTTAGGTTTTGAATGGCTAATTGAGATTTATATAGAGATTTGTTATCTAAAGCACCAAGGCAATTAGACATATTATAAAGGTAATATTGAGAATTGATGGTATTTTGCACATATGTTCAAATGAGAGTCTTGATTTGGACCAGAATAGCTGTATACTTTCTTAATGGAGAAGAATCAGAGATAATTTAAAATCCTCGGTGTAGCAAATAACAGTTGAATTTCTGTGCACTGAGATGGAGAGCACAGTTAATGAGTGAGGTTTTCCTTTGTGAGGAGGAATTCAAGAGTTCTATTTGCAATGTACTGTTCTTGAGATGGCCATTAGATAAACAAATATATTAAATGGAAAGTTAGTCTTATGAGTCTGGATTTCAAGGAAGAAGGCAGGGTTAGGGACTTAAGTTATATTAGCATTTTATTTATTCTTTTGTATATGTTTTCCTCAATACATCATATGTATACTATTAACATTATTCAATGTGTGAAATGTTCTCTCTATATTTGATAAATATAATGCTTTCTTCCTACTCATCATCCTTACCCTTGGAATTATATATATATATATTCTTATTTCTCTACCTGTTACTCTTCTTTTTTTCAATTTATAACTATACAAATATTATCATCTTCCCAGGGTAAATTTCCCATTTTCTTTGCCTGTTCATTAGATATATCTTCTTAAATTGCTATCACTGTTAATGGATGTATCTTTGCTTTATATATTACCTTTCATTTTTTATATTCAATAAAATTTCCTGTTTATTGAGCTCTATCTCTTTTATTTATGAGATCAACTTTTCTGAAAAGTTTTTCTGATTCTTGATTTATGCTCATATTTTGAATCTAAAATTTCCCATCGGCCTGTTTTATGAGTGTGATGTGGGCCTATTATACCTGCACCTGGTGATGATTGGGCCCAGTGACATATACTGCCAGAGGGCATGCCTGTGACTAGTCTTCTGGGCATGGGAAGTTTTCATTCATATTAGTGTTTCTTGCACAGGATCCTATTTTCTGTCCAAAGGGCTCACACTGTTTCTTCCCCTAGGCAGAGGTTCCTGCTATACACAGTTTGGTAGAAGTAAGCAAGAGGCAACACATTTAATTAGCCTGGTTGGCCCTCCAAATAAACATTCCAGGACTTTTCCCTGCTGCCAGGATTTGCCAGGTTTTAGTTCAGAGCAACATTAACAGCAAACAGGTTTGCTACAAAAATAGTAACACAACGGAGGCTAATGCCAATCTTCCTATTGAATGGAGGCCAGCGTTCTGCTAAAAGCTGTGTATGGAGTTCACTGTATTTCATCCCCATATCAGATCTTCATAATGAGTCCTAGTGTGCACAGTATACTGAGGCAGTCTGAATAATTTTACCAGGGTCATAGATTAAAAGAGTTGAATTGGGATTCAACCCTACACAGTTTGGCTACAAGTTCTAGTTTCGCTCATCAGAATTCGCTCATATAGAAAGAACTTCACATTTCCCCTTTACTGATCTGTGTATTAGGCCTTTGTCTACTTTGAGTGTCCATTTTAGGAATGACTCTCCCTTTTTCCCCAACTACCCTTACTTTTCCAAGGAATCTTTGCCTTCTGAATTGTTAGAGAAGACATGTTTTATAGGTAAAATACTCTTTAAAATTACACTGTATGTGCTCACCCTTTGAAGTCTAGCTATAGCACTGATGCATAAAGCACTGCTAATTGAGGCTATTTTCGCATTTATTCTTTTTTGTTTGAATATAAAAGAAATCCAGGTTAAAACCAATTTTCTCTTAAATTATATATAACATTGTGTTTATATATCCATTTGTATTGTTTTCATATGGCAAGGGTCCACAGATTTCATTAGATATCTTAAAATTGTTATAAATACAAGATACTATGTAGGAAAAGCATATCCCTATATACAAATATAATTCTGTACTTCTGTTTCCTAGACAAAATGGGCAACTCAAAAATGCATCTCTACCTAGTTACATGAAATAAAAAAATAAATAAAGATTTATTATTGGAAATAAGAATAGGAACAGATCAGTAAAAGTACAAAATGCTAAGCCCTAAATCTTGCAAATATATAGAACAACAAATGAATATTTCTCATTTCCTCATAAAATATAGCATTATTTACAAACCACATAAAACAAACAAAATAGCTCTAATGGTAGTAAATATGTATTATCATTCTAAATCAAGCCATAACTAATGACACTCTGGGAAAAGTTTAGTTTATACTGAGGCTAGGTGTCTTGCAAATGAAAAGCTATTTAAGTGCTAAAATCAATTGACTATATAATACCATGTTTTCTGATGGGAATAGGCACAAAAGATGCCTGGAAGTTGTTTGTTACAATAGCTAAATGAGATTCTACCTCTGGTTATTATCAACCCATACATTCATCATTATAAACCACTTCATTTTTATTTTATTATATTGATTTACCTTAGCACCCAAGACAGTTTGTACTCCTAGAAAATTCAGAAAACATTGATTTACTTAAATTATTCAATACTTTACTGTATGGCTATTATGTCATTTAACATTTTAGACAAATCAATACAACTTTTTTTAATTGCCTGTCACATACCTAAGATATCACAAATGTGTTTTGCTGGAATCATTAATTTGTACTAGGTTGATGGCATTTTTATAAATCAACTAGTAGAAGACAATAAAGTAGCATAGGTGAGGAGAAAGTGCTATGATATGAAATGAATAATTTAACCTAGTTGGAACATGTTGCATTACAGAATGCTTTATTAAGTTTACAATAATGCTATTTGTAACATAGCTACAAAGTTGACTGCTGTCTTTTGTGGACATCATGTATTTATCTTCATTCTCTTTTAAACTCTACATAAGTACAGCAGATGAGATACAAAGGAAGTTCAGTGCACTCTTTTCAGTTTTGAGAAATCTGCTGTAGAAAATCTTGACTACAAGGCAAAGGAACCATTGTAATTATGGAGAAATATACACAATGACAGTTTGTTGTATTTGTATATTAATAAGGGTTGAAAAAGCTAATAAGTGCAATAATAAAACTGAAATTATGCAGCAAGATGATTATCTGAAAATATTCTGTCAAAATATCAATACTGTCTTCTTTCTGATCATTCTGAAGTTTTGTGAATATTACATTCATTCTTCCATCTAGAAAACAGGCCCTGAACAGGTACGGCACGGATTGTGCCTGTTTCACTGACTAGGTGTATCTGCAATACCTGTGCCCTGGCCACCTGCAACAGGTGCAGCAGTTACTCAGTTAATATTTGTTGAATGACTAATGGATCGAAATGTATTATTTTGCTTTCTTTTATTTAATTAGTGATTGGCACAAGCCATGTGAAGAGCCTATGCTATGGTTTCCCTCTCTCTTTAATAATAATAATGGCAATATTAAGATGATGATCTTTCCACTGATAGTTAGTGATAAGCTGTAGGATGGCTGTCACCATCCCTGAAAATGTTTTACCTTCCAACTTTTTTCCCTTTGAAGTATTTGCCCTGGTAATTTATTCTTAGTAAATAGATTTTTCCATTATTCAGTCAAACTCATTTCTTTGCACATTTGTTATTCATGCCTCTGTCTAGATTCTCCACTAGTTACCCCCCCACACACACACGTTCCGATTCTTTGCCAGGGTACATTTTACATATTAAGTGCATATATAACCCTAGCGAGGCATAATCAAATTAAGCATACCCTGTAGTTCTCTCCCAAATCCCACTAACCTGTGTCTTTTAGCTCATATTCTGCTTATAAATTATCTGTCTATCGTTGGTTATTTATAGTCTTCAGTGAAATTTGGAATCATTTTTCATTCATCATTATCCAGTTAGCATGCTGACAGAATCACAAGATGATGTCTTCAGTGATCCTTTTTTGAATAATAGTCGGATATCATTACTAGTGATGACACAGATTAAAATATAACTAAATACAGTGAAGATTTTGGCCTTGGCTTTAAATGTCTCACCTGAGTGATGTTCAATATCTTTATTGCTGTGTTTCTGTTTGTGGCTCGCTCAGTAGAATCAATTTTTTTATTTACAATCATCAAAGTCATCCTTAAAATGAGGGACTTACTTAAAACTAAGTAACTTATCTCTGAGGATTTGCCATCATAAGTATTTAAAGTGAAATTATTTAGAATCCTTATGTGAGTTGCTGCTTAATTCTCAAGAAATCATTTTCTGTCACTTTTCTTCTAGCTCACTACTCCATGCATACTGGTTTTCTAATATTTTCTTTTACCCACCAAGGTTATTTCTGCCATAAAACAAGTATCAGCTAGTTCAGCCCAAACTTCCAAAAGCAGAAGAACAGCATACTCAATGATTTATACCAAACAGAAATGAAACCTTTCTCATATAATGAATCGGCTGGGCTAAGGGTCCTTCCAACCTGCGGCTTAGATTCCATTATGGAATTTGGCGCCACCACCAACACCCCCCCCCCACACACACACACAAGCACCTTTCAGAGATGACCTGTAAATGGAACATATTTCCATAGCCCACCGGTTGGTTGCTCTTTCCCCGGGACCACTGCTACCAGGTCAAGAACTGTGTGTCCTTCTTAAACTTATAGGAAGAAGTTTAATGTATACAAAGGAAGTCAGAACTGAATACAAAGGATAACTAGCTGACTCTGTTACAAGGTGGAGCAATTTTTATTTCCTTTTACTGACATGTATGATTTAAAATTCTCGGTTCCTACGTGTCCTTCAGGATTCAACTCAAATGTGTTCCCTTAGATATGTTTACTTCAACAATCACGTGTCATGCTCTTCACCGTCACTTTTTATTTTCATAGCACTTATCTCCATCAGATAATATCTTCCCCAACTGTGGGTTTACTTGTCTAGTGTACATTTAGATATTCTGCTCCATTTATATATCAAACTAGGTGTAAGTAAGCTACTTGCCAACCGGAGTTCTGTCTATATAGTACTCTGTGATTACACTTTCTGCACCTATAAATATGCCTGTTGCATTAGCAAATTGTAGACTGAATAAGCAGCACATTATATTCTTGCTATTCCAGGAGGTAAATAAAAGGCTCAGGGTCCCTCTTTTCTTTCTGTCATACTTGCAGAAGACAGAGACTAACACTGTTGCAGACACATATATACCATACAGCATTGATGGAACACATTGAATCAGAAGAAATTAAGTCCATTATTCTAGGTATTTCCCTTTTATATATTCAGAAGGTAGTTACATAAAAGCTATGATTCATAGCAATCTCTTCTTTTTACTTTATACCCCAGCTTATTTCTGTACAATGTGACTAATATATCTATGGAATTTGCACCTAATCGTTTTGCCCAGAAAGGTCACATGATTCCATGAGATGTGATTTCCATTACCCATAACACAGCTGTTAGCATGAACAAGTGCAATCACATCTCCAAGAGTGCAGCTATATGTGGGGATTGATGACTGTTGTAAGAACAACTGGAACAGGCTGAGCCTGCTATATAGAAGATACAATTTTTTAATAGTTCTGAAGTAGAAATAAATTGTACATGGAAGACAGCTTTAGAAAATAGAATAGGAAGGAATGACCTACTTAATGTCGCCTCGATGATCAAGGCAGAGCAGATGTTGATGGGCTTGAAAATGTTTCCTTTACAAATACACTGCTTTTGTTGTATCAATTTCCCAATTTGCAAATTCTGGACTTTTATCCTGAAATATAGTATTTCATTTAGTATAGTATCACTCGATAGTTCTGGTTAACTCTTAAACTTTTGCTTGTGAAGGACAAATTGAACATTAATTAATTTAATTTGTGTTAACATTATCTCTAAATAATCAGATTTGGTGTGATCCCATTACCGGATTCCCTTACATAAGACAATCTCATTAACAAGGCCCCGAGATGTCACTTTAGATCCATTTGTATCAGAGATACAGGCAGAAATTCATTACATGATGCACTCTTCATTCTTAAATTGATGAGGTTTGCTCTGGCTATTGTTTGAAAGCAATATGCCTATGATTTAGTACTTTTGGGAAGGAGAAAGAAAATTTTCTTTTTAGAGAAAAAGTTTAGAAAGGAAAGACTTATAAACTAGTTCCTTAGTCATATTAAAGCATAAGAAGATGTAGCTATTGCAAAAGAACAGTATTTGTTCAGAGTTGTAGAAATATTTACACATGCTTCATTTCAGCCCGGGGAACCACTGAACATGACTTAATATCACTAAATTATTTGAAACTAGAAACACGTAAAGGATATGTTGTCATTTTTTTGACAAGAACAATAATTGTTTTTATTTAATATATACATTTCTGTTTATACAATTACTAGCACTATAAACTGTATAAATCAGAACAACATTGTCTGCCTCAACCTGTGTCTCTCTGATTCCTACACTCCAGAGACACACCTGGCCAATTCAGCCATGCGTCCCTGTAATGGTTCATTCTTTCTAAACACTGGGGTAGACTGTATTACCTTCGCTGGGTTTCCCATTGGTAAAATAAATGAATATTTTCTATGAAAGTGAAAAGGTAGCTTTCTAAATTCATTATCTTCACTTCCCTTGCACATTCTCCCCTGATATCTCAATTTTTAGATCCATCTATAATGGTTCAATTTTGATAACTGCAAATAGTACTTGAAGTGATTTAGACAGTCTTTTTTAATTTACTGGACGTGGTCATTATTTTGTTGTTGTGACTGTATATTTGCTTTCTATACCAATTGACTAACTCAGACTTTATAAGAGAACGATGGCCCTGTTCTCAACATGGCCCGACATGAACTATCACTTTTTTATTATTTTTTTTCAATCTTATGGAGATATTCTGTCTTCAATTTGAATTTGAATTTGAATTTTTTGTGTGTTATATTCCTGGTAAACAGGTAAAGTCATAGAACAGCTTTTCATTGTGACCCTGGGGAATCTTGGTACCTGTGCTGAATACTTATTTTTTAACTCCTGTAATTTTATTTTCATAGTTAGCTTCTGTAATGCTTAATAGACAGACACATTATTGGAGAAATGTATAGCCCAGGAACTTCAAGTAAAATAATGTATAATGATAAAAAGTTTTGAGATACTGCTATTCTTAATGATCTGTATATCCTTCAGTCAATAGTTTGGTTAACAACAATATCAATGTTTTGATGAATTATCGCATTGATCTGTAGTTTGGTCAAAAATGCAGCTATTTTACTAATATTTTATAACAGTCACTATGTAATCTTTGTATTCACTCACATCACTTTCCCTTTTCCTTTGTGAAATGATCATGCTTATTAAAGACATCAACCATTTAATGTATTATCAGATTTGGCTTTCCTGGAAAGACTGAGTACCAGCAATTTAAATTGAATAGAAATACATCTTTCTTGAGCAACCCTGGGTAGTGAACAGATTGAAGCACAGCACTATGAAGCTATCCTCAACCACTGCAGAACGAGTTCTGCCCCCCCCAGGTGACCCACATGGCGCTGCAGACCTCTCCTGTCTGGCCCTCCACTCCCCTCAGCAGTGTATTTCAGTAGATCTGCTTGTTCTGTTCTCCACACAGTCTCTGGTGAATCCTCTCAGCCCCAATCTCTGGCCTAAACCCCAGTTCTTGTATGCATAAATAAATAAATCTTTAAAAAAAATAAGAAATACATCTGCTGACTGTAAATAAAGATCACTGTGGACCGTTGAGAGGGCCCCACAGAGAGGGTATCACCTTATCCTCAACAGTATTTTCCCCTTTGTTCCTTGTGCTGATTCACCCAGGGCTTTGGACAAAGCCAATGAGGAAGAGAATGGGAAGTGAGGTACTTCTCCCCTGGAGCAGCTGTGCCAAGATAATCTAGGGTCAGAGTCATGTGACTTTCTGTAATGCCTCCTCTGCAGAGCATCTTACTCTTTCCCAAGTATATATCTTTCTTTTGTTAGGTTGCTCAATTTTATATATTCACTTGAACATTTCACCTAAAAACTCACTTTTTTTTTTTTCTGATTTGTTGTTCTTTCTATGGGAACCTATTATGAATTTTTGACAAAATATTTATAACGAAAAGTGAGCCACTTTAGCAACAATAGCAGCCAGCTTACAGATGACCTCACAGCATAAAGACTTTTGCCAGAGGATGATTAGTAACAGAGTCTGTTACTCCACTGGGGGAATCTTGCAATGTTGTCATCTTTATGTCTGCCCTTGGTATGCCCACCGCTCAGAAAGAATCCTCAAAAACATAAGCCACTTCAAATATCTCTATCTTAACTTTTCTTTCCTTTTTTATATTTATTTATTTGCATATTCAGGGCTGGAGTACAGGCCAAATTTTAGGGCAGTGAAAGGATTCACCAGAGACAGAGTGGGGAGATCGACGAAGTACACTGTGGAGCAGTAGGCTTGTCAGGAGAGGTCTTCCGCACCACGTGAGTCACTTTGCTAACTGGGAAGCAAATTCCTGTTGCAGTGGCTACGGATCGCCTCATAGTGCTGCACTTTAACCTGCTGCACCACCAGCACACTCCTCTATCAGTGGGCTAGTATTTTCTTCCAGTGGAGAGACTTGGTCCAAAGGAAATATAACTATCATTTTAAATAATAAAAATTTAGAATCTGGGCCTTCCCTGATGGCGCAATGGGTAAAGGCACAGCTCTGCAAGCTAGACACAGCCTCTTCAGTGTAGGTTCAATCGCAGGCTAGGGAACTGATCCACATGGCACCACAGACCTCTCCTGTCTCAGCAGTCTACTTCGTCCATCTGCCTGTTCTGCTCCCCACTCTGGTGAAGCCTCTCACCTCCCCTCCACCTCTGGCCTGTACCCAGTTCTGTGTGCATAAATAAATTTTTAAATAAATTAAGAATTCACTTTACAAATTTATACTTTAACTATAATGTATTGAATATACTATTCTACACAATAGCTTTAATAATTTTGATTCAGTGAAATAAGTCACACAGATGTTAAGATGTGAGTGGGATGGAAATGACAGGCAGATCTTGAGGTATTTTCTACTTCATTTTGGGCATAGTACCAAACATTCTGTTTTTAGGCTTTTAAAATATTTCTATGCATTGATAATTAATTCTAATGCTTAATGTATAGTTTATACAAAGAAGCATGTTTGGATTTTTTCAAACATGATTTTCTGAGTCTTGCTAATCAATTTCAAACTAATGAAACATAATTATTTAATTGGAATAACCACTGGAAATTAGATATCTGTGCAGTTTCAATGTTAAGTTGACAAGAAAATATATAATCTATAGAATGTGTTTCTGTAAATTATTCTAAATTTGATCATTTAAATACTAAACTCATTAAAATTTCTACATTAACTGAGTATGCCAACCAGATAGCTCTGTACTTTGGGAAGGTGAAATTTTAAATATGGGAGGTTATCTTTCCATATATATATATATATATATATTTTTTTTAGAAAATGTGCTGAGCATGTAATTAAGACTTACTTTATGGCATTGCAAGGCATATGCCAGGAAAAATGTTAGCACAAAGATAAAATGCTAGTGCCACTTATATATTGTAAAATAAGCAAGGAGTTCTTTGTGTAAGAAAAAAAAAAAGGTAGGCTTTTGTGAAACCTTATATCATGTTTTATTGACTTTGAAAACTCTTGTACACGGGCTCCTAATTTACTTGATTTTTTTTTCTAGAACTCTTTAACTTCTTCTTCCCTCCTAGATTACCTCAAAACAGAACCACTTACATTCTTTTAACTCTTGACCTCCTTAATTTTTGTCCTATATCCATCTTGCTTTTGTAAGTGTTTTGGAAAAGCTCTCCTCTCAACTTATGGACCAGTGAGCATCAGATTGCTCTCTTTTTCCTGTGAAGCGTTCTTCCTAGAGTGAATTCCATTTTCCAAATAAGCTGGCATTTTCTATTTCTATATTGTTCACCAACATATTGTTAAGTAGCGGTATTATCCTTACCAGCCCTGAAAATAACTGATCAGGGGCTTGTATAATGTCTGTCTATTGGAGTTTTGGTGATATTTTTTGCTGTATAGACTGGGTTATGGGTTTCTGAAGGAATCTAGATTCTTGTCATATGATCACAAGTGTATATGCTATTTATGTATCATGCCACTCTTGATATGTACCTTGGCCATCTGGCTGAAATATTTGTTAGGGTTCTCCACTGTAAAGTGATTTGTTCTTGCTCATTTTCTTATTATGACATTCTCTTTGAAAGAATGTCACTATATCCAGTGCAACAAAATAAAACAATATTAGACCATGAAACAAAGTACTAAATAAATATTCATGAATACATATTGTTATAAATAAATGATCAGATGAATATAGAAGCAAGAGAAGAGACAATCTTCCCTGCAGAAGAATTTGAAATTACTTATGTAAAACATAGTTTCCTATATCTTAAGTGACATTCCTTTTGACTTTTCTCAATGTGAGTATGGCTAAGTCTAAACATATTTCCCAGAGATTGTGGAATATGAATAGACAATACTTAAGCATATGCTGCCCAATTTTGTAAGTTAAATGGTCACTTAAGCTTCTATTCAAGCATCCCAATAAATCTTAGGTAAAATATTTACTGGTGACACTCCAATATTTAAAACGAAGGACTTCCCTGGTGGCACTGGGATTTAAAGTCTCAGCAATATCAAGCTACTGAGGCATGAGTTGGATCCCCAGCCAGGGAGCTGGGGTGCATGGGGAGGGATGCACCACATGGGTCATCAGACCTCTCCCTTCTCGCCTGCCTCAGCAGTGGATTTCAGTAGATCTCCTGCTCTGCTCGCCACTCTATCTCTGGTGAATCGTCACATCGCCTGCACCTCTGGCCTATACCCTAGTTCTTTTATTCATAAATAAATAACACTGAATCTTAAAATAAATAAATAAATAAAATAATAGGACCTCCTGTGGCTCAGCTGGTAAGGACGCAGCACTGCAAGCTAGCCGCAGCCACTTCAGTGCAAGTTCGATCCCTACCCTGGAAGTGATCCACATAGTGCTGCAGACTGCTCCTCTCTCACCTGCTGCTCCCCTCAGCTGTGTACTTCGTTAGTCTGCCTATTCTGCTCCCCACTCTGTCTCTGTGAATCCTCTCACTGCCTCTGCACCTCTGGCTTGTACTCCAGTTCTGTATGTATAAATTAATAAATTAAAAAAAATCTTCAAACATAATACAAAAAATAAATAAATAAAAGAAGACATGAATGTGCTTGTAGCTCAGAAAGTATTTAAAAATAATGACATTTATTTCCATGGGCCTACAGATCTCACAAATATAGAAAAAAATAAGGAACTTACAAAAAGAAAATACTAGAATTGATGGCATATTTGTTCTAGTTTTTAGAAAGATTTTCCATGAGAGGGAAAATCATCTCAGTTGTACAGTGATAGATGCGAAGCCAGGTAAACATCCATCGTGGGGATTGGTACCTTTGTGCTGGTTCTGGATTTCTTTGGCATCTTGGCAAAGGTAAGGTGTTAGTATACACACCCCTCGGGGCCCGCTCATGCGCACGGCATTGGTTGGAGTGTTCATGGTGCGCATGCTTGGGTCTGAGTGTGTATTGCTGTGGTTGTGCTCAAAGAGAATAGAGTCCCCCGAGTCCAAGTTTGACATGTTATTTGATTCATTCTTGGGAAATGATTAAGTGTAAGAATAAAGTATAGTGACATGAAATTTATGATATTTTAGAAGATATTAAATAATCCTAATTATAGCTGATATTAACATGCATCTATTCTCTCATGTTGTTGGTATGTTTCCTTTAATGTGTGTGAGTTAAATAATATTCACCGTGATTGAAATAAAATGCATAATAAAGTGTGTTATTTTCCAAAAATTAATCTAGGCTATATCATGTACAAAATACCCTACCACAGGGCAATAATTGAGCTGATTATAGTTGAATCATCATATTCTTCCAATTATTTAGAAGGGACTGTTAATTTGCTTTTACATTTAAACTTATGTAACATGAAATCCATTATTTATGCAGTGCTATTTTGGCAAATTTCAGTCTTGATAAAGACAAATATGCCTGCCTACTATTTTAAAATTTTAAGGTTGCATTTTCAAAAACTAAAGATAAATCTTGACACTGGTAAAATTATCATTTGTTTAGAGAAAATATAAAATACTCCAGGTTATGTAGCATTTGCCTTTAGTATTTTGCACTCAACAGGGTGGTTTAGGGCTACAGACAGAATGCCCTGCTCTCTTAGGCACAAGATGTTTATAAATTCTGGATTTTGTGTATGCAGATATTTTTTTCCAAATGATATAATCTTGCTCAAAACATCACCCAGAAACCCGTTTGCATTCACCAGAGACTTTTTAATTAACAATCACATCTGTGCTATTACACTATATTTTTGCAAAGCTAGCGACAATTTAAACCACATTATTAAATTATGAAAAAATGCATAAATCTCAGTGGACTTGGTTGGTGTTTCCAGAGCCAGAGTACTGATTCTTATATCTCTGTGGTCTGACCTTGTATTACTTAAACTTTTTGTAATGATATTATTAAATATTTAATAGTATACTATTTGGGACACCTTTCAAATATAAATGGCATTAAAAATTAACCTGCTTAACTATTAAAGATTACTTATGTAAATCTGATTTGTAATCTATTTCAAATCTACTTAAAGTCATATGATACTAGAAGATGTTGTTTTCTAAGAAAACAAATCCATAGCTTAGTGTTAAAATGAAATATATATTAAATACACAATGAAATGTAAAATTACTATGGCAGAGTGTTGGTCGATTACAAATATATAAATGGAATTATTTATTATTGCTGCATTATTCTTATCAAACTTGTGTTTAGAAAAATCTTTACCTAAAAAAAAAAAAAATCGGCCCTCCCTGGTGGCGCAGCGGGTTAAAGCACAGCACTGAGAATCTAAAGCCGCTTCCGCATGAGTTCGATCCCCGCCTGCCCCGGAGGTGACCACATGGCGTGGCAGACCTCTCCTGACCCACCCGCTGCTCCCCTCAGCAGTGTACTTTGTCGATCTGACTGTTCTGCTCCCCACTCTGTCTCTGGTGAAGCCTCTCGCCACCCCAAAGCCTGTGGCCTGTACCCCAGTTCTGTATGTACAAATAAACAAATCTTTAAAAAAAAATCACTCATAATTATATATCTATTTATTTAGTCCCACACATCAACTGTCTGCTAGCTTTCCTCATTCCTTAGGGCTGCTCTGTTTTACTTTTTTAAATATGTATTTATTTATGCATACAGAACTGGGGTACAGGCCCGTGGTGCAGGATGGCAAGAGGAATCACCAGAGACAGAGTGGGGAGATAACAGGCAGATCTGTATTAATACACTGCTGAGGGGAGCAGCTGTCAAGCTAGGAGAGGACTATTGTGCAATGTGGGTCACCTCCCTGGCTGGGGATCCAACTGGTGCCAAAGCAGCTGCTGACAGCTTCACAGATTTTGCACCACCAGAAAGGGCCCCTGTTCTTTTCTTTTCTTTTTACTGTAGTATGTTATTTTTCCCAGTTGTTAAGGGGAAGGATGTCCTAAAGGAATTCTCCAGCTTTCTGGACTCTACCCCCTACTCCATGACTGAAAACTACAACTCCCAGCAGCACCAGGAAGACAACTGTGAGGATCCAAGGGTGGAGCTAAGCAGGCATTCTGGGACATTAGGGGATAAATAGGCGCCATTTTGTCTTTCACTCTCTCACTCAGGAAACGACTCTCGGGACCGTGTGGCTCAGGGACTTCAGTTAGTTTGTTACCAGAGCTCCAAGTCAGTAGAGCCAGTAAGATATTCCAGTTATTGTTTCCTTTTCCTTTCCCCGTTTTTGTAAATAAACCTATTATTGACCCTTTTTGTGTGTGCCTGCAGTACAACTGAATTTTAAGTGTGCAGGTGAGGCCCCACAGACAGGCGTCCCGTTTCACACTGGGGTGCCCTATAACATAACGACTCATCAAAAATGCTGAATGAAAATTTTGCATGTCATCTTTTTTCTTTAAATTAAAATTCAAGCCCAAACTCATGAGTTTATAACTGATATTTGATTAATAAAGCATTCTTGAAATAAGGCAAATCTAAAAATCCATATTGGTTCAGTAAACACTTTTCTAAAATCTCTATCTCAATAGCTTTTGTCGGAACTTCTGAAGTATATTATGACAGAACTTTAGTGAGTTACATATTGAACATATTAACATTAATGCTTATTAAGAAAATATAATTGTACACAGTAAAAAAGCATTTAATGTTATGTCAAATATTTTAAAACGATTTTGTGGCAAGTTGTTGAAGCACTATTTAATTTTAAATCACATGCATATATAAGACTTAATCACAACTGATTTTATGGAATACTAAAATAGCACTTTAAGTTAAAAATCTGTTGTTTTTCAGAAAATTGGGAATGATACAATTTAATCTTCCTTGCTATCATCAGAGACAAAAACCTTTTTAAATTTGTTACTTTTAAATAGGAAACTTGAAAAGTATCTAACTCTGATACCTTAATAATTTACATGAAGATTTATTGCAACATATAATAGTGTTCCTTAAAAAAAAAAAAAAAGAAAAAAGATACTAAGGATAGTGATCCTATATTGAGAAAAATGAATAGATCAAAGTTTGATGTTTAAAGAATGATTTCTAATTTTTATTATCCAATGCAATCTACAAGGAAATTTACATTTATGCACATAACCTCCTGTTATACTATTATACATGCATTTAAACTCTGAGACTTCCTTTTCTTCCTTGAAAATACTTCTTTTAAATTACCCTTGCTATTTATGCATTCATTAAATAAACCTACACAATGTTTTATTATGTCTAGACACATATTACAAATTTTCATTGAGATGAATTATGCAACATCATGTTTCTCTTCTTGCAGAATTGCAAATGTTCATGTATACCACGTAATGAATATTGGGGTTCTTAAATCATCTCATCTTTAAATGTAACATACTTCAGAGTGGCCCAAATCAGAAAACGTAGGATAAACTTCAGTTTTAAAAACTAAAAACAGGAAATATAAAGCAAAGTCTGTCCTTCCTGATAGCACAGAAATAAGGAAAGCTGTTTCATACACAGCCAAAGTGACAGATAGTTGAGTATCCATGATGGGCTGAGGACATAAGAGAGATCCAGAAGAAGTAAATCAATAAACATTTTACAAGCTGCCTAGGAAATGGGAAATTTGTAGAAAGATTACTGGTGCTGGTTGCTGTCTGTCAATGTTCACTGACACCCACCAGCAGATCATGGGATTGTCCAGAACAGAGTTTAACCCAGTGGGTCAGAGGTAGGGGAAGGTGATTATAGGGTTAATACAGGATGGAAGCATAGCCAATTAATCTTGGGGTAAAAAGGTTTTATTAAAAATCAAGAATGTGCTTGGAATGTTGAGATATATTACTGAATTGTAAAACCAAGAGAAAAAAACAAAAACAACAAAAACAAAAAACACCCAACTACAAAAAGGCTTGTCAAATGAAGAGAAATTATTTCAAAGTTTCTGGGTAGATAAACCAGTAGATCTGAGAAACACAGGTGATCAAATGAAGAATTTGAGAGCTATGTCATAAAATATGTCCTGTCATAAAATGACCAGATGATGTGAAGAAATGTGTGGATTATTGCAGAGCTGAGAACTACGGCTATAAGAGCAACTAGAGAAAGCCAGTTGAGTTTACTTTAAGATGCGTTTGTCATGTAGATAAATGCTCTACATTTCAGTTTACTATGTGGGCAGAGAAGATGATAAGATATCAAAATCCTATTGAAGTACTCTGAGCATTACACAGCCAGTAACCCATTAGTACAGCATGTGTGGGTTGTCCCATGTTTCCATGTGTGAACGTAGATTCTAACTCACCTATTCATTTGGTGTGTCCCCCTGCCTTCATAAACAAAGAGATCATATGATTAATGATTTACCAGATTTTTTATTTTTCAAATGTCTGAACAGAACCTACTTTGCTCTGGATTTCTGCATGTTTAGCTAAATTAATTTGATCTGTCCTTTTACAGATGCAAATCAGTATCAAACCATCTAGTTGCACATTTTCATTGCCGTGGCCACTAAGCTAAGCTTTCTGAAAGCTAATGTTTGGGTTCTGGGTACCTGAGCGATTGTGGTTTGTTAAATGTTTTTAATGATTTAATGAAGCAGCTCTTCTCTACACGGTTTTGACTGCTTCACACAATCCTCCTCACATTCAGGGTCTCATTTTTTGCAGTTTGTAGCAAGAACAGAAGAAAAGGCTTCTTTCTATTGTTCTGCAAGTGATTCTCCCTAGTTGGTATATTGTCTGTCACACACACACACAGAGAGAGAATAGTATGTAGAAAAAAGAAACTTTTTTATCTGCATCAATAATTTCCTATCAGCAGTGAAATTTTTATTTTCATGTAGCTTGCTCAAGTGTTCCTTTTTTTCTTATTACATTTTTCATTAAAACGATTTCTGTTTCTCAGCATGAAGTCAAATAAGAAATAATTATTGACTGATTTCTCCACCATTAACTTTGAGAGTCTCTTGCTTCTTGCTCAACCATTTGGTTGTAGATATATTAACTACAGTATCTTCTATCACAGACTTTTTCTTGGTATGTTTTAGCATATCTTATGTTTTCCTGAAAAGTTTTGGACCTATAAATGGGAAAAAATATCAAATATATAACACCCCTTCTGTGCAAATAAGACAGGAAGGAAAATTTGTGTTCAATTATAGTAGTCCTTTGACCTATTCTTCTGTTTATCACTGCTATAATAGGTGTTTCAATGCAAAACTCGATCTTCAGTTTTATTGCAAAATGGAGAATTGAAGGCAGAGAATAATGCTTTATTAACTCTTTCAGTTTCCCAAGGTTCCATTAAACTTAGTGATTTCATATGTGAGAACTAAGGAATAGGAAATTGTGTCAACTTTTGAGGTCACTTTGATAGCAATCACATGTCTGTTCCTGGGGCATCTTCACTGCTGTAATTAAGGTGTGCTTCAGTGTACTGACCAGGACACTGGGGCATAAAAGTGATATTTTCTGAAGGTGCCAGGCTGATTACCAGAGAGTAACTAAAACCCTGTGAAAGTTAGATCATTATATTGACCCCTGCTTTGCCAAGTTTTTCGCTCACTGATCTTCCACAATATAACTACATTTAGTGCTAAGCAGTGTGAGTATATAAATATATCTTCCCTTTTTAACACTGTTAGTTGAATAGTTAGAAATATATTAGGTCTTCCAATGGTAATTTCTTTGGCTCAATAGGCAGCCAATTAGCACCATAGGGCATAGAAATATAACATCACAAACAAGCTATTTATGTATTTCAGTATTAAAGTAGTTTTCTTTTAAATTGATGAAAGTAATGCTGATGATAAGATCTAATGAGTGTGCATTCCCAAGCATTGTGTTTTATCTCTAATTCATTTTGTTTTTCTTTATCACTTTGATTTACTATTGAAGGTGACTCATTAGAGAAAACACAAAGATATTCATGTAAAGACTTGAGTGATGGAAAGAGTACAGTCCATGTTACAGGTGCATATCAAATAAGTTTAATTAAAATAATGGAACTGGGGAGACACTTGAGAAGATGATAATCGCTCAGTTTGATAACCTGGAAAGGTCATCCAGGTACAGACAAAGCATTATCTTTTCTCAGCATACATACAGTGAAGAAAATAAGATATATTAATAAATGAGTATAATAATTATTTTTTTTTTTATTAATAAATGAGTATAATAATTATTTTTTTTTTGTTTAACATAATCATTTTCTCCTTGACATTGGCCTTTAACTTATGTTCTTTGGTATTCTTCCTTGTGGCAAAAGTTGCATTTCAGTGCCATTCACTAAGGAATTTCATTCATACTAATTCTGATTTTTTTTTTTAAAGATTTATTTGCTTGTGCATACACAATTGGGGTACAGGCCAGAGGAGCAGGGGCAGTGACAGGATTCACCAGAGACAGAATGGGGAGCAGAACAGGCAGATGGACTAAGTAAACTGCTGAGGGGAGCAGTGGGCGGGTCAGGAGAGGTCTGCCACGACATGTGGGTCACCTCCGGGGCAGGTAGGGATCGAACTCATGCGGAAGTAGCTTTCGATTCTTAGTGAGGCGCTTTAACCCCCTGTGCCACCAGGGAGGGCCCTAATTCTGATTTTTATGTAAAAAAAATCCTACCCATTTTCAGATAGATAAATCCAGCATTATGAGAGCAGTATTATACCCTATCTGTCTTACAACCATTTGTGTGCAAGACTTTCTCAGTGCTGTAGCTGAATGGGTAATTATTACAGATTCCTGAAAAAATATTCTCCACCGGAATAACTGAAGAGCTTAGAAGATCTCACTCAAGAAACAGCATATTCTAATTTGTGAGGTTGATTATGTGCTGGTTAGATGAAGGAACTGTCATTAAAAGGAGAAAGGGAAAAAAATGTAAAAATTTGACTCACAGATCCAAATGAGGAGTTTAAAAATGCTATTGCCAGTATTTTATCAATAACTTGATGATCTTATGGTACATGTCTTATAAATCAATTTGATCACTGAATATTATATCTTACTCTACCACAGTCACAAAGAGCTTAGATCTCTGGCATGGGCCTTTGTGTCTGAGAGGCTTCTGTCTGTTCCTACCCTTTCAAAAGGACCAAGGGGTGTGGAACCAAGCTGAACGAACTTCCTCTCCACTTCTGTCTTATCGGAGGTAGTCTCTCTCCAAAAGGAACCTAATTCTGGCCCCAAGGCCTATGTCTGATTCCCTGCTGGAACTATCAGTTTTAGTAAGTTAACACTTGTTGATTTGAGCCATATGGTGTTAGAAGGGGAGCCCAGGTTCCATTTATCCCCTGGAGTAGTAGCAGGTGCAGGCGCAAGGGAAGGTCAACACACGGAGTAAGGACCCGGGCCCATGTTTTGCTTTTTATTCGCAGAATTGCTTCAAATGTGGAGTGGGGGAGAGAAGAGCTAGGTGTCAGTCACAGTCCCAAGCAAGTGTTAGTAATGTTTCACTGAAGAATGCCATTGGGGTGTTGAAGAGATTGTACTGGATCTCTCTAGAGTCGTGAGTAAGAAAGCTGTCTTCATGATGTTAATTCTTCCAATCCACAAGCAGGAAACCTTTATATTTCTTTATGTCTTCAATTTCTTTTAACGTGGTGTGTTGTTTTTGTTATACAGGTCTTTCAATCTTTATCTTTACTTCTAGGATATTTAATTATATTTGATGCTTTGTGAATGGTTTCTTCTTTAGTTCATCATTTCCTTGCAGAAAACCAATAGTTGTATAATGATTTTGTAGCATTGATTATATGGAAGAATGTTCCTTAGGTCCTCATTTTACTGAGTTTTTAGCATAAATGGATTTTGATTGTTGTCAAATGTTTTCTCTGCTTCTGTTGATTATCTTTCCTTTTGTTGATATGGTTCATTGTATAATAAATTTGCATCTGTTCAACATACATGCATACTGGATCCCACTTAGTCAGGATGTGTGGTCATTTTATTATCTTACTGAATTTTGTTTGCTGAGATTTTGTTGAGAAGTTTTGTTCTGTTCATCAAGACTATTGATATAGTTATTATTAATATTATTGTTATTTTTTTTATTTTTTTTAAGATTTATTTATTTATTCATATAGAACTGGGGTACAGGCCAGAGATGCGGAGGGTGAGAGGATTCACCAGAGACAGAGTGGGGAGCAGAACAGGCAGATCGATGAAGTACACTGCTGAGGGGAGCAGCGGGCGGGTCAGGAGAGGTCTGCCACGCCATGTGGTCACCTCCGGGGCTGGCGGGAATCGAACTCATGCGGAAGCGGCTTTAGATTCTCAGTGCTGTGCTTTAACCCGCTGTGCCACCAGGGAGGGCCTATTATTGTTATTTTTAATAATGTGTCTGCCTTTGGTGTCAGGATAAATTTTGCCTCATAAAAAACATTTGAAGTCATCCTTCTTCACTTCTTGGAAGAGTGTAAGAAAGGATAGTTATCCAGTGATATTTTAAGGTTTGGTAAAACTCACTAATGAAATAATTTTGTACTTTAGGAGATTTTTGATTATTTTCTCATTTTCCTTGCTAGAAATTGAGGTGTTAAGGTTTACTCTTCCCTCTTAATGTGTTTCTTATAACATTTCCAGATCATCTAGATAAATCAATATATTGGCATAAACAAATTCAAAGTAATGGAGATGAACGCATTTAGTGGCTTTGCTAGAACGCTCTATTGCTCTTTCTGTTCTGGGTGATGGCCTAGCTGCATAGACTACTTCTGGTTGGAAGTCTTTTCCTTTCAGCACTTTGATATATCATTACATCCTTTCTGGTCTGTGGTCTGACTTATGTTTAGAAATCCACTGATAATCTAATGAGGGCCCCTTTATGTGATACTCATTGCTTTTTTCTAGCTGATTTTTGGATATTATGTTTTTTCCTATAATTAACCATTTTTGGATATTATGTTTTTCCTATAATTAACCATTTTAATTATAATATGTATCAGTATGCTTTTGGGGGGTTTATTTTTCTCAGAACACTTAAAGTTTCCTGAATATTTTCTATTTTCTTCCTCAGTTTGGGGAAATAATCATTTCTGCCCCTTTTTCTCTCTCCTTTTGGAACACATACAATACAAATTTTGACATTTCTGTATCTTGCATCTTAATATTACGTGAATGTTTTATATATATTTCTTTTTGATGGTCTTTTTAGATATTTTTATCTATCTTGCAACTTGCTAATTCTGTTCCTTGTGGTCATTTTAATTTTTTTCTTAATCAATTTTCAACTAATGTCAGTGGGAATCATTGAAACTGTTGCTTTAAAAGTCTTACTTAATTCTGCTGCATTACAATTTATACCTAGAGTTTTATCTTGTTCCATTGATTATGGTGGATATCTCTGTGTCCAAATCATATTTTTTTATTTTGCATTTATTGTATAGATTATGCTAAATGGATGTTCTTCCCAGTTCTGAGCTGATAGTCTAGTGTTAGAACTGAAGGTTGGAGGGTATTAGTCTTAGAGCTTGTATTTTCTGTTTTGTGTAGACTGAAGCCTCATCACCAGTCAGGGTGATTAGCACTCAAAAGCCAGCATATGGTGGTTACCCATGAACCCAGCTCACAGTGAGGTTGCCCGGATGAAGTCAGTAGATGATTTATAGTGTGAAAAGCACAGTTCTCTCTGGATGCTGTAATGCTTGAGAGCAGGAAAAGATCCGCAATCACTGTCAGCTGAAATCAAATTCCATCGGAAGATCATTTTCAGAAACTTCATCCTGCAGCTGTCCTGCAGCCTACCTCTGATCACAGCAGGTTTTGTAAGAGACTCACTAGAGAGCAGAGTGGCTGGGAGTCTGTGGACTCAGGCTGCAGGCCTATACCATGGGTGTCTGAAGTAGGCAGATTGCCGCGAAGTTGGGGAACCCAAGCAGAGGATGGTCATTTGTTTGTGTGTCCATGGTAGCTGACTGAAAGCAAGCCCTTCTCTACAGATATTAGCACTGGCCACTCCCAACAAGTTTCACTGAGAGTTTTCACTGGGAATACATGTTTCTATGAGTCCTTGGAAGTCTGTGGGGCCCAGAGTGAAGAGTCACAAGTATTTCCAGGAGTCTGTAAGTGCTGACCAAGGGAACATCCCAGGGGGAGCTGCAATTACAGAATGTTCCCTGCAGTTTCTACCAAGGTTCTCTGGGAAGTCCAAATACCCACGGTACTGTAGTCTGGTGTAGTCTGATAGATTTAAGAACTTAGAGAAATCAAAATGCCCCCAATGGCATAATAGCTCCTTAATTCACTTCATTTAGTACTGTATATACCTCTGCTGGCACTGCGTAGACAAGAGAGACAGAGTCGGGCTCTCCCTGGTGGTCAGTGGGTTAAAGCACCACATTATGAAGCTCTCTGAAGCCACTGCAGCGCTAGTTCTATCCCCGGCCAGGGAGTTGACTCCCAGGGGGTGGAAGACCAATTCTTACCTGCCCGTTACTCCCCTCAGCAGTGTACTTCATTGATCTGCCTGTTCTGCTCCCCAGTCTGTCTCTGGTGAACTCTTTCACTGCCCCTGCACCTCTGGCTATACCCCAGTTCTTAAATAAATATTAAAAAGAGAGAGACACAGAGTCAAGAAATTTAGCAGTTTTTATTCAAGGAGAGACCCCTTGCTCCTTCTTGCTCCTCTTTGTGATTTCAGTTTCAATAAATCTAAGTTCTTCCATAAGTCTGTCCCCTCTTCGACTACCTCTGTTCTCTCTGAGTTCCTTCGTTCAGTATAGGTAAGCGCTTCCATTCCACACCTCAGTGATGGCATTCCTCTTTCTGGTGCCATTTCTAGAAGTAAGAGCACCTGAGAGAGTCCCCAGGAAGAGATTCCCTGTACCTGGTGACCCACTCAACCTCGGGGCCCAGTTCCTATTACTGTTCCTGGTGGGATTATGTCTCAAGCTTTCTTATTCTTCCACATGTTTTTAATCTCTTTTCCTTCTTGGTATGCGGAGTCTCACATCTTCAGCTTTTCTTGAAAAAATTATTCCAATATGAAGCAGGTCTGTTGTTTCTGTGTGGGGCATTCTTTTTCACTGTGCCTGGACACCTGCGAGGGTGCCATTTCCTGTCTCAGAGATCATTGTCCTGTGCTACCATATATTATCCATTGTCTGTAAGCCTTCAGTGTATAACTCATACACAATGTCTTATGTATTGTAGGCAGGTTTCTAAAACACTGGCTAGAATTAGGAATTAGAAATGTCTCTACTCTGAAAACACTCTACTCTGAACTAGCAGTAGACATTGGCTCATTTAAAAGTTCTTGTCAGACAAGAGGCAATTTGACTAAATTTAAGTATAACAAATAACTGATACTTAACCTATGTATGTATGACAAAAATATATGCTCACTTAATTTTTATTGACTTTGTTTTCTTTCTAAGCCTAAATGGAAAATATTTCAGTAATAGGCTTTGCTATTTTTCTCTCTTCTGTATATACTGTATTTGGGATTTCACCTAATTGTGCAACTTTAAAAAGACAGTTGTTTAATGACATCAACTATGTAGATCCTGGGCCTCCCTGATAATGTAAGAGGTTAAAGTGTAGCACCCTGAAGTTATCTACAGCCACCACAGCACAAGTTTGATCTCCAGTCAGAGATGACCCACATGGTACTGCAGACCTCTCCCGTCTAACCCATTGCTCCCTCAGCAGTATGTTTTAGTCTATGTCAGTTCTGTTCCCATTCTGTCTCTGGTGAACCCCCTTATCCCCTGCACATCTCCTGTACTCCGTTCTTGAATGCATACATAAATAAATATTTAATAAAAATGTATAGCTCCTGAACATTCTCTTTCATGAGCTATTCAGATTCATTAAGGCAACTATTTATTTAACATTTGGGTTTGGCATAAGATATAAGTCTCACACATCATTAGAAAAGTAAAGAAGAGAAAATAGAAAAAAAGTTACTCCTCTCCCCATACTGCTTTTTACTAGCTTCTTCATCCTGATAAATAGCAGAAATTTATTGTTGCAATTACTACGGTAGAGAACGTGGGAAAGTGTGAGTGGTTTTCCTGTTCTTTTCTTTCCTCTACCCTCAAACCACAGCTCTTATCATCTACGTATGTTATGTTTTCAACCACTTCTCATCTCTGGCGACAGTGTAGTCTTTTTCTGAACTCTCTCAAGGACCTTTACATTGTATACATTATTTTGCCTAACCTTTACTTTTTTGAAATTCCCATTTCTGTTAAAACACAAATGCATCCAAGTAAATTTGAAGATCAAATTGTTTATGTTAACTAAGTGAATCGTTCAACATTCTATGAAGCAAGTAGACAGGAGCATGAGGAGTTAGTGAAATGGAAGATTACTTCAAACCAAACTGCGTTCCTTTATGGGAAGGAATTGAGTGTTTTAAAATTCTGCTTTTGGGCCCTGTCTGGTAGTGCAAAGGGTTAAAGCAGCATTATGAAGCTATCCACAGCCACTGTGGCAGAAGTTAGATCCCCAGCCAGGGAGGTGACCCATATGGTGCAGCTGACTTCTGTCTCATCTGCTGCTCCCTTCGGCAGTGGATTTCAATCAGTCCACTTGTTCCGCCCCTCCCCCCCACTCTGTCTCTGGTGAATCCTCTCACCCCCTGCACCTCTGGCCTGTACCCCAGTTCTTGTATGCATAAATAAATAAATATTTTAAAAATCCACTTTTGGAAGAGGCTGAAACTGTTCGGTATTAAGTCTTGGTAGGGCTTCTCATAAATGACTCCATTTGGATCAATTGTTTCTTAGTAACAGTTCCCTTCCTGAAGCTTCCTAAAGCTTCATCTCCCGACGCGCTTGTCTCAATAGTTCTGTCATTGCTCAACAAGCTCCCTCGTATTTGAGTATCTATCACTACCATGAATTACTTTATAACTTGGACTAATAAAGCACTATTTTCCCAACTGTTTCAGGACAACTGGATTTATTTAATTTCCTAAACCAGTCCAATCCTGTTCTAAATGCAGAGCTTTGACACTTGCTCTCTAATCTGCTTGAAATTTACTTTCCTTTTACCATCTGGGAAGTAGACACAGCCTATTTATCATTTTACTGTCTTATTAACATCACTGGAACTGATAAATTCATACAAATCCCTATTTGATTATATAACACATCCCATTAGTGTGTGGAGGAGAGGAGTATCGTATTGGATATAGATATTTGAGATAATAAGGCCAAAGACATAAATTATTCTTGAATATCCATTTATCTTTTCTTTATCATGTTAATATCTAGAAATCCTTTAATCAGAAAAACAAGATTAATAGTGAAATTAGTTTGTAGATAATAAAATTCAATCATTTGAGGCAACTTCAGTTGAACTGACAAGTGAAAATCCTTAATTACACATTATAAAGAGAATAAAACTTTTTTTTGGTTTTATCTATGAAATATAATAACAGGAATTAATCTATTTTGTATAATAAAAGTCAACCAAACTGCTTAATAGTAAGAAAATCATCAACAAATTTCTCTATAATAGCTGGTCTATAAATAGCTATTGTAAAATGACCTCAGTTTTTATGATGAATAAGTTTAAATGCAAAAGATGAATATGATTTCTTATGGAAGCATCATATAGTTTCAGCAGTGGCAGCTCACCTAAGGGCGTACTAGCTCTATTGCAGCTATTCAGGATACCAATGCTTTTCCGTTTGTAAAATTTAAACATGTATCTCTAAAAGATAAGAACTGCATTTCATAAAGTGTTTTCACAATGTTCTTATTTTATCCATATCTTAAAAATAATTTATATTCTCTAATATCCCACCATTGCTCAGATCTTCCCATAATTATACATGCTTACTCTCTTTCCTCTGCAAGTTTCATCTTTATTCTATTTTTCTCTTTCAACAGAATTGTTGACAAAACAAAATGAATTTTCTGTAGAAAATTATGCAGTCTGAATTTTATTGAGCATGCCTTCGTATTACTGATCATGCTACTGAGCAGCACTGCTGGCTAGCACATGTCTCCACAGCCACCCCTTTGTCCTTTGGTTCCACAGGCTCCACCATGCTTACGGAAGCAAACAAAACATTCCCAGTAAACACTCTGCCTTTGGGATGTGCTGGGAGTGGACAGCAGTTGTGTGCCACAGAGATGTGTTAACACAGCTCATGTCTTGCGCGTAGTTGGCTTCTTGTACTTTTGTTATATTCACACTGGTCATTATGGCAGACCTACTTCCTTCAGATTTGGTATTATGTTTTCCCATCAGATGGCCAATTGTGCTTTTCTCTCTCTCTCTCTCTCTCTCTCTCTCTCTCTCTCTCTCTCTCTCTCTCTCTCTTTTTCTTTTTTCGGTGATGTTATCAGTCAGGATTATTAAATCGGTTTCTTCTCTTCCATACAGGCTTAGTAAAATGACTTTAATTGTTCTTTTAAAATGGTGAACCAAATTCTAATGATACTCAGAGTGTTTATGGCAAGATCTGTTCAATAGAGATAATAAATGTAAGGTATAATTCATTTTAGCTAAGGTAGCATTACTATTAGTTTTAAGAGGGAATTAATGTTATGTATATCCTCTTTTTAACCACTGCCTGTAATGCATGCCTTTACCTGGAACACATTTTGTTTTGTGTAAATGTGTGCTATAAAATAAGGGTGTCTGGGCCCTCCCTGGTGGTGCAGCAAGTTAAAGCACAGCACTGAGAAGCTAAAGCCACTTCTGCATGAGTTCGATTCCCGCCT
>NW_004567115.1:47450165-47456625 GCF_000260355.1 Condylura cristata | reverse complement strand
GCATCTCTGGCTTGTACCCCAGCTCTATATGAATAAATAAATAAATCTTTAAAAAAAATAAGGGTGATTTAGAAATCCCAGAGAATCAATATTTTGGAAATTATCAATAGGAGATATTTCACACATTGGGACTGAATATGATATAAAATATTAAATTTATTACATAAGTAGGAGATATGCTCAAATAATTTTTGAGATAGTTTGATTAAGTAGAACAAATCATCAGGTTAAGCCCCCAGCACAGGGAATGAGTCTCACCAGAGCATGGTAACCAGGGAGAGGGGTACATAGATGGGCACTCAGAGTCCACAGTGCGACTATGCATTAGACTGTGTGAGGTTTTTTTCGCACACCACCTCAGATATTTGAACCTAACACACATTCTTTGATTTCCACTGAAATCAGAGATCTCTGATCCTTCCATGGCTTCTGACATGGGTGGCTATCAGCTGGTTCAGATTCCCAGAGCCTTCAATTCCCTTTTGTCATTCACCCTATGTGTGTCTTGTGTTCTCTTCTTTACTCCCCTAACTAAAGGCTTATGGGATGTATTTGTCAGAATATCTGACTTTATGGGTAGAGCACAAATGCATGTCTTGCCTAGTACCACTTACCAGGAGAGCGTTTGTGAGGTTCATATTAGCAAAAAAAGCTGTATTAAAAAAGTATAATTACTGCTTGATCAATTCACTAATACATAGGAAAACTGGGTTGAAATGTTGATGTGAGCCGTAATAAGGCCCACAAATCACCACTTAGCCACACAGCTCTCTGCAGATCTCATGTATTTAAACCATTTATCTCTCATGCCTCCCTACCTTTATTGGGGAATGTACACTCTGACTATAACTTCCACAAATAAAAGGACTCTTACAAAGTAGCAAAGGAATATCACCATCAAAATCCCCTGGCTTATCTACAATTCCCTCATAAACTACAATCCCCTCATAAATTTTTCTAAATATGTTTATAATGCTTTGGAACTCACCTTCTTCTATTTAGAGTCAAATGATGACCTGTATCCTATACTAAAAAATATTTTAGGCACTTAGCCTATAGATTTACTTGTCAGTTCATCTAAATGACTTTTCATCCTGATTTTGTCATTTTTCCTTCTCCAAAAGGGAAACCACTTCCTCTACAACGCAAATTCACATCTGTAAGGTGGAGGTTGACCCTTCTCGTCATGTATAGCAAAGTCTATTGCAGACTCTCTCAGTGTAACTTTTTTTTTTAAAGATTTATTTATTTGTGCATACAGAACTGGGGTACAGACCAGAGGTGCAGGGGCATTGAAAAGATTCACTAAAGACCGAGTGGAGAGCAGAACAGGCAGATCGATGAAGTACACTGCTGAGGGAAGCAGCAGGCGGGTCAGGAGAGGTCTGCCGTGCCATGTGGTCACCTCCAGGGCAGGCGGGAATCGAACTCGTGCGGAAGTGGCTTTAGCTTCTCAGTGTGCTTTAACCAGCTGCGCCACCAGGGAGGGCAGTCAGTGTAACTTTTACTTTTCATTTTCCCCCTGAGCACATAAAGATGTTTAACCCTTAAAAATTAATCTTGCCACAGTGACACAACTCTTTTCCTTTACATAGTCAAGCTTTATGAAGAGAAACCTTCATCCCCTATGTACATATTTTGCCTTCCAGTCACTATTTCACCCACTTTAATCTGACTCTTACTTCAACTTCCCCCTGCAACTCTTATTACTAAGGTTATCAATGGTTCTTACCAACAAGCTCATTAAGCCCTCTTCATCTGTATCTTACTTAAATTCCTTTGTGATAGTTGACATCCCCAATCAGTTTTCCTTGAAATCCATGATGGGCTTTAGGTTGGGTCAGGCAGGGAGGCATCCCTTTATACCTCCATTCGGAACTGCTGAAGACAAAGCCACGAGCGTCATGCTACAGGAAACGGAACTCTGTGCTGGTCCTCAGGTCAGCTGTATAATGCATTCAAAGCCATTATTGGGGGTTATATTTGGCTGCCCTTCCTACAGGTGATCTTAAGGGTTGTCTCTGAATACAGCTTGAACTTCTTCAATGCTGATGCTTTCAGATTGCTCAGCTTTCAAGGAGGGTATTAGACTTCCTCAGCTGAATATGTGTACAAAGAATGTGTTTTAGTGGTTTCAAACCAATAGTTGTCAGGGGGTAAAATCTTGTATTTAACCTCTCTGAAAATTTATTTAAATCTGATTGGAGAATTGGTATCCAGGGAATATTAATTAAAAGGTATGCAAATTCACCCCTTTTGGATATGTTTATATACCACACATTAAACTCTCTCAAACCTCTATTTATATAAATGATGATAGACAGATAGCCTTAGAGAAATAATTATAAATTGCTATATATGATAAAATAATGTAATTGAGATTAGGGATTTGTACTTTGCAGTGACAAACTCTGGGTTTGAGTCAGTTTCAATAAAAATATCATTAGATAATCATGTAAGACGTACTTTCATCTCACTAAACCTAAAATATTCATAAAAACATAATCACTTTATATGTTAGCTTTCAGTTTCAGGAAACAACTAGTTTAGTGATACTCAGTATAATTGCTCATCTTGCTTTGTTCGATAATACTTCTAATCTTGCCATTATATTAAAGTTCTCAGAAATCAAACTGATTTCATGTATTTCTACAGGAGAATATATGAGACAGTGAGACCTAATCTCTGTCTTTCAGGATATTATAGATAATACCTTCTTCTCTCTCCTGGTGGTTCTTTATGTTTTTTGCCCTATACAACTAACACAGCCTATAAATTGATTATTTTACCAATATTCACTATATTTTCTATAATACATATTGGGGTATATGAAAGCATTTCTTTTCCTCATTAACACAAAATACAAACTTTGGGGAGGTAGAAAAGTGTTGGTTTTTATTGATCATGTTATTTTTCAGATTTTTAGGATCTTGAGTTTATGCAATAATTGGGCATAAGAAAATATCGTAAAAACAATCACTAGTTGCATGTCTACTTACATAAATGGAGGAATGAAGTGAGCAATACATTTATTTAGTTCTGTTCCATCAAGATTTTACCAATGATTGAAATGAATCTATTAAAAAAGTTCTTATTAAATTTACAGATGGCATTTACAGACATTCACATCAAAAATATCTGATAAAATTTATGTTAATCTCTTTAACTGGATGAAATAAATAAAATGATTCTGAAATGAACAATTTCAGTAAGGATGCATGTGAATTTCTCAGAGTCTAAGTCTCTCTTTATAACTACAGAATGGAGACAGTAGAGCTCAATACCAAAACCAATAAAAATGACTTCAAACTTTTTAGACTTAAAAAGCTTTTACAAGACTTCTAGATCAAGAGGATATAATAGGTATATTTCCCCACCCCTCCCTCTTAATATAGATAAAATCCCTGAAATAAAATTTATACAGCAATCATAATAAGACTTTGAAAGGTGAAGGAAGGAGGGCTAATCATAGAGGCCCAGGGCCTGCAGAGTTGCCTGGTAGGGACACCCCTGTTTTCCTTTTTCTTTTGTTTTGTTTTATGTATCATAGTCTTCGAACTGAAGAAAATAGCTACAAAAAATACAAAAGGCTTCAGGTAAAAAATAAATAAATAAGTAAAATAACTCAACAGACCCTGTTCTATCTTACCATAGGACCAGAAAAGGCATAGCTCACAAACAGAAAACTTTTAGGCAATAACTATACCTGTGCCTCCAGCACAGCACTGTGAAGCTGTCAGCAGCCACTGCAGTATGAGTTCAATCCTCGGCCAGGGAGCGGACCCACACACAGGACACAGCAGACCTCTCCTGTCAGGCCTGCTGCTCCCCTCAGTAGTGTATTTCAGTTAGTTTGCTTGTTCTGCTCCCTACTCTGTCTCTTCAGTCCTTTCACCTCTTGCATCTCTGGGCAGCACCCCAACTCTTGTAGGCGTGAATAAATAAATCTTAAAAAAAAAAAAAAGGATATAACTATAGTAGTCCAGACAAACACCACAAATTAATGTGGGCACCGACCTTCATCCCTGCTTGCAGAACTCCTCCGGGAGGCCTAGAACATCAGTCTCCACTCTAAGGTAACATATTTGGGCTCCTAACTGACCCTTTTAGAGTATCTCCACCCAACTCTAACAGAAAACATATATTTTTCAAGTGCTCATGAAGCAGATAGCAAGACAAACTTTAGACTACATCACGCAACAGAGTTTTTATAAAGTGTGTTTCTGACTACAATGATATAAAAGTAAAAGATGAGAAAAATCCCCAAACACTAAGAAACAAAAGAACAAACTTCTAAATAATCTATGGGGAAGGAGGAACTTTTAAGCAAAAATAAATAAATAAATAAATAACCCTCCAAAAAACATTAAACTGAATGAGAAGTAAGCCGCAACATGTGGAAATCTGTAGAACACAGCAAAAGAAGTACAGAGAACTACATTTATTATAAGAAATGTGTAGATCAGAGCAGACACAACGCGCTGTGTTAGTGATCTCAGCCTCCTCCTGGCTCAGTGCGGGTTCCCAAGATAGACTACTGCAGGCTGAATGGTTTAAACAGCAGGGTGTTCATTTCTTACTTTTCTGGAAACTGGCAGTCTAAGTCAAGGTCCCAGCAAAGTTGGTAAGGTCACCGTTAAGTGACAGCTCTCTTTTTGTTGTGTAAATTGTCACCTTCTATGTGTGGCCTCACTGGTGGGTCTCCTAAGAACCCAGATTCTGAGGGCCTCTCTGTAGGACAGAGGTTAAGGTCTCAGTGCTATCAAACTGTCGCCAGCCACTGGGGTAGGACTTTGCTCCCCGGCCAGGGAGTGACCCACATGACACAGCAGACCTCTCTTATTTCCCCTCTGCTCCCCTTAACAGTGTGTTTCAGTAGATATGCCTGGTCCCCACTCGGTCTCTGGTGAGTCCCCTCACTCGGACTTGTACCCCAGCTCATGTATGCATAAATAAGTAAAAATAAAGAAGTGAAAGAGTAAAAATGACAACTTGAAGAAATGCATTCTGTTGGATCAACGCCCCCCTCTTGAGAATTAATTTAATCATAATATTTATTTATATTAAAATGCAGTCAAATATGGGGGGGTGGGAATTTAACATATTAACATTGGGGTATATATATTCAGTCCATAACACACCTTAAAGACCTAAAGAAGCAGAATAAAATAGAGGCAGAGGAAACAAAAAAAAGGAAATTATAAAGAAGAGAAAATCAGTGAAAAAAACTTTAATTAATACTTTATATTAGATGTAGAATCTAAAAATGTATGACTGAAGCCAGAAGGACACCACAGAATGCAACTAGAATTATGTGAAATTTAGTGTTTTTTTTTTTTAGTGGGGGGGGGAAGGAAGTGTTATCTTTATAGAAAGGCTGTTAATTTCATAATAATTAACGATGTCCAAAAATGTAGATAAATGTTAAAATCTTCTTGCACAACATAACACAAGATGCATATTTGCAAAGTAAGTTACATGCAATTGTAAATGTTCCACTTACAATTTTTAAGATTTATTTACTTATGCATACAGAACTGGGGTACAGGCCAGAGGTGCAGGTCTGGTGAGAGGATTCACCAGAGACAGAGTGAGGGACAGAACAGGACAATTGACGAAGTACACTGCTGATGGGAGCAGTGTATTTTCTTTCACTATAAAACAAAGTAAAACAAAAAACAAAACAAAACAAAAAAATGCCTTAAAATGCTATCATAAAACTTCAGTTCATACAAGATAAAGAGAATATTTTAGATGTTTCTTGAGGAGAAAGATAGACTACTTACTAAAGAATATCAGTAAATGTGGCAATAGATGTTTCGTCAGCAAAACTATATGCCAGTGAGAAATAAATTGATATATCCAAAGTAGAGAGGGAAAATAACTCTCAATCTAGAATTCTGTGCCCAAGTAAAGTTGAGTGTGCATGTGTGTTTTTTTTCCTCCAGGAGTAAGGATGAAATAAATATATTTTCAAAGAATAAGAAATTTTACCACCTCTGGGTAAAGAACTAGTAAAAGAATAACTTCAGTCAGAAAAAATGAGAAAGTTGAGCACATAGGAGTTTGCTGGTAGGGAAAACAGGGAGCCAAGACTCTGCAAAGCTACAGCTGGCACATCAGTGCACTTACTGATGATTTTTTAAATGATTCCTATTGCAGAATAAAGGTATTTATAGTAATTTAGGCAGGGAAACAAATTTTAAATCTTTGTCAAATGTGCTTGGTCTGATGGGAGATAGTAGTAATTCTGATTAATTTCAATTTTGTGAAAAATGTTAAATATATAGATGCAAAATGGAAATAAAATGATCAAATCTGCTAATACAGCTTTAAAATTCACAGCATGGAAAACAAATAGAATTAACAAAATAGCAAATACCAGAAGGGAGAAAGAGTGAAAGGGTAGAGTTCATTGTTTGGTATTTGATGTCAAAAACACAAATAATAGGCAGAATCC
>NW_004567115.1:47433612-47448960 GCF_000260355.1 Condylura cristata | reverse complement strand
GGAGAGGCTGCCAGACCACAGATACCCAAAAAGGCCAGCAGTTTTTAGTGGCAATGTAGGCTGTAGGACCTGGAATGTCTTAAGTCCTTGAAGAGTGAGGGTCGTGGGTAGGGTTTCTGGAGGCTTCCTCCAGCCTCTTCCTCCTGCACTCCCAGCCAGCCCCAGGCCACCCCTGGTCATCCGTTTCCTTGTGTGCTTAAAGCTATTAAGCTTTTAACATCATTATTAAAATGATTATTATTTTATATAGATAAAATTAATAGAATGGATTAATGATAAAAACAAATAACATTTAAGAAGATATAGGAATCATAATTTTGCATAAATGTAAAAATATATGAAGCATGAACAGACATAATAGAAAGGAGAAATTGACACATCCAAAATCATAATGGGAGATATCAATCAGCTCTTATAACTTCTGAAACATTCAGCAGACAAGTAATTTGCAAGCATGAAGAAGATTCAGAGAACAAAATTAACTTTGTGATAATAGGTAAGCCCTGACATCCAAAAACTACTGGTCCCCATTTATTTATGACCTAGGACATTTGTTTAAAAAAAAAAAAAAAGAAAGAAAGAAAATCAAAGACCTGGCTGTGAGGATGTCACCAAATATTTCCAGAAAATGTCTATTCTACTGGTTGTTTTATATGAGCAATCAGCAATGTAAGCATAGTCTATAAGGGGTTTTATGAAGACAACATCTTCATCCATGAGCCGCCGTGAGGAATATTACAAATACTTCTTGAAGAATATGGCATCACATATTTTTTAAGATTTATTTATGCATACCTGAGCTGGGGTGCAGGAGAGATGGGGGGTGAAAAGATTCACCAGAAACAGAGTGGGGAGCACAGTGTGTGGATAGACTGAAGTACATTGCTAAGGGGAGCAGCAGGTGAGACAGAAGTCTGCTGAGTCACCTGGGTCCAGGATTAAAATTGTCCTGCAGTGGCTGTGGATTACTTTCTAATGCTGAGTCTTAACCCTTTTTTGCCACCAGGGAGGCCCTGAGGTCCGACTTGAAGAAAATGAAATTATGTAGAATCAGAGAAGCAGCCGATGAGATGGAACCAAAGACAAATAAAACAAGGGGTTTTGAAAGTCAATAGCTCCCACCCCCATTGCCAGGGAAGTAAGAGCCCCCACTTACTACCGCCATCTGTAGTTATCTCTGAACCTCTATATACATCTCTGAGCCTCTATATGTTTTTGTGTGCATTGTTTTAACTTTCCATAGAATGTTCTGCATGTCATCCATAGTACTAAATAGCACTTACTTGGAATGTGTCCCTGTCTCTGCTAGAGTTTAATTGGAAAGTGTGGCAAACCACACACAATCACACACCAGGAAACCACATTGCAAATGCAATGTTTTTCTTTGAGGGATTGTTTGTCTAGAAGACAAAAATTTGCAGCCATTACTGTATATTGCAAAGGCACAATTTAAATACCATGTGTAATTGCAGTAGCATCCAGTAATATGCAACAATCGTCATCCTTTCATCAAAGATTAATTCCATGCTTAATTTCTTTGTCTATTTACCTAAAAATTCTGTCCATGGACAGCAAAACATACTTCCCAATTTCCTAGATCGAGGTAATGTAAGCAAGTATTTCTCAAACAGCACTTGGATACTTGGATGGTCAAAATAAAACAATTGGAAGAGTGTTGTATATATATATATATATATATATATATACAAGCACAATTATTATACAAAATTGCATTTTTATCAAATATATATTGGGTATATAATATACAAATAAGTATTCGCACACACTTTATTCATTTTCCTGCCCCTGATGTGTTTCCTTATCAGGATAATAGGCCAAGCAAACTTAAATACAGCATCACAGTAGGGCATGAAATGCATGGGCTAATACATGACATGAGCACTGATCAGGAACACACTTTATCCAGAGGAGCCAGCCAGTGTACAGGCACCACGTTACTAGCTTGTTCTTGAAACAACAAATGCCCAAGTCATTAATATTTGTGGTATAAATTGGGGCATAAATGAAAGATTAGAGTAGAACTAAATTAAAACTTAGACATTAAATGGTCCATTCACTAGTTTTACAAAGGGAAAGCCATAGCCCATGTCAGGTTTTCAGTACATCACTACTCCAAAAATACAACTAACAGTGCGGTACAATAAAATGGATGGAGAGACTTTGTGGGAAATGTTAACAGTCGTCTGGGAGGTTCAAGATGAGGGCCTGCCACAAGTGATGATGGGGATGAATAAGCACAAAGGCATTTGAGGGGTATTCAAAAGCTAACTTGAAAGCCTTCAGTAAATGGTTGCTGCTGGAAAGCGTGGAAATCTGGAGCAGTTCTTGAGAATGTTCATGATGGGTAGAAATCGGTACTAGTACGTGAATTAACAAAAACAGGTGTGAATTAGAATTAAACTAGGAGACAGGTCAGGATGAAGGAAGGGGAATGGACTCACAGTGTGTCATGTTGAATGTGTGTTATTGTCACAGATGACCCCGATGTGAAATGATTGGCCTGAGTGTGGGTGCTTCCCCCCCATGCTTAAAAATATACACTTATAATTAGATCCAGCTGCAGTCACATACAAAAAAGGCTAATAAGGGTTTATTTGCAAAAAAAAATAAATAAATAAAAAAAATTAAAAAAAATAAAATAAAATAAAGACAGGAATAACCCAGGGAGAAATACAGAGAGCTAAATCACTGAATGCCTCTTACCAATGTCAATGAGCTTGGAACCCCAAGCCCACATGTCTGGCTTATATGGCAAACCTGCTACTTACTCCACCCTCAGGTCCCAGCATCCTCCGTTTGGTAGTGATGGCATCATGGGATTTGCAGTCCTCGGTGCCCTGCATCTTTTTGGCCTGAGACAGTTGTGAATTCCATAAAATCTGAGTTTGTGGAGTTCATTCAGGACATCCTTTCTGCCCCAACATTATTAGTAAGATCAGCACAGAACGCCTCACAAACCTATTGTACAGAAACTCAACCTTAGAGATCTGAGTGCACTGTTAACTGTAGCTCTATTTCCCCCAAATGTCTAAATCCTCTGAGAAAAATATATATTATTAATCTCTGAACTCCCAGGGACTGACATGTAATACATTATATATACATACATACACTAAGACTATATAATGCTTTATGATGAGTAGGTTCTCATGATTTGTCAATCATAGAAATAAGTTATAATGAACTCAAGTCTCTTGAACCTTTGCAACAAACCTAATTTTTCCATGCTACAGAGTCTGGGAAAAGTTACAGTTTCAAATTTGCACAGAATATCTAAATTTATGTTAACATATTTGACTGAGGTATTCATGATTCTGCATTTTTAATCATAAAGATGAACTCACAGGGAAAACTAAAAGTCCTCTTATTTTTAGTGCTTGGCAGCAGAGTGATACGTGACTTCTCAGTTGGACCAAGGACATTTCCCCACTTCTTCATAAATTAAAGCTAATGTAGCTGTTTCTGTGATAGGTAGAAACTAAACTTTCAAGATTTTGATTCAAATTCAAGCAGGAGGAGACCTCCAGTCAACATGTTGAAATTATTGTAGCACCCATCTTCTCTAAGCAAGTGATATTATTTTTACAAAGGTTAGTTTCTTTTTTTTATTTTGATTAACTAGCAATCTTACCAGAAATGAAATGCCATTAGTTACTAGTTCATCAGTATGCACAACTCAAATTCTCCATCTAATTTTAATACAAATAGCTATAATAGACAATAGAGTAATCTTTAACATTAACTGAAATATCTAATAAAGGGGAGACAAAAGAACTAAGTTGCAAACCATTGTTCCATTTTGTTTGAAAGAAATTTACTTAACTGTTTAGCATTCTGACTGAAATAATGATAGTCAATTTGTTAACTGGTCTGTGCATTTTTATGCTGATTTTTTAACTGTCCATTGACATTATAATGTTTATAAGACTAGTTCTAGTTCTCTCATCAACTCACTGCATGCATTTCAAATTTACATTTGGCTAACAACAGGAAATTACTTTACCTACAGTGCTTATTGTGAAATATAATTTAGGACATGGTATTTATTCTTGTGGTTTTAATAGCATCTACTGAGAAATCACTTTTACTGAGAATCCTAACAACTGGAATTTATTTCATGCTTTATAATTTTTATGAGCAACAATTGATAATAAATAGGCTGAAACCATGACTATCTTCAGAAAAATAACTTAGAGACAATGGTCGATACACAGCCTATATTAATAATCAGACCTTCTGCAGTAGATACTAGATGGAACTGGAACAACAGTACACATCCTAAAGATAACTATCACTGGCTGAACCGAGGAAGAGTGTAGCTTTTATGCCTAGAGTTTACACTCTGGAGTCTAACCGCATGAATTTTGAATTTTTATCATCACTATAATTGTACATTAGATATGTTATGGTACTCTAGCTATGAAAGTATTGGAATCTATGGATTATATATAAGTTAGTGTCCAGCTCATCAGAAATATTCATTCATTTTTATAACACAAGCTTACAAATAGCTGATAATAATCCTATTTTTATGAATGAGGAAAGTGATATAACTATTCCTGAGGAACATGCCAAGTTTATAGACCAATATGTGTAGAAATCATGTTATCAGAAGAGCCAGCTCTCTACATTGTTTATGGGATTTATTTTATATGGACTCTGCATTAAATATGTGATTATCAAATAGGAAAGAGGGCTATTTAGAGCTCTTCCAAGACTCATGTTTTTAAAAGGACATGGTACCTAAAGAAAATATAACCTCAATTGAAAACCACACATAACACTTACAGACCCAAACACAACCAAAAAGAGAGAAATGAAGTTTTAGTTGAATAGAAATCACATGCATAGTTATTGTACATAGCAGTGCACTAGAAGATACCAGCTTGCCATAGATGCTTATTTTCATGATTATTCTTTGGTTATACTTAACTCCGCTGCTTCTAAAAAATGTAAATTGGCTTTATTGACCTTTATTATATGATAGTTAGGGCATCATTGTACGTTTTTACTTGCCTCCCTGACCAACTGTTAAAACTCATACAGATATATATGACTACTTAGATACATAAACATGGATTTTATTGGCTGACTGACCTACCGAATATGTTATGACTGTACTATCTGTATGTTCACTAAGTCTTCATAAGCATGTTTTTATTTAATCCTTTGATTTAATTTTCTAATAATTGTTTTGAATGATGAGCATTGAGAAATAGAATCTGTCTCTTCTCTTTCTCTCTCTTTTAGGGGATAGGTATCCCACATATTTCCAATAGTTGTCTTCTTGGCATGTGGAACAAAATTGAATTGAAACCCTTGCAGCTTTAAGAGAATCTGATACTATTACCTGAACCACCTAGACTAATCTAGACTAACTAGGGTTAGGGTCATTTCCCAAAATAACATTTTTTGACAGAAAAACCTCTGATGGCAGAGCAAACATTGAAAGTATCTGGTTTGTCATGAGTCTGCCCCTCCTTAATTAATGCCCACTACTCTACTGTGTTTCTTAGTCCAGGACAAAAACCCTCAATTTATTTCATTTTCTCTGGAATTCACAGCCATGTAAAATATTAAGTTTGTAATTACATTTATTTATTTTTTCTCTTCTAATCTGTCCAATATTAATTTATTAAGCTATAATAGAACAATACAGTAAGCAAGAAATCAAAATCTATATTTTTGGAGTGTCAAAGAATAGCAATTTGGAGAGCACAGGTTCAGTCCAGGGACCCAAAACTGATCTTAAGGAGAGACACAGGTGGGCAGGTTCTTCTAGTGAGAAAAGGGGTAACAGCCAAGTGGAAACCAGAGGCTGAGAGTAGGTAAACAGTCACTATTTTCAGTCTTTCAAACTGGGTAGTCTCATCCTTGCTGCCAAGCTCAGAGGTGTGATTCAGTTTCATAAAAATAATCAGCTCCAAATAATCCATATGCCAAAAACATATCTTGGGGAGATGTATTCTGTTCCCTTCATTGTTTATCAAGCAATTATTGTGGCCTGTTGACTCAAAGTTCAGTTTCTGTTGTTGTTGTTTGTTTTGCACGATGGGATATGTTCATATCCTTCAGTTCTGCCTCTGTAAATAGTCATCTTTGATAGTGTGAGGCATTTTTCTTTCCATGTATAGCACTGCATTGCAGTATCATAAACCATAAAGAGAAACACACAGTTCGTAAGTGTACTCGAATAAATTTGCACCAAATGAACACATGCTTGAGACTAGTCTTAGATAAAGAAACTAAACACAAATTAGAACCACAGAAGTCTGTTTTGCCTTTTTTAGATAATAAATTTTTCAATGTTCTTCAATCGTGGAGAACTACTATTTCTTCTAGGACCACAGATAAATGTTGCCCTTTAGGTAAATTAGATCAAACTGTATATACATCTGTTTCTGTTTCTTTTTTTCAACCTTATGATTTGAGATGCATCCAAAATTCATTTATAGTGTATACACACACACATAAAATGTCATGCATATATATTATATGTAAGGTATGCAATATATGTTATGCATATACCTATATAGTATATGTGTGCATATTCTCAATATTCACAAGAGTTGTCATGTTGAAACTGTTCTAGAAATGCATTGTGATCTCTATTGCTATAAAAAAGTAACAGCAGGCCCAAAATGGAGCTGTTCATGACAAACTCCACCAAGACTTAATACATAACATAATTAGTTTCAGCCTCTCCCAAAGCAGGCTTCTAAACTAATCCATCTGGAGTTTCCTGATCAGCACTAATGAAGAATTCTGCCTTATGAGGGCCCCTGACTTTCCCTGAGGAAAGGTGGCTTTCTCTGAGATAATCTATCTTTCTTCTGTTTCTAACCTTGTTTGACTCTTTTTCTGACTAGAAAAACCTGCCTTTCAGTGTCTTTCTACTTGCTACATAGAATGCTGCCTGATTCCAGGGTCCTTTAGTAATGTCAATCAGATCTCTATACTTAATATGTATTTATTTATTTAAGATTTATTATTTATGCATACATAATTGGGCACAGGCCAGAGTTGCAGGGGTGGAGAGAGGATTCACCAGAGACAGAGTGGAAAGCAGAAGAGGCAGATGTCAAATTACACTGCTGAGGGGAGCAACGAGCGGGTCAGGAGAGGTCTGATGCACCATGTGGGTCACCTCCAGGGCTGGGATCCAAGTCACACTGAGGCAGCTTTGGCTAGCTTCATAATGCTGCACCTCAACCCCCTGAGCCACTAGGGAGGGTCCCTCTACACTTATTCTGACAAATGTTGGCTTTGACACTGGTATACATACCAGTAGCCATGATCCATATACAGTTGATGAGCTCTTACAATGTCACTGACGTACCTGAGGAACTAAATATTAAAGTAACTTGCGTTTAAGCTGCAGTTTAAAAGGTTACCTATGAGTGGTTGCCATTCTGGACAGCACAATATAGAGCATCTATTTCAATGAGATTGTACCACATTTTTTTTTAAAGATTTATTTATTTATGCATACAAGAACTGGGGTACAGGCCTGAAATGCAGTGGGTGAGAGGCTTCACCAGAGACAGAGTGGGGAGCAGAACAGGCAGATCTACGAAGTACACTGCTGAGGGGAGCAGCGGGCGGGTCAGGAGCGGTCTGCCGCGCCATGTGGTCACCTCCGGGGCAGGTGGGAATCGAACTCATGCGGAAGTGGCTTAAGCTTCTTTGTGCTGTGCTTTAACCCGCTGCGCCACCAGGGAGGGCCCAGATATTGTACCACATTTTAATCACCCAGTCTTCTCTAGAGAAATCTTGGTGTTGTGATGCAACAGCCTCTTTATGTCGTTGGCAGAATACATGCATATATTTCCACTGAGTGTGTAACAGCTGCATTACACCTTTCAACTTTAGTGAGCAACGTCAATGGTTCAAATCAACTACACTGCGTTATCCCTTTAACTCCAGGATACATGGATTCCAGTTGTGCTACGTTCTTCTAAAGGATGTTGCCTGCTCTTTGAATTTTCTGAATTTTGGTAGTGTAACAGTGTAATGGTCATAAAAAGGGGAACTTCTGAGTTCCCTGTAGCCCCAAAGAAAGGGTGGTGCTGAGTAGTAAGGAGAAGCCAGAAAAGATGTGATGAGGACTCACGAAAATATGTTGAAGCACATGGCACAGAGCTGAAACATGGGAGGAAGAAGAACATGTTTGCTTCTCAGCTCTGGACTTGCATCAGGCCCTTGGGGGCATGGAAGGAGATGTGTGGAACTGAGGCATGTAAACACGTGGAAGACACACGGTGAAAGGCCCCAAGGAGGCTGACAGTGGCAGCCTTTAGTTTGACTTTTGCTGTGATTGGCTCCTTTCATCCCAGACTTGCCTGACCCTTTCTGCCCTTTTTCTGTGGTTTCTTGCCAAAAGGTGCCTTAGAATCATGGTAAACTATCGTGTCTCAGCAGCCCTTCTTCGGACCAAGCCTGTATGGCTGGTCATTGACTCCTGAGGGTGTGGGTAATTTGGGATGTTTTATTGACAAATTATCCTGTCTTCCCTTCTCTCCCTATGCACACAGTTCTATTAAAGTTCACTCACCCTAAGCAGATGCATCGTCAGCCTCCTCACATGCCTCTGGTTGTTCCCACTTGGTGTGTCTCCATGTCCCTAGAGTCCCTGGTGTTAAGTTCAAAGCCGAGAAGCAAGGAGCCTTCTTCACATGGCTCTCTGCTCCATGCAGATCCTCCCCTCTGTGTGTTCCCCCAGGGTTCTCTAAGCCCCTCCCCCTCAGCTCTACCCTTCTTTAGAAGCAGCAGGGATCAAGGACCCCTCCCTGTTTTGTGGTGACCCCTCTCTCTCTAGCACTGTGACAAAAAGAATATCCTATAATAAGATTCTGGTAATATGGCAATTGCAGAGTAGGTATATGGGAATTTTCAGTAGTGTGTTAACAATCTCTCAATCTTCAGTGACCCTAAAATAAAGTGTTTTTTTTTTTTCTTTAATGAACATGGATGCATTTCTTTTTTTCCACTTTCTTGGATGCTTCTAAAAGCCTGCAAATAAATATATTGATCAATCTTAGGTAAAATGCAATTTGAAGATTTCTACCAACATGTACTCACAAGAATGAGGTGATTTCTTTTATTCCCAAAATGTGGCATAAAAGGTCACTAAATACTCAAAGGTGCCTTTGTAGGCTCTGAAAAAAAGGGATTAAATGGAACATAGATTACTACATTGCTCTACTGCTCTGATACTCCATGATTGACTTACTGTGACAATAGTAAATGAGATTTTTTTTTTTAAGACCACAGTGCCACAGTGACTAGGTTTCCTGCCCCAAGCATCTATAGGGTAATAGAAGACAGAGTGTCCTTTTTTTTTTTTTCCTTAAGAAACATCACTTTTATTTTATCAACACAAGAGATTAATTTCAGCACAGCTGAGCTCCATGAATGTATTCCCCTTCAGACACAGCCAAGGTCAAGGGCAGGTTGGCCTATCCTGGGCATTTGAACTAGCTACACAAGTTAAGTCTTCATTAGAAAAACTCATCATCTATCAAGTTTGCTTTTTAAATTTCAAATTCATTATTTCTATTTTTATTTCACCCTTCCTTGCTCTGCCAGATTTTCTCCTTGCCTTATTCTTGTCTTCTTCTCCTTCTTTTATATCTAATATCTTGCATTATACTAGTTATAAGATCACTAGATTAAAGTGGTAATGATTTTTTTCACTGAACTTCCAACTATAAGCTCAGGATGAAGTTTAATTTAGTTAAAATTATACAGTGATGAAGAAATTACTTTTAGGTTTCTCTGTGATAAAAAAAAATCATTTGGTGTTTTTTGTAGATATGTGTATGTTTTAAAATAAGTTATTAAAATTAATGTAAACAATAGAATAATGAAACAAGGTGATGTGTTCAGTTAGAAAATAAATATATAGAACTTAGATTTTATACCAGTTAGAGGTTTTCTTTAACATTTATTTATTTATACATACCAGAACTGGGGTATAGGCTAGAATTATGAGGATCGTTGGGGATCGAACCAGGACTTCAGTGACTTCAGACTGCTTCATAGGGCTGGGCTTTAACCCATTGCACAACCAGAGAGGACCCGTATGCCAGTTAGAGTTTAACTATATTTATAAGCTGACGGTTTTATCTTCACATATTCAGTCCATTTAAAAATACCTTGGCATCTCGTGATGTATGATTTATATCCATTGAGGCTATTCCTCCAAATTTATTGATGCTTATAACCCAATTAAACAAAACAATCCTGCACTTTGGCAGATAGGTTCCTGTTGTCCATTTCAGGAGTGCAATATTATCAAGTCCATTTATCCTAGCATATTAATAAAAATATATTATTTTTCATGAAAAACCCTCCTCTTAAATACATGGCCTTCTTTCTGAATGTGAAATATAAATATTATGCAACAGTCCACCAGAAATAATGATCTGCATGTGAGATTTTTAAAATGGCAATTTCATACTGAAGGCGAAGATAATGTTTTAGAAGTTAATCAGGGAGATTGTTTGGCTATAACATGGTTTCTTTCAAAACATATATTGCTTTTCTCCTTTATTTGGCTAACAGAACATAATTTGGGAATTGCTCTTTCCTTACAAGACATGATTTACAAAAGAAACCTTCAATAAGTGGGAGAGTTTTGAGTTGAGTCAACATGTAACTTCCCCTGGGACATGATATTTGGTTGAGAAAAGGACATTTGTCCCCCAGGAGAAGATTCTCTCATCACTCCGGGTTCTTTTGAATCTGGAAAAAAATCAGCATAAGCCAGATTAGTAGGAAGAAAATACCAAATTTAATAATACATATAGGGACAATTTGCAAGACTGTCAATTCCAAAGTAAATGGAGACAAACTGGGGAGGAATCTATCTGTCTGTCCGTCTACCTGTCTCTCATCTCTGCTAAGGGAGGGAACTACCAAGAGAATGAAGCAATTTTACATGAAGTGAATAGGGTAGATTTAATATGAAAAATACTGTGCCCCTGGATGCTTGTCCTGCCTTCAGATAGGTTTCTCTATGAGCAGGTTTTTTTCTGGAGTTTTCCCTAACTCTCAGTCATTTGTACTGTTTAAGTAACAGTAACAGATTGTTCCGAGTCTCACAGGGCTTTGATTGACCTTAGTTCCACATACTGACATGATTCATACTGGAAATAACCCCCTCTGGCCTTTCTGATCCTTTTGAGGAAACCAAATCCACAGACCCAAACTGAGATCATCAGAATTATTTTAATAAACAGAAAGGGAATCAGAAAAAAAAGTGACAAATTATTTAAGCATTTTTGACAGTGACCTTTAAGATTAGATCTGGTGTGCATGTGTGATGCTTTTTCTTTTCCTTTTTTTAGATTTTATTTATTTAGTTATGCATACCCAAACTTGGATGGACACCACAGGTACAGTGGGGGTGGGGGTGAAAGTGACAGTAGGGAGAAGAACAGGCAGATCTACTGAAGTACACTGCTGAGGGGAGCAACAGGTGAGACAGGAAAGGTCTGCTGCCCCGTGTGGGTCCCTCCCTGGTCAGGGATTGAACTCAAGCTTTGCTGGTGGTAGTTCTGAGACATAACCCCCATGCCACCAGGAGGCCTATTTGTGATGCCTTTTTAGAGTCACCTCCCAAGAAAGAAACCTACACTTCTGCCCTTATAGGAATGAGACAGAGCAAAATATCCCTGATGATTAATTTTTATCATCAGGAAAATTTTGCTTCTCTTAAGTGTTGCCTAAGGCTATTTATAGCTTGACCTCATTTAGATTTTAAATACCTTTGATTTGGAATCCCAGCAATTAAAAAAAAAAATTTGACTCCTACTGAAAACGTTTATATTGCTACTTTCTTGATCCCTGTTCTATTTTTTGTCTCCTGACTGACATGGTATGTGACAGCCCATGCTACATAAATTAGGAAAATGGACCCACACCACTTCTTAATAGAATGAAAATATAAACCATCTCACCAAGTAGACATTAACCTTGAGATTCTTAGCAAGTTCCAGCTGCTAGGATTGTGACTCCTAGGACAGATAGTTCAAGGAGGCGATTCTATTTTGTGGCAATGGAAACTTTGAAAGATCAGATTTAAAGGAAATTTTAAAAGAGTCAGCCCAAAACTGTATAGGCAGTTACCTTTGAATATTTTTGATATTGGAAAATCACTAATTGGCCTTGGTGGGAATACAATGAGGAATTTATAATGTATACATGCCAATTCAGTAAAATCTAAATAGGCAGAGCTGAAGAAATTTGCCATTAATCTACATTTAGCTCCTTTGTCATCTAGTAGAGTTATGACCCCATTATTTTGATGTCAAGTTTTAATGTTTCACTTTTATGGCAGGGTTCTTTATTTTCTTTCACCTAGCACCTTCTGATTTTCACAATTAGAGAACACATTCAGTAAGTTATAATTAAGTTAAATTAATATGTATGACTGTTTTCCCTCTTATGAAAGGAGAAAACCTTGGAATTAGTTTTAATAGAGAATGTGTCAATCTACTACAGAAATCAGGCTCATAGTTTTGAAATTTGGCACAATTTGCTTTGTGGAATATTCCAGTGAGTCAAATAATTTCATGTGGTATATAAGCTTAATAGTATTGGAAAGTGCAGCCTCTGGCTTGTTTTAAATCAGAATTAAAGCTGTGCCAAACTGTCACAACTCCTATACACAAAGTACACTGTAGCTCTTCACACCCCTTTGAGTTCATATCAATCATTTGAAAATAACATTTTTTCCTCAGAATGAGCTGTCACTATCAATCTGAATAGTGGCTGTTGAACTGGAATCCATCCAAATTTTCAGCAAGCCATTTGGTTCATGATATCACAAACCAAATGATTTGCAAAACCATATTTTTCCCTACTGTTTAAAGCAAATATAACGCTGCTTCCTCTTCAGCTTGCAGTGATCATTTCTTTTTGAATACCTACTTCGTTTTTTAACTTTACCCATTTTATTGATGCCTCTGATTCTTTCTCAACAATTAGTTAAAGACTTTTTCCTAATAGCGAGCACTTTGATGCCATGGCGCTCCACACAGCCCGTGTGGACACTGCAGTGTAGACAGGTTCGATTTGGCTCCTATTTTCTTGAAAAAAAGTCTAGAATTCTAGATGCTATGTGACACAGATGGTGTACAGGATGCAGTATTGTTTACCGAACATACAAATGAACACAAAAGCTTTTTCTGATGTTGGCATATTTACCATTTTTGCCATTTCATAAAAGGCTGAGATTTAGGATGGCTTTTGTATTGTTTTCTGTTACTGAGTGTGACACAGTGTGTTGCAAGGGAATGAAATTGTAACTTCAGTCTCAACTTCTCTTGAAAGAAATATCTGTTTCTCCTTTCCTCATGAGTTTCTGTATCCATTTAATCCAGATTTAATACATAAGTGTTGCTTTTTTTTTTCAACCACAGATATTTAGTATTACTATCGATATCAATTAAGGTTTTGCAACAAAACTCTGTTTAAACTGTGTCTATAAACTACAAAGTGTGCTGTAGGAAATTACTACACATGAAATCAAAGAGTTGTGAGACATAACACTGAACCATGTGTAGTAAAGACTAATACCTAATACCCGTGTGGGGTGTTGGAGAATGCAGGCCAGCTGGGGACATTCGTGTCTGAATCTGGGATCTCAACCTGACCGCCACTTGTTGATCTCCTGGAGCTCAGCTTTGCTTTTCTTGCAAGACATCAGTTACATCATTCAGAAAATAGAGCTAAAATGCTAAATTGTCTATCACTAGGAAGCTGTAAAGGACAACAGTATATCCAGGTCAAGGAACTTGTAAGGTATTGAAATGTCCCAATTCAGGAAGCATAGAGGAATTACCTGGTAGAGAATCCTGTCTAACTTTATCTATATTTCTTCACGATGCCTGACATTATAGCTCCAGCAGAGCAGAATCTGTCTTAAGTTGACAGAATCTGCAACTTAAGTACCTTCAATCAATAGGTTCTTTACAGCAACTCCTACCTTTTTGCCCTGGGAAATCTGCATTCTCATACAAACAATTTTTTTTTTTTTTGCAATTTTGGGCATTTGCAATTTTTAATTGATTCCCTGTTCTTTCCAGGTAATAATCGCCTTCTCTGTCAGGGGTAGTGTATATCTCACATGCTCACTAATTCATAGCAATGCTGTTATGGGTTCTCATGTTGCTAATACTTCCATGTACAAATTATCAATATGCTGCTACCATTAAAGTAACTTTATCAGAAACTCACAAGATCTTTATTACATGAATCTGTATCCTCGTTGCCTTTATTTTTTGATGGCCAGGAGGTTTTCAATCACTTCAACATGTTATTCAGTTTGTTTGTGGATATGATTTACCATCTATTTCAGCAAATCCTGATTTTATTAATGTTCTCTCTTTGAACATTTTACTAAATGTGTTTTTTTTAATCTTCACGATCCATTGAATTTTAATTTTATTGGATGTCAGTCACCTATAATTTTGATTATATCACAGTTATATTTGATTCTAAGATTTTAAACTCTAACATTCATTAACATCCCAAACAGACTGATTATTGCCAGTTTCATAATGAAAAAGTCACATGAAAGATCCTTCTACCTTTTTGGCTTCTGTACATAAACCATCAGAGTGGTTGATCTCCCCCCCCCCTTTTTTTTTTTTGACATTCGAGTAGATGTTTTAAAAGTACATTCTAGGCAGGTATGTGCATTCTCATTCCTTTTTTTGTATTTTAACTTTAAACATTTAATATTTACTTCAATTTTAGTCAGGTGTAAGTGACAAATAATTAAGATATTTAGAGTATACTTGTGATTTCATGCCTGAAACCATTGTAAAAGTATTCCCCTCAAATACTAATGTAACACATCCATCACCTCAACTGTATACATTTTTTTTTTTTTTTTAGTGAAAACATTTATGGTCCACACTGTTAGCAAATTTCAATTCAGTGGCACAGTGGTACCACTACCGTCACAATGTTTTACACTACATCATAGAACTTACTCATCTGAGAGTTGAAGTTTCTACCAAATCTCATTATTTACTAACTTGCATCATTTGCTCCAATCCCAGCACCTGGAAACTACTTCTTTATTCTCTGTTTCTGTAAGTTTGAGTTTGTAATTGTTTTCTTAGTTTCTGATTCCACTTCTAAGTGATACCATGCAGTATTTATTTTGCTTGGCTATTACATTCAGCATAAGGGCCCCAAGCCCACCCATGTTGTTGTAAATCAGGATTTCCTTCTTTTGTAACAGTAGTATTCATATATGTCTATATGTATAAACATGAATATGTGAATATATACATGTGTGGATATGATTGC
>NW_004567115.1:47410541-47433189 GCF_000260355.1 Condylura cristata | reverse complement strand
GTGTCTCTGTTTTTTACCAAACATACTGTGCTCTTAAAACCATCTGAGTCTAGCTTGAGTAAGAACCAGTTACAATGTACCATATCAAGTGACAAACTCCTTATCTAGTTAGCCAATTGACTGTATAACAAATCCACTAATGAAAATAACAAATAACTTTTTCACTCCAATCCTCAGGATTTTACTTAGCACCCTTGTGCATAACTCTTTCTTATTGAAACATTTTTCTTATCTTCTTTATAGCGGCTCCCTGCCCCCTTATTTACCTCCATAGTTAGACATTATTTATCCCCATTGCTAAAATCTGTATTCTATCAAGTAAATTCCCCCACTGCCCTATTATAATTCTGTATCCAATTCGAATATGTTCTTTGTCAAAAGTGTCTCTGGTTTCCACTTTCAAAAGTTACTCTTAGTTTAATCACATATTGTTTGTTGTGCTCAGCATTAATGTTTATCTTTCAATTCTTAAATATAACATACATAATGAAATGTATATAAAACATATAAGCCCCTTTTGAGAAATGGTTACATAGTGAGCTGTATAAGCACTGTAGCATTCAGGGATTTGAGCATTACCATTCTTTTTTTAAATTCTAAATCCCTCATTCCCCCCTCAGGTATTTACTCTACTAACTCAATTTTCTCCCTGTCTTTGATCTCTTTCATAGATTTATCATTTAAATTTTCACCCCTAAATCAAGACTTAGCTTTGTCATATTTTGAATTTATATTAATGTAATAATATACCCTATGTTCTTTTTGGGGCTAGTTTATTTCCTGTAGCATTGGTAAAATGCATCATATTCCTGCAAACTACTGCAAGGTATTCATTTTATGGCTGTATAATATCTAATTGTGTGGATTTGCAGTAGTTTCTTAAGCTTTAATATTCCTGATGAATCGTAAAGTTAGTTGTTGGTTTTAACAATAATGAGTAGCTTTGCTTCTCAGCATTATTGTACATTTATCACAGTGTATTTGTGTAAAATTTTACATAGAACAAATCAGAAGAATTGTGGAATAACACGGTATGTGTCATTTTAACTTTTGTTGCCAAAAAGGTTTAACTAACTTTTTCAACCAATTGGCATCCCAACCATCAATGAATTAAAATCCCCATGGTTCCATGTCTTGTTGTAATTGATTCTGTGCATAAGTATAGTTCTAATTTTACATTTTCCACATGAATAAGAGCACAATTTATTGGAAAAGCTGGCTTTTTGTCACTGTTTTCTTTAATATACCTTAATAACATTCCACATATTAGATAATTATCTTCCTCATATCTGGTTGCCTGAATTCTGAAAACTTTGTATGGTTTGGTATAAATGATAATTTTGACGCATTATTTTCTGACTACTAATATGCTATATGTAAATGAAATAAAACCTTAACTCAAGTAGGTCACCATAGTACTCATGGCTGATTACATAGAGAAAAATCTAGATGACCTTGGTTTAGGCAATGACTGTCAGGTATAGCACCAAATGCATGACTCATGAAAGAAGTATATGTTTCACCTCCTTAAAACTCAAAAGTTATCCTTTGGCATAAAAATGAGAAGACAAATCAGAGACAGGGAGAAAAGATTTGCAAAAATCACTTATCAAAAATATATTAAAAGCACTCAAAGCTTAACAGCTAGAAAACAAACCACAGATCTTAACAGATAACTCATCAAAGAAGATACACAGATGACAAATGAACATATGAAAATATCTACCATACATCATGTTATCAGGGAACTGGCAATTGAAACAACAATGACATCATTACACATTGAATAAAGTGCCACACGTATTGGACACAGACAAAACAAAATGCTAGTGAAGATATGGACCAATAGGAGAGCTCATCTATTGCTGCTGGAAGTGAGAAGTAGCACAACTTTGCAAGACAGTCTGTAGTTTCTTATAATACAAACTGTGGCCTTAAAATAACAGCCCTTTGTATTCATCCGAATGATTTGAACACTTATGACCACACAAAATCCTGCACATAGATGTTGTTAGTAGTGTTAGTCTTAACTGACAAAAGTTGGAAGAATCCAAAATAATAAATGATTAATAAATGAATGGATAATAAACGGTTGCATCCTCAGACAATGTGATTTGTTACAAAAGTAAAAATAATTGAAAAGAAGTAGCTCATCATACAAGTACTGAGAGTAATCTTAAATGCATTGCTAAATGAAAGAAGCCAGTCACAAGAGGTCACATGCTACATTATTCTAATTATATGATATTCTAGAAAAGGCAAATCTTTGGAGAATTTTTTTTTTAAGATTTATTTATTTATTCGTACAGAACTGGGGTACAGGTCAGAGATGCGGAGGGTGAGAGGATTCACCAGAGACAGAGTGGAGAGCAGAACAGGCAGATCGACGACGAAGTACAGTGCTGAGGGGAGCAGCGGGCGGGTCAGGAGAGGTCTGCCACGCCATGTGGTCACCTCCGGGGCAGGCGGGGATCGAACTCATGCGGAAGTGGCTTAAGCTTCTCATGCAGTACTTTAACCCGCCGCGCCACCAGGGAGGGCACTTTGGAGAATTTTTTTATAAAGAAATTACAGGCAGTTGGAGGAAGCAAGAATATTGATATTTTTTTGACAATAAAAATGTTTTGTCATGGATGCAGCTAGAAGGGATCATGCTTAGTGAAATAAGCTACAAAGAAAAATGAAAATACTGTATGGTTTTACTCATAGCAGGAGCATAAAGGACCAGGGTGGGGAAATAATAATAATAATGAACAACTAAATCCCAGAGACATTTTTATGGGGTAGATTGGGGAATGGGATCAAAAATGGGGGGGAGGGAAGTGTGCTGGACTATGGTGATGGCTTACAGGTGAAGTTGTGATGGGAAGCCCACGGGGATTGCAATTGTGATGGAAAAAGGCACAAAATGATGTAAAATAAACTATTACAATGATAAAAAAATAATGATTTGCATAATACTAGAAAGACTGAGGTATATAGTAGTTGTCTAGATCCATGGAATGTAAGACACCAAGATCAAACTCCTTTGGAAATCTTAGGCTACAGGGTCATTATGACATGTCAATATAGACTCTTCAGTTGTTAAACAAAGGTCCGCTGATGGTGGATGTTGATGATGCATTGTGTGACATCATGGGAAATCTGTCTTTGCTACTATATTTTCCCTGTGAACATAAATCTACATACATTTATATGTAAATGATATTTAAGTATATATAATGCATGCATATGTGCATATATTTATATAGACACATGCATCTGCATGTATATGTAAATGTATTTATTTGAATCATATATGTGTATTTTTATTTTTTATTATGCAAACATAATAATTTCCCATTTTTGGATATGTCCTTACCCACTCTTTGTTTCCTCTTTCTGGATCCATTTCTTAGATTTTGCATTTCCAGTACTTTCTCGGTATTTTCCAATGCTTTTTAAAGAGTACATGCACATGCACATTATGTATACACACTCATTTAATGTATATGCATGTGTATATATGTACTTCTGGGATATATCTGGGTACTTAAGGTAATCTGAGAGATAAACTAAAAAAGTGGAAAAAGTGGAATTAGGAAAGTTAACACAGTAGCACCATGGTGGTATATGACTAACTGCACTTTCCAAATTGGGCTCTACAATATGGCCCATCCCCCATGGTGCTCACACAGTGTAACATTGACACTCTTCAGCTGACTGAAGACCCCCTTTGTCTCTTGATGTTGGTTGAATGATTGTGTCTGCCTCATTCAATCCAGCATGGCAGAAGTAAAACAATATGTCTTTTAAGATGTCAGATATAACAATTTCATGAAATTCTGCCTTGATTTGAGATTCTATTCTTGGTGCCTGGCCTCCATGCTGTGAGGAAGTCAGGGAACTGCAGGAGGAGTTTCCATGTGGGTATCCCAACTAGCTGACCCAGCTGAGAGTTCAGTCTATAGCCTGTGTTATCGCTAGACAAAGGAGAGAGTCAGCCTTCTCCCTGTCCCAGCATGGAGCTGTCTAGTCAACCTCAGCAATCAGAATACCCTAGATCAATAGTTGAAGAAAAATAAACTTCCCATGTCAATTGCTAACCAATTTGCTTTTTTTTTTAAATCAAGTTATTGGCATGTGGTTGTAAGTCACTGAGCCTGGGAGAGGTATGATGTATTGATACATATCAAGGACATTGTAATACAGACTCAGCAAGCCTTGAGATCAAGATCATGTTGACCATATTTTAACCAAAATGTAAAGGCTTTGGAATGCAGTTTTATAAAATAAACATGAATCTATTAGATTATTTGATATATTGGACTACTGGGATTTTTTTTTTTAGCATTAAAGCTTTATAAACTAGTTGGAAAATAAAAAGGTATATGCTTACAAAATTTATGCAGATATGGAATAAAGTACACTGTTAACCACAGGCAATATAAAAGTGTTTTAAAAAATAATCATGATTATAATATACATTGGATTCATCATTCAACATTATCATAATAATATAACTGCTGATTTAATTTAAAAAATGTCCCATACTAATTGGTGAAAAGAACAAAAGAGTTAAAAAATATGTTGTCACTGTAAAATGAATTATTTAGAGGAAAATACCCAAAGAATTTTCACTTCTCTACTTTTTAGCTTTATTACCATTGTAATATGTCTTTATGATATAAAATATATTAGCATGGTATTAAAAACTATGAATTGTAGTCTTTAATTTGAACAGTTTATGAATGTATTAGGTTAAGAGACATTTTGCCTCATGGTTCCCAAAATCATGTTCTATTTCCCTAGACAATAAATGTGAACTTCATAGGTTAATTACGATGTCCACTTATAGACATCAGGTAAGACTATACTTCTCCATATCCTGTTACTAAAATTACTTCCAGTTATGAGGATCAAACCTATGGTTTCATGCAGTAAATCATTGTACCTCAAGATTTTGGAGACTGTGTTCCCCTAGTATGATTTTTATAATGTAAGGGCCATTCTGAATGATTCTTGTGAGTTATTGTTCAGATGTTATCTTACTATTCTGCACAAAGTTTGCAGCTTCCTTAACATTCGTAGAAAATTATACCTTGTAAAGGAATGAAACACTTGTAACAAATACAGAGTGGGTAGAACGAGGTGATTTTTATTAGCTCTTTATTGAATATGGTATATGTAGAGTACAGGCCATCTTCAGAGAGGAGTATTAAGAAAACTGTCTTTCTACAATATTGAATTTCCACCAATTTATTTGGTAATTGACTGAAAGGACAATACACCTATACACTTGTTTTGTTGATTTTGAATATTTATTTATTTTGTGTAGAACTGGAATGTAGGCCACAGGTGCAGAAAAATGAGGGAATTCACTTGAGACAGAGTGGGGAACAGAACAAGAGGATCCAGTGAAATCCACTGCTGAGGGGAGCAGCGGGGCACGGGGGGGTGGGGGAAGGACAGGAGAGGTCTGCTGTGCCCTGTGGGTCAGCTCCCTGCTGGGGATCAAACTGGGAGAGCAGCATTGATTGCACTGAGACTTAACTCCTAGGCCACCAGATTGTTTCCAAGGATAGTTAAAGGCACAGTCATAATATCAGAGTGCATTTTCATATAAGATTTGTATTTTGGAGACAATAAATATAGTATCTCAGGAGAAAGAGAGGCAAATGAGTTTTGCCATTCAACATTCTCACGGGAACAGAGTCCTGGGTGTCTTCTCAGCTCCACAGAATGTGCTTTATTTTTAGAGTATGAACCACCCAAGTAGGTTCAATAAACCTTGGTTCTGGAGTGCCCCACCAAAGTATTCTAGGGGGCCCTTCACATTCTTCTGGTCATGTAACTAAATCAAGTAGTTTAGCGGACTATGCCAGATGAAAGAAATATAATAAACAAGTATGTCCTGGGAGACTTGGGAGAAGGGAAAGTCCAAACTAAATAAAGGCCCTGGAGGTGATCACCATGGTGCGGCAGACCTTTCTGCTGCTCCCCACTCTGTTCCTGACCACCTCTCAATTCTCTCACTGCCCCTGCACCTCTAGCCTGACCCCAGTTCTGTATGCATAAATACATAAATCTTAAAAAAGAAAAAAATTCTGTGGCTCACCCATCCTTATCTTGTTGAGAATCAGTACATGATTTCTAGTCATCACTGTGACTAAGTTTGGAGCTTCTCTATTTTAAATATTACAGAAACTTGTGTTGACACATACAAGACAGTAAGCATTTGTAAAATGCCTGAAGCAGTCCTATTCATTAGAAACCATAGGCGAATGGGTAAATTATAAGCTTTGCTATAAACTGAACTTGATGTTTAAAGATACACATTAAAACTAGACCAAACAAATTCCAGTCAAACCTTCTAGGACTTTTCAATAATAATTATGATTAAAATTAGAGAGACACATCTATCCATTCATAAGATTCAAACAAATATTTGTTGAGGATCAGCTAATGTCACACATAGCAATCCCCCTGCGATTTATTGTTGTTTGAAAAGAATTTAGTAAGAATTTTTAATTATGATCTAAAATCTTTATACATAAAAAATCAACTCACTGCATTTTAAATTTCTTAGAACAACCTTGCATTAATCATTAATACATAAAGCCAGCCCATTACTTTAAGAACATTGTATTCAGATGCCGATAGGATACATTCTAGGAGAACACCAGGCTGGAGATAGTAAATTATGAGAAATTAAAGGTCATGGAAATTTTTCTACCTTAGATTTTCTTGTAATTACCATTTAGGTAGCTCAAATTAGGTGAACAGAGATACTTTGGATTCATTTGGATCCACAAATGAATTCTAGGTAGTCCTTTGAGAATGTAGACTGGAAACTTGAGATATTAGCCAACTGAATTAATAATCATTTACTGAAGATGGGTTTACAGGTAAATCTGTAGAGTCCGTTTAGCTGGTTGTTACTGAGATACTGAGTTGAGAATGGGCTGGTAAAGAGCCGATCTATAAATGTTTTACTTAATTGTAGTTGTGGGTTCATTTTATTATAAAAATATTTGATATGTTAAAAAAGATTTTGGTAGTCAATTTTAGCACATTTCTAGAATGTAACATCTATTATGCATGCAAATTTTATTGTGAATGTCACATTTTAGTAATATCAGTATTTTAATGCTTGTATAGTAGGGGTTTCTTTTCATCTTAGTAAGATGTTCTAATAGTGGATGTATGGATAATTAAGGATGATCTTATGGTTAGTTTGTCTGTTCTTCATATGAACTATCATTGTTATGTCCCAACAAAACACAAAACTCAGGCTCAAAAAAGTTAATCAAATATTTTCAGTCTATCTGTAGAATTAAAAAAAGGACAAAATAAAAGCCTTTGAAATTCATTACGTCTGTATATGACCATGCTGTTTAGCTGGCATTCAAGGTTACGACACAAAATCCCAACACTGTCATTTAATAAATGTTTTCTGTTTTTCCCACCTCACACCCAAGCAGAAAATAGGAGCTTTATTTGAATAGATTACACTTAAACACTCACATACCATCTAAATGTCTGTTATTTTTAGAGAGGTGGGTTAACAGGGGTTCACTGTACTTAAGCTGTCTCTAAGAATCATAAAGAGAAGTTTGATTCAATACCATAGCATTAAAGCAGAGAAGAGAAATATTTTGCTTTAGCATTTCTTTATTCCTTTACTATGAAATGCATCTGTTTACAGGCATTTGGTTCTGACCTACATTATGACTTCTATTTTATGCAGTGGATTTTGGCATCGACTACTTTATTTTTATTGCAGATTTAAAATTATATCAGTAATCATAGACCTTGCATTGATTTAATAACTCTGTACTTCATTTATTTTGATAAAATATAGGCTATTGCAATTCATATATTCACATGATAGCAGTGTGTTCAACTATGCTTGCATGTTCTATTTTAAGGAAAAAGTTATGTAAATCTCAGGAAGTTCTTGAATAGTACAATCTCATACTTTTTGCCATAGTGTCATTGATGGGATCTGAAATGCATTTTGCAAACTATTGTGGATTTACATTAAAATGTTTCAATTATCCCATATAAAAGTATTTTAAATATGTATGCCCTTCATAATATGCAGTCATGTATTATTTTCTGAATAGATAGTTTGTCTTTTCACTTGCACCAGAACTATACTACTATATATCATTTAATAGAGTTAAGAAAGTAAAAATAAGAATTCAGACTGCCCTATGTTTTTCAGAAGACCACATTTTTATAGCCTTTTAGAGCTCTTTCACTACTTCATTTTGGCTCTTCTTGCCAAATTTTCCCCAAGCCACAGATGTCAATTCCTGTTCATCTGCTGCTCTGTTTCTTACTGATGCCTTGCAGATTGCATGGGTTGTATTCCAGCTTAACTTGGATCATTTAAATTAAGAAAGAATTTTCAAATCTGTTGCTTTTTCCTTTAACTTCTCTGTATTTCCTTCCTACACAACTTTATACTTTAGTAAATAGTCATTTTTATCTTAATTTTTAATGTTAGAAAATTCAATCATGTGTAGGACTTTGACTTAGAAACTCTCAAAATATAAAGCTTTCATTTTTCAATAATTACTTAAAGTAAGAGACTACATATGTCAAAGACAAAAATGCCAGTCAATTATGTAGATTCAAACAATAATGATTCTATGGCAGCAACAAAAGAGACACTTATTAAAATGTATTTCAGTACCGTTCTACTTGTAATAATCATATTAATATTGTTTCTTTAGATAATTTAAGTGAAATATTATATTCTTCAGTAAAGGAAAATCTAAAAATATATTGAGCAATTCAGAATATTTTAACAGCTATAGTCTTTCATGATGGTTTATGAATGTTTAATCTGACAAAAAGTTAATTATTTGAAATCATCCTCATTCCTGGCATTATCAGTGGCATTTTAAATTATGCAAGAAAGTATTATCTACATCTTCTGTACACTTTCATTTCCATCTTCAGTACCATCAGAGCTCAACAACTTATGGAATCCAGTGTCTTCATGTTCATCCTACCTTAGTTTAGAAAAAAATATAATCAATCCATACTGAACTAAGGTTGGAAATTGTTCTGTGCATACACATATACACACACAACTCACTCACATGCACACATGCATCTATGTGAACCTTTATACACACATATGCACGTGCACGCGCACACGCACACACACACACAAATCTTTTCTAAATCTACCTCCAGTTCTCTCCAGCAGAATTGCAATATGAAATGCATCATGAAATGTTTAAATGATTAGCACATGTAACGATTCTGATTCAGAAGTCCTTTGGCCAAATTTTAGGAACTGTATGCAAAATAATTGGTGATCAGTTATTACAAAGTATTTCCCCACCTGTCAGCATTCTCTTACTGAATTATTTTAAGTGAAGAAAATAAGCCATTTATTAATGGATTGGACACAAACACATTGAATGGGAGGAAATGACTTATTTTCTGGGAAAATTTGAAATTGTGTCCTATTAATTATTTAACATCATTTCTATATACTGTTCTAACACGATCTGAAAAACTATTTTAGAAAAAATCAATTACTTAACTTACCAATCTATCAAATAAAGCAACAAGCAAGTTTACAAAATAACATTCTCATTAGAAGAAATACAATATTTGGAGTCAGGCAAACTAGGGTCCAGTATTGGCTTATGTGACATAAACTGTCTGGCTCTGCTTAGCAAGTCTGTACAATTATTTTTAAAATAGTGATTCATGAAATTATGATGATAAAATTGGTTAACTATCTAGACCACTCAGAAGAGAACCTCATCGATCACCTATGCATATTGTGATAACCTGTTATTTCATAATTAACTCAATTATTCATAAATGTCTGTTTTCACAGAAATAGTCATGCAATGTATTGACATCTTTGCACAACTAATACAATAAAGGTTAACAAAAAACTTTCATTCTTCTAAAATTTTAATGGAGAGTGTCTTTTACGTTTGTAAGAAACTTAATCTGTATTAATTTTGAGAACCCCACAGTATATAAAGAAATAGATCAGTAACAGACTTTTGGTTCTAGACAATCTGAAAGTTCCCTACCCATACTTAGACTCACAACAGCTTCTAAGAAATGAATCATGGCATAGATCTACACAAAATTAGATATCCCATTAAATTCCTGCTATGCTTTAATGGCTTCAAAAGTTTAAAGATGTTGTATGTAATTAGGGAATTATAATGTATGATGGCTTAATTCCATGCAATTACTTTACCTTACAGCTTTGTTGAACCATATTATTTCCAATGTATATTGATTTAAAATGATGTCTTCTAACAGCAGTCCATATAAAGTATACATGTAGATATGTTTTAAAAACTTTCCTGCATCTGTCTTTAGCAATATCATTTAAATCTTTATATTCTATAAACTTTGGTTACAGATGGCTGGGAAACAAAATAGCCCACATGGACCATTTCCGTTTCCGGTCACTGCTCTCTCATGTACTATCCCTGTGCCTCCTTTATTTTGTTTCTGGCAGCCTTGTGTAAATTGGAGCGTTCCTCTTCTCATCTGCTTTTTCCTTTACTGTCATAGCAATCCCATTTTGTATTGGAAATTGGTCTTCTCTGAGGCTTAAATATTGTTTTATGTTCTTTATGGTTTCTATATTCTAAATGAAAACTAAGATTTATGATGCCCTGGAGAGACCACTTGGTTTCAGTCCTTCAAAGAAAAATGTTACATTAAAGACAATGTTGGTAGCCCTGCAGTGTATCAAAACATTTTATGAAATATTAACTATGCTAGAAGGAGAGATAACAGCATGCTTTGTTATGAAGCTGAAAATTATTGTATGTGTGAATGTGACTGTGTGCATATTCACAACCTTCCTTAAAGAACTGGTTTTTGTCCTAAGACAGCATTGAGTGCTAGACCTTCCTCAGAGTTGACTCCTTGTCTCTCACCAGTTTGTATTCTTTGCGTATCATATCGCTCCACAGAAAGTGCTGAATGACCTCAAGGGAATTCATCTGTTGTCTTACAAAAGAGGAATCTGTCTTTCAGGATAAATGTGAAGCATTAGTAAATTCCACAGGATGCCATATAAATTATATTTCCATCCCAAAGCAAAAACAACCATTATTTCTAAGGTTCCTCTGCCATGGATTATTATTTTTTTTCCTGTACTTTAACTAGAAAAGTACATCATGAACTCATACTAAATGTTTCTATTTAAGGTTTTATATATAGAATACATATATATATTTTTCTATATATATTATTTCTATAGCACACTTTACACAAAAATAATGTTCCATTAATTAATATTCTTCTTTAAATCACCATTCCCTTCACGATGTGGTGAAGGGAACATCCCAGGTGTCACCTGCCTATCAAACACCCTATTTTTTTTATTTGTTAATAGACCTTCAAATTTATGAAACTTGGATCATCTCACCAACTCAGGTGGTTTCATTCTCCCTGTTAATAAATACGATAGTGATGCACCTGCGTGCTAATTACGTCTGCTAGAACCTGAGGGAATGTGTGCTGGTGGCTTGTGGGAAAGTCTTTCGTCACTAATACAAATACGTGCATAAAGGGAAAACTCATCTTCACCGGATGTCAAGCATTGCCCAGAATTATTGAAGCCATCTCAAATTCCCTCCGCCAGGAGGGAATTTAATAGCCATAGGTGGAGTTGCAAGACTAGGAAGAACCTAGCCCCTTTGTGACATTCTGGAGTAATTGAATAACAAACCTGAAAACCTTTTATATTTACTTATTATCTCATTGTTCCACCTACCTAAAATCTGAAAACAAATGTGCCTATATCATATACCTGGAGTGGAGTTGATTTTTTTTTCTGAAGATGGAGAATAAGAGAATGAAATCCTTGGGTATGTTACGTATGCATGTAATATCAGAGCTCCGCTTGACGTGTGATGTTTTCTGTTACCTTTCAGTCACCTAGTTTCTGCCACAGAGAACACCAACAGCTGAATTTATCTGAGATTGTACTTTTTCCCTGATGTATGTTCTGGAGGTTTTTAGAAATGATTTGTAGTGTAACTTCAGCGCAGTGGAGATTCAAAACACAGAGTCAGCAGAATAGAAGTACCACTGCAGTCAAGTACAGTACAGTAGAAACAGTTGAGGAAGAAAGATGAATAGTGGATTGTACTCAGAGAGTGTTCATTGCTAACATGTTCGTGGTATAAATATCAATAGCATGACTACATTGGCAACGGGTATTCCACTGTGTTTTCTAACCTATCAAAGTGTATTAAATGACATACAAGAAAGAGGAAGTTACCAAGACAAGAGCAGAGTCACTATTTCTAAGAGAAGTTTCCAGAAATTTTGCTTTAAAAAAATTAAAACTTTAATTGAGCACTTAATATGTTCCAAATGTGATTGTGGGAACCATATCTATAGGTGTCCTCATATCCTAGAAACAGATATACACATCAATGGAAAATTATGTAGTATTGAGGTCAATAAACATATTTGATGGAGTTATAAAAAAATGTGGGGTGAGCCATGGGATTTCTCTAAGGAAGAAATACTCTCATGTCAAACATTTCTTCCTTATATTAAATAAATGAAAGGGAAAGGACAGAGATTGGAGTTTGACAGGACATTCCTTAGCAGGAAAAAATACGCAGAAATCATATATTTGAGATTGCGATGATGCCATTAATGAACAAAGATAATGCCGCCATGTTTGAGTACAGAAGAGTAAAGAGAACAAGCAAATAAACTCATTAAATTATCACCACTGATGAGGCAGACAGTGGTCAAATGAAAGGATGAGAGAAGACAAATGAAAGAATGAGAGAAGACAAATGAAAGAATTGCCCTTCATCATACTATAATTTAAAAGTATTCAAAAGCTTTAGTCAAGGGCATGCATGATAGTACTTATTTTAAAAAATATTAAATAATGACTGCAATGGCTACTATTGGTAGGTACTATATCAGTTTTAAATGAAGTCCACTGTGGAAGAGGCATAATATTGGAAAGTATATTATTAGCATGTTTAACTGCTAGTGATATTAAAAATGTAATTTGAAATGATAAAAATGTATTATGCTCTTATATCAACTGAATTAGTGCAGGATTCAGGTAGCCTTTACACTGCTATATGAAACTTTGTCAGATGGATTCTATGCTATTCTCCAAAATGATTGCACTGGTCCCAATTTCAGCCAGCAATCTCAGCTGTTGAAAAGACAGTAGAATATGCTGTTTTCTTTTATATCTTTCCGAAATATAAACTTACCATTTTTCTTTGCATCCCATTGACACAAACTTACAATCGCATAGTCAAAGTTGTTTTAAGGCAGTTTGTAAATATAGACCTTATCTTTTATTTAAAGAACATTTGGAAATTTTACTTATTGCTGGAAAAAAGTGGGGAGAATGCATATGGGGTTAACTACTTTTTTTGACAAGAGTCTGAGAACAACAATTTAACATCCAGCTCTGAGATTCATAGAAAATATCTGCTCCAAATCTTTTCTAATGCTTAACAATTGTGATCCCCTCCTCGCCAAAACAAAGTTGCATCACATTGTTTTATAAGTGCATATTGGAGTTGACATATGAAAGAAAAATGTGGTATCTATACATGTCTGTAAGGATAAAATCTTTCCCTTAGTTTATTGGGTGATTTTGTCAGGGGTCTGCAGGAATCCAGGTTATCTCTATAAGATTGATTTTGAAAAATGAGTGCTGTGCTCAGGAATAATTCTTTAGTTCAAGACAACATTACCTTTTGTGAATTACCGTCTCAATTTCTTGAGGTTCTTGGAGCAGTTTTCCCTATATTAGCAAGCACGATTGAGAAATGTTGCTTAGAACATTCAAATAGAATATTTTATGTATCTATTTTTTACATTGAAGTAGCATTGCTTATTGCAAAGTTCAGATGTGTTAGAGCATAAGTCAATTATCTGATAATGATATATTATGTTTACTATTTGCAGTCTGATAGCATCATTCACCAAGCAGCCGTATATTCCTTCAGTCACTCCCTTGCCTTTCTTTCTGGCTATCAACAATTTAATAAAATCTCACTCTAGTTCATTCACTTGTTTTATTTCTTTACCTCATATGACTGGAATAATCCCAGGAGAATCTTTCACTAATTTCATGAAACATGATAGAATCTATGCTCAGCCACCTTGCTGCACATGGGAAGATCCCACCATTTCTTAAGTAGTTGCTTAATGCTCTTGTGTGCACATGCCACAACTTCCTACCCACTCACCTGTTAATGGACACTCTTGGCAAGCTTTGGCTGTTGTAAAAAAAATTCATGATGAATATGGGGATGAACAAGCTCTTTGAATTAGTGTGTTTATATTCTTTGGATGAACAGTCAGAAGTGGGCTTATTGAATATTCTAGAAGCTCTGTTTTTAATATTGGGGGAATTTTTATATCACTTTCCAGAATGGCTATACCAGTACAGATCCCTGATAGAGTATTTGGGTTCTCTTTTCTCCACTCTATCACTGTGGTTTAATTTTCATTTTCCTGTCCAGTAATGTTCCACATTGTATCATGTACCTTTTGGACTTTTATATTTCTCCTTTGGAAAGATGTCATATTCAGTTCCACTGACCATCTTTTAAAACCGATTTATTTATTTTCCTCTTAGTTGTATGAGTTATTCATATATTTTGGATACTGACCCTCACATTGTTTGCAAATATGGTCTGACAGTCTATGAAGTATCTTTTCATTTCACTGATGGCATCTTTGCTGTGCAAAGCTTTTTAGTCTGAATTAGTCTCACTTGTTTATTTTTGCTTTTATCATCTTTGTTTTGCTGTCAAATTCAAAAGTGCATTTCTTTGATTTTACCAAGTTGTTTGCTATTATTATTATTATTATTATTATTATCATTATTATTATCATTATTATTTTAATTTAAAGATTTACTTATTTATGCATACAAGAGCTGGAGTACAGACCAATGGTATAGGGGGGTGAGAGGATTCACCAGAGACAGCGTGCAAAGCAGAAAAGCAAGTTTCACTGAAGTACATGCTGAGGGGAGCAGCAGGCCTGACAGGAGAGGTCTGCTGTGCCCTGTGGGTGAGCTCCATGGCTGGGGATTGAACCCATGCTGCAGTGCCTTGAGACAGCTTCAGAGTGCTGCACTTTAACCCACTGAGTCTCCAGGGAGGGTTCTTGTTGCCCTATTTTGATGTTAATAAACCTCATATTGTTTCAAGGATTTTAGATTAGTGATCACTGCATTTAGATGCATAACAAAATCAATAATGGGTTATATACCATTAGCTAGAATAATATAATACTGTTTTGTTTCCAACTGACACAAGTCATGACTGTGATATGTATTAGAAAAAAAAAAGCTAGCTACTATAATTTCACCTACAAAGTTGTATGCATTTAGAATAACATTTATAAGTACAGAAAAGTTGCATAGCTACCCTGGCAGATAAATTTTAAAAAATAGTATGCATAAAATGGGTTTGTTCTTCGAAAAATGTTTCATTTAGACATTACAACATAGTCTTTCAGTATGGGAACTACTTCTTAATCATATTGGGATGGACTATAAAATTATTATAGTGTTAAGCCTCGGTTACTTGATTAATACAAGCTACATAAGATAAATGTGTTGTCAAGATATCAAATTGTTTGCTCAGGTCAAATACCCAATATATTAGATCAGGACCTGAAATAGATCCCACGCAGGATGATTAGTCATTCCCACCCATTCTGGTCTTATATTGAAGTATCTGTGGCTCTTACTCCTAGTGTGAACATTTTAAAATCCACTGAATCCTGCCTGAGAAAACAATCACGTTTCTGCATATGATGCTATCGCTCTGACAGAACACGCAGGAAGTCTAGAGGTACAGGGAGAGGGTGGTCGTAGTACCTGTTAATGTAAAATAGTAAATTTACCTCACCCTTTAAAGAAATAGCAGCTATGAAAGCAACAGGATCTGAGACAGTTTGATTTGGAAACTATTTTCAAAGGAAGAGCATGATGTTACAGATGTGGGGTATTTCAGGCAGAGTTTGATTTAAAGTCATGCTTGCCTTTTTTAAGTAAAATGTTATGCTTCTATTAGTGTATATCACCATTTCCCCTCCATGACTAGATTTATAATTCATTTAATGTAATTTTTATAATCAAAGCAGTTTCTATAGGATTGAGAAATATATGCAATGAAGCTAGTTGATAATACAAATAACTAAAGGCAAGCATGAAGCTGATGATATTATCAATATTAATTTAAAAATGCATATGCCATGTGAGAAGTAAATTCTACATTTTTATGCTTGAAATTTTCTCAAAATAAGAAATCATTAGTTTACATCTTATTTACATACAGTAAATCATTGACTTTTGCCACAATATCTTTATAGAGGAAGGATAAGGCTGGATTTTCATAACAGATGTCATAGGTGTAATGATTTAAAGTGCAGAATGGGGACCGTTATATGAAGTTGAATTATTTTCCCAAATAGCCTGATGAAAGAATTCAAATGTTATTAAGAATGCCACTGTTTAACTAGTGTATTTAGGATTTTATTATAGAATTTTAAAACTGCTCAAATTATGCCTTGGTTTCACATGAAAGACAAGTCAACTATGAAAAATACAGCTGCCCAAGTATGCAGAGACTAATTAGGGTGTGGCTAATAGAAATAAATCAGCAGTATTAATGACTCACTCACATGAAAACTCCAATGTGCTTTGCTGATTTGTTCTATTCTTTTTCAAATAAGGTTTTATGAGAATCAAAGTAAGTGCAGAAAAGCAGAACATATATAGACATGCATTAATATTAGTCAATCATATAGACATGTATTAATATTAGTCATTTACATGTGCTCCTTGTGTCAAATTAGAACCAGCATCATGCATTGTCATTATTTTAGACTTTGAATAACTTTCATTACACTTCTGCTATGACCTTCCCTCCAGTTATTCAAACCTATATAACTTTTCTATATTCTCTATTCTGGCCCTCAGTCTTCAGTTTTCCTCTTCCCAGATTTGTCACATTCCTCTGCAGCAATTCATGCATTTAGTCAAAAACCAATTGTATTATTTATTTGTATTTACTTATACAACTTACGTATACAAATTATAGCCAGTTTATATTTATTTTCTGCTGAATACCCAAAAATGGTCTTCGTATCCAACCAATCCCTTTCTAAGTTAATGTCTAGCCTCAGCATGAAAGAACAATAAAAACAGGAGGGAGATCGCCAGGAAAATATAAAGGAAACTTGCTTTGAATCATATGTGGGGAACTGTTGGCATCTGGACACAGAAGATAGGAACAGTTTAATGCAAATGAGACGTGTCTGAAACAAAGGAAATGGAACAAGGGAAGAGAGATTTCCAATTGGTTGTAAACAGAGAAATGTGAAAACCGAAGTGTAGGAAGAAATGTAGGGAAAACAGTGAATGAAAATCAGCAAGATCATTCTTCCCTCTGTGAAATAAGCAATAAAGATAAAACCAGGTTCTGAGCAAGCACTCTGGCTGTGACTGATTGGCAAATGGTGAAGTCAGGGTTCAGGCTTACAGGGAAGGAGACAATCATGGAGGGATTAGCTCCTTCAAAAGAAGCCTTAAAGGAGAAGGAAAAGCAAAGTCTGAAAGCACAGGAAGCTTAGACAAGGATAATGAAAGGAAAAAAAGAAAAAAAACAGGGAGAAAGGAGAAAAGGAAAATATAATAAAAATGGAACTCAGTTCAACAGACGTAGGTGGACCCAAACTGTGCAAAGAAAACCTGACAATTTACAGTTAATGACTGTGAAAATATGTAGATAAAAAAATCTAGGAAGAAAAACCACCAGTCACTGTCAACATACACAAATTTAACAAAGCAGATATTGGATTATATAATTAAATTTTGAGATGTTGTCTTTGAGAAACTGAGGAATTATTGAATACTTGAGAAACATTAATTTCCTGGGACAAAGGAACAAACCAAAGTTAAGGTCATTTTTTTTTCTTCTGATGGAGAAGGGTGTCATGCATATGTAAGACAGAAAACTAACCAAGATAATTGGTATCATTAGTAATTTTTACTAGATTAAACAAAATTACAATCATTCTGTTTATAATATAAAATGCATGCCAATGTCTAGGTAAAGTGAAGCAAAATGATATTTGAAGACCTTGTGTCCATGTATTATAATGTGAAATTAAGGAAAAGTATGTCAAAATAATTTTAGACAATTATTTCTCATTGAAACTTGTTCATGGTAAAGAAAAGGTGACAAGCGAGGGTATGAGTTGAAGTTAGTGTACTGAAGGATGTGTTTGAGTGTGTCTGTATGTTTTAATCAAAATGAATGCAGACATAAGATATCATCAGAGTCCAAGTACAAATATATTTAAAGTATGAACACACATAGAAATAAACAATTATTGTATAATAAGTAGATGTATACTCGTAATAATTTCCAGCAAGTTTCTGAAATTAATTTAATTTTTTCCACATTAAAGATCTGGGACTTCTAAGTCACTTGCCCAATTGTTTAAAGTTGTTTATATCTGGGTTTATGTTTGTTCCTTGGTAGTTAAGGTTGGGTAAACCTTAAAAGTTTTCAATTTATCTTTTTGACTTACCTACAATGAAATTCATTCTACAGAGTGTGTAGTTCAGTGAGCTGTGCCAAATACACAACCCTTTGGCCTTCAGTCTTGATTCACTGTTTGACTAATTTCCTCAATCAAAAAAATGGTGATGGTGCTCCGGTGAACTGGTGGTGGGGATTTCATGGGGATATCATGCATTGTCTGAAAGCGAAAGATGGTGTCATAAATATACTTTCAAAAATAAAATAGGAGAAAGATTCCCTTCGGTTGGCTCTTTATCTTCTGGCTACAGGCCAACACCTGGATTTATTCTTTTCTGTCCCTGTTAATCTCTCTTAGAATGTCATATAAATGGAATCATACATTTACCTTTTTTTGGGCCTGCCCTCTTTCACTTGATAGTATTCTGAAGAAATCAGTGTAGTCGGGCCAGGCACTATGATAACAAGTTTTGTGTGGGTATATTTTGAATGAAATATGTACTTTGAATGTATGGGGGCAGATAAATGAAGCAGGGCAATGAATGGATATGTCTACACTGATAGATTGACATTGTTTCAGGTTTCATTGATAAGGAATGATATTGAATGAAAGAGAAGATTGCTTAATTGACTGATTGATGTATGCATCTAAGAACTGAGATGTAGTCCAGAGGTGTGGGGGAAGGATTATGAGAGACCAAAACCAGAGTGGGGAGCAGAGACAGAGTGGGGAGCAGAACCTTCTAAGATCCCCATCTTGAGAGGTAGGGTTGAGTGTAGACTGTGGGACTGAGCCCTGCCACATGGCCCAAGGCACACTGTTCAGCCTTTTAGTGCCTTGATTTCCTTATTTCACATGGAGTAATGTCAGGGTCATTGTGAACTTCTATTCTCCTAGAGCTAGCTTTGTTTACCTTCTGAACACTACCAGCAGCCTCTGAGTAGTTCTCTGAAGAAGGCTGAACACTTCGAGCTTTGTCAGAGTGCTTTCACACCACAGCACCCAGAGAGGAGCAGCAGCAGAGGTAAATTACATCAGAGAAGTTGGTTCCTTCAACGGAACTCAAAACAAGCATAAAGGTCTCCTTTGTTCCTGTTCAACTTTCTTGTATCGTCTTCCCCGTGGGAATAACTATTTCCTTTACTCTCCACAAATCCATGTTCATAATTAGGTTTAAGATGTGTTTATAAACACACACACACACACACACTTAAAAAAATCTGTTTTGGCCCTCCCTGGTGGCGCAGCGGGTTAAAGCACAGCACTGAGAATCTAAAGCCGCTTCCGCAGGAGTTCGATTCCCGCCTGCCCCGGAGGTGACCACATGGCGCGGCAGACCTCTCCTGACCCGCCCGCTGCTCCCCTCAGCAGTGTACTTCCTCGATCTGCCTGTTCTGTTCCCCACTCTGTCTCTGGTGAAGCCTCTCGCTGCCCCTAAGCTTCTGGCCTGTACCCCAGTTCTGTATGTACAAATAAATAAATCTTTAAAAAAAAATCTGTTTTTACCAGTTCATCATTTGCAGATACTTTTAATATAGGGCTCCTGTTATATGCTAGCACCATCTCAGTTACCTTACTCTTATTCTAAATATGGATAAATATATTCATAAATATATGCTCGCTTGTTTAATAGGAATATAAATCCCCTAAGGAAAAGTGCTATTCTTTTTTTTGTATCTAAGCTCAGGTGAGTGTATTGCACAGAATGTCAAGAAGTCCAGGGTTTGTTAAATGAACCACTCAAAAGAGGGAGGGTCATGTTTCCGTTCCTTCACTCCACTTCTTGCTTCATTTCCAGGACTTTGCATGAAACTATAATCTCCCTAAGCGAATTTGCAGCATGTATTCAGAAGGCAATGCACACCTGACTCTCATCCAATGTGTGTGCTTCTCATGAAGATATGACTTGTTCTCAAACATTTTCATCTATTGTGAGCTCTGAAAAGAACTATTCTGGAAAAGAGAACACTCTATGACATATTTATCTGAGAAAAAATTTAAATGTTATTCATCACATTATTTAGCTAAGGATTTTACATAAAGAATTGCATGGTAACACCTGCCAATCGATGGATTTCAGTCAGCTTAATATAGAATTTTGAAATATTTGGTCCATATATACACAGTTGTCAATGCATGTAGCTATATTTAAATGAAAATTTGTGTTGGAGAGTATCAGTTAGCGTTGTTGTCCTGCAGCTGTTCCAAACCCTCAGCTGTTCTCACTTTCCAATTCCTTCCCATCCTTGGAAAAAGAATGAGCCGCTCTTGGGTCCGAAAGAGAGCATTTCTATTTTACATTTCATTTTACAGGCTATTTTTTTAGCAAAAGAGTTAAAAGCAAGCAGCCTGACTTTGCTACACTGGACTGACCAAGATAATTATTGGTATTCTGCAGCTGTTTGAAGAACATCTTTGTAGGCAAAGTGTGCAGAGCTGCAGATATCTGTTATTTTGTCAACAATTCATGATCAAAAATGATTATGTGCATAAGATTTTAAAACACAGGAAATGGAACCATAGAATTTTATTTCCCGGCAGCGTGGAAATATCAAGTATAAGAGGCAACAATTGAAGTTTGTGCATACCATGAATTTTTGAACTATTTTTTCTATAAATCTAAAATTATAAAGGAGAGACATCCTTTCCTCTTTGTCTTGATCAAATGAACCCCCAGTTTACCTAACAAGGTCATTTAATAAACTTTCTGCATTAGCATTTCCTCATTAAGTTTATATCCTTTAATGAAAAACTTTGGGATCTAAGACTATTTTTTAAATAAAAATATATTTTTAACATTTTCAAAACTTGCTAAGCTCTTAGAAATAGGTTTAAAAAAAAAAGGCTCTCTTCAGTAGCCATGGTGGAGGAGAGTATTGGGATCAAAGGATTGGAAATACTTTGGGGCCATATTTTGAAGGTGTCAAGCACAAGCTAAAATATTTGGAATTTATCCCCTAATCTGCAGTGTTGTTTAGAAGGCTCTAATGCAGCGGAGTAGCAGGGATCATAAAAGACAAAATGTTGGGAAAATTTTAACTCAGAAAGTATGCAAAATAATTAGAGGAACCAGAAAGAAATACTAAAAGCACCATAGGACACAAATATGATTATTAAAATGTCTAAATTCTTCCGTTCAGTCGTAGTGCTCCTTGCCTGGCTTCCACAACACCTAGATTTTCTGGTTCCAAATCCAGCCTGTTTCTGCACTGTATCCCTTTTTCCTGGAGATCTCCCTTGCCTCTTCTTTCCTCTCTTCCCGCAGATCTCTCCTCTCCCCTCCTTTGCTTCTCTTTCCCCTTCCCTAAATCTTTTCTTCCTTTCCATTGTCTTTCACTTATTCATTTCTCTCCCCCCTCTCTCCATATAGACATCTCCAGCTATATGAATAAATAGGTAGAGAAGAGATACATGGATATTCATATCCCTGTCTACATCTACCCCATCTAGTTCCTTCAGAAGTCAACCAGTGCACCTTAAAGTGTTATCTCTATGTGAATGATTACTAAACATAAAAAGGCATTTTTCTGGTTTATCAAATAATAAATTGCCATCCCCATAACCAAGTGTGTAGTTAATATAAAAAGACTTTCTAGAAAGGTAAAATCTTATGATATCTGCTTGGATTTAAGAAAACTAATAGACCTCCATACGTTTTTGATGTCTCATCAGTGAAATCAAGAAAATGATAATGGTTATTTTCAATTTTCTAATCTGATAGAGTCATTAAATTAAATATTAATATAACATGCACATTAGTAAATTGGAGTGCTCATATAAAGTGCTATACCTTGTATTATATAAACTCAATAAAATTTGCTCCTTGATTATTTCAAATTTTGAACATAAAATAGGGAATAAGCCAAAGCTTCTTTGGGCTTTATTATTTGTCTGAAAGCTTATGGTTTCTATTCCATGGTTGGTTTTAATCACAAATTGTAGTTAGTATTACTCCCGAATTAGAAATATTATAGAATGGTTGCAACTTGACATTGGGTAAGTCATTTACATGATTTGAGACTTATACTACTTTTCTGTGTGAAAGGCACAAAATAATTGTTAACATCATAAAACATAATGAGTATCAAAATGAATG
>NW_004567115.1:47395286-47410031 GCF_000260355.1 Condylura cristata | reverse complement strand
TTTTTTTTCAGAATTGAGGCAGTGATATTCAAAACACTATTATTATTTCATTCACTAATCATTAACAGATTTTGTTAGTACTTACATTGAGCCCAAAGGAATTAGCAATGCTCTGGAACAAAATGCAAGCTTTCTTCAATGCTATATGAGGATAAGCAACTCATGAAAATAATACACATCACTCAGAAAAATAATGTGGATTCCCTGGCATAGTTAAGACCTTACATTTTGTTTCCTAGCCTCTTTGAATGTTGGAGTTACATTTTATCTTAGAGATCACTTAGCGGGAGCCCCCCACTTCACTCTAAAACAAATAAAAATTGGAAAGTCGAGAAGAGGGCGCCAATGCAGTAGTTATTAGCAGAACCAGAGATGGACAATCACTTTGAGGTGGTTTTGTACTAAAACCCTTTGTAATACCCATCCATTTCAAATGTTAATTGTGTTCATTTTTTTTTCCATAAATGATGAAGGATGTTAGAATATTCTTGATAAATGTTACAATAGGAATCTTCTAAGTAGTTCTTCAGGAGCATCTCGTTTTTGTCTCTGTGTAGAGTTTTGTTGGGGAACATCCAGTGTCCCCAAAGAGGTTTTCTTATGGAGGGTTTTAATTTAGTGATGCTGTACCCTGATTTGAATAATGTTATGAAAAATATTTAATGGTATCTTCTGTTTATGTGATGCAAATTGAAACTACATTTATAGTCATTTAATACAATAATTGTGTTATTCAGAAAATACTGCAACCTATCATACCTTAAAGTACTTACTATTTTTAATACGGAGACAGCACTTAAGTCAATTTGCATAGTTACATTTACATACACTTAAAAGATGGGGATTCTGAAATATGAGATGTTCATATTTTAAGAGATAATTATTGAAACTGTCTTATGCATTTAATTATATTCCTTAAATAAGAGCTTTGTGTTTTAGCACAGGAAGTATTTTATTTGAATGGCAGATAAAACTAAGAGATTCACATCAAATTGTTACATTAGTCAGAAGTGTGTGTACCATCTTACACTTTTACAGTAATCAATGTGATAAGTTGGCTTTATTTTGAGGCACAATAGATGTCATTTATTTGAAATCAATAAGGTGTGAGGTCCTATCCTGAGAAATGTAGTTTCACCAAATTTAAGGATTAGATTAGATCTGGCTTATAAGTTGGCTTTATTTTGAGGCACAATAGATTTCATTTATTTGAAATCAGTAAGGTGTGAGGTCCTATCCTGAGAAATGTAGTTTCACCATATTTAAGGATTAGATTAGATCTGCTTATAAAATTTAGGATGGAAATTTGTTTCATATTCCTTATAACAAAGTTCAAAACTTTATGTATATAGAAAGATAGATATATGCCCTATATGTAAATTATATATATATATAATTCTTCCAATTGCATCATGTAGCATTCTAGATAATTACATATCTGTCTAGAGTCTTATTCTAGAAAGTTTTATATCCATATAAATAGATATAGTATTACAACTAGATAGATAGGTAGATAGATATTGACAGAGATGAATATATATATATATATATATAATTCTAGTTATATATTTCATGTAAGATACATGTTAATAATATATAACTAGTTATATATAACTATATATAGACAACACGAATATATGTAAAAGTGTCTAGAAGTGTGTGTGTGTGTGTGTATAGTTATCTATCTACTGATCTCTATCTTTAGAATTATCAGCCAGAACTTCACAATACAGTATTTTCTGGCTTTCCAAGAACTGTTGTGGTGCAAAGAGGTGTTCATTCCAATACAAAAGGACCAATGATTTTGTTATTTCTTTATGTATATTTTAATCTAGGCATATTATGTTATTTCAGACCTTTAAGTGCTTGCTTTTATCTCTCATCTCATCTTAATATTGAGTTCTAAAAGCATACACTTTTAAAAATCAGCTTATCAAATGTTGGAATTGTGATAAAATTAAAACTTAATGGTGAATTTCTAATATTGACTTTAGAAACTCAATACTAACCAACACTTTTAGATGTGTTAATTCAATTTTAGGAATTTCTGGTTTCCTTTTTACCATTACTTTACTTAGTTTAAAAAAAAAAACCCTACAATTTTGACAGGCAAAGCCAGTTCTCTAAAAACCACCCTGCCCCTTTCTCCTTACCACAGTATATTTCAATCAATCTGCCTGTTCTGCCTCACCCCCAACCCCCACCCTCCATCACTGGTGAATCCTCTCACTCCTGTACCTCTGTACCTCTGTCTTGTACTCCAGTTCTTTTCTCGTACTTTATCTTGTGTGGGTCAATGAACTCAGGGAAATTCCTTGGCCTCGAGGGTTGGGCCATTCATGAAGAAGGGAACATACACTTGTCACTCAACCACAGCCAGTGGGGACCAGAGGCTGGTGGAGGACAACCAAGAAAGGAATCCCACTGATAAGAGAGCACAGGGGGCAGGCAGTGGACTCATGCTTGCTGGGTCTTGTAGCACCTGCATATGACAGCTAGACCTGCACCCCAAAAGCACAGATCGCAACACAGAGAGAGAATGGCTGGGCAGAGGGGTACAAATTGGTTGGATCCTGGATGACAGGTTTGAGTTATAGTTTGTATAGACTTACTTGCATCAAACACTCTCTTCAATACAAAGGGCAAGACTGTCTGAGAGAGTTGAAATGACTGCTTAAGTGGATTCTTGATAACTGTGTACTATTGGGTTTGGACTCTTGAAGGTAAATAGAGAGGACACGTCCTTCAACTTGAACTATTCCCACATGCCCCTTTTGTCTTCTATTGGCGGGCTACATTTCTCAGAATTGAGTAATGAGAACCAATATATGCGACGTTCACAGACTCACGACTGCGCTGCGGGTGTACAGAGTTCTAGCCTTTCATTTTGTGACTCCTTTAGGAACGCTGTGTCATTAGTATTTAAATCACTTCATAAATATTTCACTTTAAATACCATTGTAATGTCTTGTGTATGCCTTAATTTGTGTCTAACATAATGGTTTTGTATAGTGAGACAATTTCATCAGGGCACTTATACGATTAAAAAGAGATTTAGTGGGGCACTTTATCTTTACTTTGAGATGACCATGGAGCACAAGGCAAAAGGCCATTTAATTCTGCAGAAATAGCATTTTATATTTAGATACCTTTTTATTTTTTTTTTAAGGAAAGTCAACATATACATGTTTCACAATACCTACTGAGGAAAATCTTAGACACCATGGCTTAGAAGGGAGAGGAATGTATAGAGAAACAGGGAATGAAACTCTCAAAATCCTGAACTAGGCCCCCCTGGTGGCACAGAGGGTTAAAGCACAGCACTGAGAAGCTAAAGCCACTTCCGCATGAGTTCCATACCTGCCTGCCCAGGAGGTGACCACATGGCATGGCAGACCTCTCCTGACCCGCCCGCTGCTCCCCTCAGCACTGTACTTCGTTGATCTGCCTGTTCTGCTCCCCACTCTGTCTCTGGTGAAACCTCTCGCTGCCCCTGAGCCTCTGGCCTATACCCCAGTTCTGTATGCACAAATAAATAAATCTTAAAAAAAAATCGTGAACTAATCTGGTATGGGGAGATTAAGGAAAAGGGTGTCAATGGAATAGAGGGTTCACATGATGCTTAAAATGTGAAGAATTTCTTGTATTTATTTATTTTTAATTTCCCTTCATAAACTTTACTTAAAAGGTAAAGAAATACAAAATGAGTGCCCTCCTTGGTGGTGCAATGGGTTAAAGCACAGCACTATGAGGCAATCTGAAGCTACTGGAGCATGAGTTGGATCCCGGCCAGGGAGCTGACCCACAGGGCACAGCAGACCTCTCCTGACTCACCTGATTCCCCTCTGCAGTGTACTTCAATCAATCTGCCTGTTCTGCCTCTTCCCCCACCCCTCCATCTCTGGTGAATCTTCTCACTCCTGTACCTCTGTACCTCTGTCCTGTACTCCAGTTCTTGCATGCATAAATAAATAAATCTTAAAGAAATATAAAATGGAATGAAAATTTAGTTGTTGTGGCAACAAGGTGAGAATGTCCAAGGGATATTTGGAAAGAAATACAAAAGACAGAACAGAGAAAATTAGGAGAGAGAATACTCACAGGACAATGACTGTATATTTCAGAGTTGATAAAATGCACAGTCCTCACATTGTAGAAGCTTAAGAAGTTCTAGGTATTTATTTTCAATAATTTTGTGGACATATCCTATAATATACAGAGAAAAGGCAAGGGGTAGATGCTTTAACCATGATTTGTCTTACAAATGATCAGACTCTAGATTTTTCCAAAAGAACAGTAGAAGTCAGGAACAAAGAACATGATCAGGTCACGTATTACTTGTGGAAACTTCAGTGTGATTAAAATAAGCCCATTCACTTGCAGGTAGAGACCTATGGCAGCTAACTGAGGCCCCATGAGAACTCTAGTCTTCCAGTGCTTTCCATTGTCAATTGAGTTGACTTGCATGGCACTTCCTTCACTGTTAGAATAATACCATCAAAGATTTTACTTCTTTTATAGAACAGCCTTTTGCCATTTGGAAGAACATCAGATGAATTCTGACCTCCTTGTAGTCCAGGGCATATAACTCCTCTGTGTCTATGCTGTAACTTGTCACCAAATGCTTTCTCAGTTGACCTAGCATGAGGCAGAGCAAGCAGATGGAGCACTGACCAGATCTATACTGTTCTTTGATATCAAGGTGAAGGCATGGCAGGGAGCAAAATAATAACTGTGTCACACAGTTTGAGACAAGTAAGTATGGTTTAACTTGGAAAAATCAGTGGCTCTGGAGTGAATTTCATGCAAATTGGAGCATGCTTACAAGGATACATAAGTAAATAAAGTGAAATATGTGATGCAACATATAGTATTTAGAATTTCTATTACATTTGCATATGGTACACTCTTTCCTAATGCTGAGAAGGGATCAATCCATGATTTGGCAAGAATAGATGGAATTCAAAAGTCACTTTAGGGATGAAGGGGATTTAGTTCTAGCAGAACAAAGTTACAAATAGTAATGAATGGTTTGGGGAGAAAAATAGTTTGAGAAGAAATATTGGTGATCAAATAAATTACTGTTTGAGAAAAGAAAAGCAATAGTGACTACTTTGTGACAAATAAAAACAAGAATGACTAATTTGAAACATACAATGGGGTGGGATTATAAATGCTGATAATTGGTAATCACAATTTAAATAGTGTAATGTCCGTATTAATTTTTTCAGGAGAATAATGGTAAAATTGGATTTTTATAGTTATTTTAAAGAGACTATTTAAAGGTAGACAGTGAAAAATAGAAATATAAAATTACATGTCTAAAACAAGAGTAGAGAACAAGATGGGATGAATGACTAGTTAATTATAATCAATACATACTATCAGAATGAAGACAAGTAAATAAGAGAAAAGGCAGAATTAAGGAAAATATGAAACATAGATTATAACAGCAAGTACAAACACATCAGTAACAAAGGCAAATCACTTTTAAAAGAGATTGCACATTTGGCTTTTGTTTTTCAAATGCAGCTATCTAGATCTTTTCAGAATATAGAAAGAATTAAATTTAAATGTTGGTGGGTAATGGCCATATTGATATATTAACAGCAAAATGAGAAAAAATTTAATAAAAAAATCATATGGTTTCTACAAAATTAGAAAAAAAAATAAAAAGCAAGTGCCAGGAACTTTCTGTCATTCTAGATTAGAACACAAGTAACATACTTATTTGACAGTTACAAATAGATTGATAAATTCATATCATACTAGAAAATATTACAATAGTCCTATTTTCTATGCAGCAAGAATATAGAAAAACTTTATGGGGTGGAAAATTCTACATTAGGCTTGCAGTGATACAAGCCCCCAAGAAAGCTATATCTCTACCCCCAAGAACTTTGACAACCCACTTGACATTTCTCAGCTTCAGGTGTCTCAACTATAAAATGATTTACTTGTATTGCATTTTATTTTCTGAACTCAAACAGCTCATCCAAATAACACTATATATGATAATACTTTAAAAATCATATGCACAACTTCTGCTTCCAGGAAGATAGGAAGACATGGGTTTCTCTGTCCCTTCCATTAAATATAGCTAAATCCCCTGGGCATTACATGTAAAGCATTACATTTCAGGAGATTTTGAAAGATTTAGAGTAGAAGGCAGATCAGCCAGGGACTTGTGGACACAAGGAACGATGGGATAGCTTCACCTCTGTTTCTTTTTTAAAAAAGACGTATGTATTTATACATACATAGAAGAGCTGAGGTGTAAGCTAGAGGTGAGGTGTGTGTGTGTGTGGGGGGGATAGGTATGTGTGTGAGAGAGGATTCACCAGAGACAGTGGGAAACAGAACATGTGGACCTACTGAAATACACTGTTGAGAAGAACAGTGGGCAAGACAGGAGAGGTCTGCTGCGCCCTGTGGGTCAGCTCCTCAGCCAGGCCACAGAAACAATAGTGCTGAGACTTAACCCCTACCACCAGGAAGGCCTTCATTTCACCTCCGAATCCACACATTGTGTAGGAGTGACTGACAACTCAACATCCAGTGAGTGATGTCAACCAAGACCCACAGAAAGCCTCTTCTTTTTAGTCAGAGATCTGGGAGGGAGCTTACACATAGAGAAAATGTTTGTCAGTGCTAGTCCACTCCAGCCACGCTACCAACAAAAACAACCCAAATGTAGCCTTATCTACACTGACACTAGCAAAGGCCCAATGAAGAGGTGGGGCTTCCACACTTACCAGGGTGTGATGAGAGCACCCAGACACCCCATGTCCTGCCAGGATGGCATCAGAGAAGGTTAAAAACTGAACAGGGATCTGACCAAGGCAGTAACCACGAGCCTCTTTTATACAATGTCAGTGGAGTCTCCATGGAGGGGTAGGGACTGGACTTCAGTTCCAACTGGAAGAAATAGGGGAGCCTCATGTCTGGACATTAATCAGTGGCCAGTGATAAAAATGCCACCCAGATGCCCTATGGTATCCTGAGGACCATGCCCTACCCAGTGAAGTGGCACCAGCAGAGGCCGAGGGAAGACCTAAGTTCCCAGCCTGCCCTTCAGCCACTGGTCACCCTCCCAGAAAACAGTCTCTTCACATCCGTGACCCGCCCCCTCCTTTTGAAGGACTGAGCCTGACGACTTTAAATGTCGGGCCTTTTTCCATAGCATTGCTAGTTAATTGATGGATTGGTTAACTTTAAAGACATTTTAAAGATACTGCCAATTTTTAGGAGCAATTTTTTTCCATCCCTTATTCTCTTATGCTCCATTTCTCCAGCTCCCTTACCTCTTAATCTAAACCATCTCGCTTCATTTATGATTTTTTGGTAGCTTATAATGTTTTTGCTTTGTTAGTTTATCTGCTATGAGTCCCTGATTTACTCATACATGTGAAAACATCTGATATTTAAAGATATTTTAATGATCATGTTTTTGAACCTGGCCTTCTTGGTCTTTAGAAAATAAACATCGCTGAAAGCTGAGATTGTTATCATCATTTAAGTGTTTTATTATCAATCTTAAAATTCTTTCACTGGCATCACCTTCAAATGTCCTTGTCTCACTGCTTTCTTGCTCTGGTTTCTTTCTCCACACACATCATGACAGGTCTTCATTACTTTATTAAATGAGAAGTGTTAACAGTCCTGTGCTGTTCAAAAGCTTTTAAAATTTTAACTTCAATTGTTTGAGGTATAGGTGCAATTTGATTTCTTAACACTGAAAGGCCATGAACTCATTGAAATTTCTGTTCTTTCTTTTCTGATTATTACTCCCGTGATTCTTCCCTGAACTCATCTCTTCCTTGTCATACTTTGCCAAAAACAGCCTGTATCAAAAGCATATACAATTATGATTTTTAAAATATCTCTCACCTCAAAAAAATATATATATATGCATATATATGTATGTGTGTATGTATATCCATCGCTTTATTATCACTTTACTTCTTCCAGCAGAGAAGTAAATGGTCATGCTATCAAAATTGACAATTTTACCAAACTTTTTCTGGTACATAGACTTAGGTTTTTCTAAAATTCAGTTTATTATCTCACCCCATTCCTGGGTATGATTTTGTGTTTTATTTAGACTAGGCTAACTTATTCTACAGGAACAAAGAAACCTCAATATCTCAGTTACTTGAATGCAACAAAGTTTTATTTCTTGTTCAAACAAATGTAAATGTTTTTTTTTTGTTTGTTTGTTTGTTTTTCTTAAGTCTTCTGGATGGTGTCTCTCTTCTATGCAGGAAAAAGTGACAGACTCAGGTATTGTTTCCAGAGTCTCTGAATCCCATCTGGGATTCTTGGTGTTCGACTAAGCCATGAACAGAAGGGATAGGGTTTGTTGATGTGTACATTAATTCCAGTGTGAGGGACACTAATTTATATAGCTCCCATGCAAGCTGAGGAAGAAGAGCAAATGAAAGTAGGATTCACTAATCTGGACACTGGAAAATTTATGTGTGAATGGTCAGCTCACTTAACATAAGTCATCTATAAAAAAATGAAAATTGGATATTTAAAATATTTATTTATTTATGCATGCAGAACTGGGGTATAGGCCAGAGGTGCAGGGGCCGTGAGAGGATTCACCAGAGACAGAGTGGGGAGCCGATCAGGCGGATTGACAAAGTACACTGCTGAGGGGAGCAGTAGAGGGACAGGAGAGGTCTGCTGCGCCATGTGGATCACCTCTGGGGCTGGAGATCGAACTCACACTGAAGCCGCTACAGCCAGCTTGCAGTGCTGCGTCCTAACCTACTGTGCCACCAGGGAGGGCCCTGAAAAGTTTTTGTTGATGAAATAGCAATCTCCATCCCAAATGTAAACCTGATTTTTTTTTTTTTAAAGAATTTGGGTAGAAGGCAATTAGAATCACTATACATGGAAAAATGTCTTGCTGTCCTCTTTTATTTAGAATGGCATATGTTACAATTTGCTATACAATATGCCCACTTACTTTGATAAGAAAAGAAAATGCTTTGCAACTGCACAACTTGTGGTAACTTGGGTAACTCAAGACATGAAATGCTACTTTCTCTCTTCATCAAGTTTATCTTGAGAATGACATACGCAAGCGCTGAGTGGAGAAAAGGCAGCCATGGAAAGGGCAACATAGCTTCTACTTCATGGATCTTGGGCTGTTGTTGATCTGGAATTGCTCATGCCATATCCCCAAATGCCCTGTAAATGGGTAAGTGCACCCCAACTTGACAAGCTGCCTTGTGCTCTACTGAGCGGAAGGGAGCTTAAAGAAAAAAAAATATTTCTGTATGTATATAAGAACTGAACTACAAGCCAGAGGTGGGGGAGGGAGAGAATGGATTAACCACAGACGTAATGGGGGGGCAGAACAGAACGATTGACTGAAATCCACTGCTGAGGGGAGATGTGGAGAAACAGGAGAGGTCTGCTGTGTCCTATGGGTCACTCCCTGGCCAAGGATCGAAATCATGTTGCAGTGGCTGCAGGTAGCCTCAGAGTGTTGAGCTTTTAATTTGTTGTACCCCCAGGGAGGGCCCAGGAAGGGAGATTTAATGACATAAGGAAATCTCACATTTCAGTTGATTTTGATGATCATTCAGTTCTTACAACTAGTAAGTCATTCAAACAAGATCAAACTCAGCTCTTCCAGAATCTTTGCATGTTGCATGATCTAGATTTTACTTCTTTACCAGCAAGTGTTGACCTTGATAACAAAGAGATACAATGCAAATAAAAACAAAAAACCATGGTGATTCTGTGATGTTGTGTCATGTCAGAGTGAGAAGTTATAGGTAGAGGTAATATCTGAAATTCTAGGAGTATTTATTTTACTAGGTAATGATTTAAGTACGATTAAATCAAAACTGTATTTTATGGTCTTCAATAAGCCGTTATTTATCCCACAGGTAATAGCTAAGATAGAGCCTTTTCCTTAAAATATGAAAATATTTCTTTTCAAACATACATAAATGATGGCATTTGACTCTCTATTAATTAATAACAGGTCTTCTTGCCTGAGGAATATTTATTCTGATTAACATCTTGAAAGGTAGTGACTGGAAAAAATATCTAATTTAAAGCCTCCCTTCCCCCCCAAAAAAAAGTTAGCAACTGGGCTGCACAATGTCTCTTTTGGGGTTAATGACAGTAGCTGAAGAGTGTTGTTCACTGCATATAAAGCCGGTCCTTTTCCAGACAACTGGCATAATTTCTACAACTTCAAAGACAGGAAATGCCCAGTAGGTATATCTTATGACTATAATTGCCTTTTATTTCCATCAGAGTCATTTTGCCATTCTTATTCATACACCCCAAATGTCACAAGTGAAACCTATAATTATTTCAAATTCATTCGCCCTTATAAGATTAGTATTAGGACCTTGCACACACAGGGCATGCACTTCAAAATTACTTGATTATTAGATATGAATCTTAAGTACTAATTGTTTGATAAGGTATCAAAAAAGCATGCTTCTTGTAATAACTTTTGAAAGCCACATATGGGAGAAAATGAAGGAACATCTTATTTAATTCAAAAGACTCTGTTCTATCCAATAGTGTTGGTTTTTACCCACCATTTTATATATGCAGCGGCTTGAGGTTTCTTAGTCTGACTTACATTTCAAAAGTAGGAATCTTTTCTGTTTTAGCTCAACGCCAGTTGTGTGCTGACTGCCTGCTGCTTCCCAACCCCGTATCTAGAATTTTGTAGTTTAATTGCCACTTGCACAGTGGTATTGTACATAAACACAGCAGCTGCTACTGTATGTTGGAAGTGGCTCAGAAAAATCTATGGACACTGTTCAGCTTTGACTCAAAAGCCAAAAATTTTAGACCCAGCTGCATTACTCGAACAGCTTGGCAATATAACACCTTAACAAAAAGACTTCAGCTCATTGGAAGTCTACTTACAATATGTTTGAGACCACACTAGAGAAAATTGCATGGAGCCATGTGGTATACGGTAAAACTTTCCAAAAATGAAGATCGGCTTTCCTTTTTTTTTTTTTATTTTCTAAACACAGAGGGCTTTCTATTTTGTTCGTTAGTATTCTGTATAGCTAGAGATAGCCACTGGAGATAAGAAAGCTAATATGAACTTGGATACCTTCCTGTTACCAGGTAGAGATTATGTTCTTATTGGTTAAACCAATTAAAAATGTGAAACCAAAAGGGAAATGCATAGAAACCTTGACAGAAGACCTTTGCTGCAGCAGCTTGGAGCCTTTAATGAATGCTCTGGTAGGTGGAGGAGGCACACTGATGTCAAATTTAATGTGATCAGTTTGTAGTTAAGTGTTGTGGCATAAATATGCCTGATGCTGAAAACATAACAAAGCCATTTTTTTCTTTCCTAACACTCAAATAAAATCAGGCATCACAATGGAAGACAAAATCAAGTTCATATTTCACTGTCTTGATATGTATCCCTCTTTTATTCAATTCTCCATTTCCAAATTTTAAAATATGCATTTACTTATTTATGTATACCACGACTCAGGTACAGGCCAGAGAGGGGGGTGGTGAGGGGACTCACCAGAGACAGAGTGGGAAGTAGAAGGAGTAGAACAGGTGGATTAACCAAAACACACTGCTAAGGGGAGCAGCAGGCAGGGAAGGAGAGGTCTGTTGCACCCTGTGCGTCAACTCCCTGACCTGAATCTAACTCATGCTGCAATGGCTGCAGATACCTTCATAGTGCTGTGTTTTAAATCGTTGACCACTAGGGAGGGCCCGAAGTAATATTCTGTATTCTTAAGGATAGAGCTTCCCCTGGAAGTCAGGAGGTAAGCATTATTAGTCCCCTATGGAAAATTACAGTTATTATGATTTCATTATTATTGTTTTTTTGATGAATTTTGGAATGCCCAAGGTCTTGTGAGGTCTTGACAATTACAGACATGACATTATTCCATAACACTATGGAATGATGTAAATCTAGAATATGTTAGATCAAAATCCAGGGACTGATTTCAACACTCAAAAAATACAGCAATATACATTATCTCTCAGTGTTATAAATATAAAGAGTGGTGAAAACCTAATTCAGACTCACATATAGGAATTTCTTGAGTGAGTATTCTACAACCACCATCAAGTGTTTTCAGAAGGTTTATTAAATCTATGTGAAATTCTTTTAGTTTTTACCTAGTTAACTCAAATCAATATACTGCATATAATAAAAATTAAGTATGTTAAGTTGCAAAGTTGACAGTAATAGAAGCATATTTAGTTGAATTAGGAATTCATATGCTGTATATTTTAAAGTCAATCACACTGACTATTATCCTAGGCTTTGATTAAGGAAACAATGCTGAGATTTCAATAGTGGTCATTATTAGGTAGTAGAATTATAGGTACCTTTAATCTTATTTTATTTACTAACATTTCTCTTAGTTTCTACAGTGCCCAATAATAAAATGTAGACTATGTGTAATTTTTAGGAAAATGTTGACCACCATTAGTGAAAAGCATTAAGTAAAGCAATGCTCATTTTACTCTAGAAATCAAGTTTTTAAAGACAATTTAGTAATTTGAATATTTTGGTCTCCAGTCAGAAGGGTGAATGGAGGAGATATAAACAATCTGCTTAATAGATACTTTGAAAAATTTATCACTATATAGATAATTGCTCAAAAACAAAAGGTGCATTTATAAAATTAAATGAAAAGCAATGATACAGAACTATGAGTCTATAAATTTTGCAGATAAATGATTGACTATAGAATAAATACAAGTTGAAATAGAATCTAATGACATAGGCGATCAGACTATCTCAAATTATGTTCCATTTATTTTTTCACTTATAAATGCTCTTTGTATTCTAATCACATTAACCCATAAAGTATTTTTTGTAAACTCCTGTGTGCCTGATTTTATGCTGGCATAAAGCAAACAAACAACATAAATAGTTTCTCAGTATATAATGCTATAAGTACTTATTTTTTGCTCATACTATGTAAAGGCTGCATCTCTGAGACGCCTTTGCTCTTTCCAGCCAGCTTGTCTGAATCAGCTATGCTTGACTTCCCACACTCTGCCATTCTAGAATGTAGAATGAAAGAATGGCTCTTTGGGGGAGCTTTACTCTGATGGGGGAAAGGAATGTAGGAGCCCCTCTGAAATCACATGAGTGTGCTGAAAGCTTCAACTTAAATATAGCATATAGCATGTCATATCTGCTCAACATCTATGGAACAAAGCAAGTCTCATGGCCAAGGTAAAAGTGAAGCTGTGTGTAAATACAACCCACTCACCCTGAATCATTGCCAGAAAGTAAAGAGAATAATTAGGCCCAAATAAGAAAATGTATCACAGACCCCACCCAACATGGTATTTGGAGAAGGAATATTTATACTCATGATTTAATAATAACTCATTCTATTTTTTAAGGTTTGTAAATGTTAAGCTTTTTAGTTATTTCCTCTTCTATTTTCTCCAAACCAAGAAGATTAATAGGTGCCTGGCTAAAACTGGAGACTTGAATTGTAATGCTTAGAGAAGGATTGCTCTGAATTCACAAAAACTGTTTAGTTTTGCACTCGATTCTTTATGTTGACTTCCACTGATGTCAGCTGGCGAGTCCTGAGTTATCTTCTAGTTTTGTTTTCTCTAAGTTGCGCTTCCTTCAGCTACACTATTTCCTCCCAAGCAGCATCCCACTCAGATTTTCTGGCTGTTTTTTTGTTTGTTTGTTTGTTTCAGTTATATTGCATCATCACCTTTAGAATGTGTCCATCCTAGGTGTTTTCTGCTTTCCTGAGAAGTAGGGCTGGTTAAGGACTGACAAGTTTAAACCTAATAGTTCACTCTCTTTCTCTATTGTATTATTTTCTCCAAATACCTGATCTTTAATGAAATGTTCCACTCCAGCTTCCAAAATTTGTTCTTAAATTAGTTGGTTTCTCCTTTGAATCAGTAGAGAATCCCTTACGCTACTACACTTTCTCAATGTTATCAATGGGACACGTTCTGTTGTTTCAGGTATTTAGAAAAAATGCAATTGGCCTGTCCTTTACTCACCACTGTTAGTGGGGTTACCCAATGCCCCACTAGTTCAGTGCTTACTGGTATCCTCCTTTTTTTTTTTTTAATTACTATTTACTTATACATCCTTTCCCTGGTTTCAAATATTTATCCACTCCATTTTCCATCCCCATATCTACAGCCCCTACCCTATTCGGCCTTTCACTATTTTTTAATATTGATCCAGCTTTAAAAACTTCAAAATTAACAATTTATCCTCTGATAAACAATTAGTTTTCTCAAATTCTCTAATTTTAAAAAAAATATGTAAAAATTCATTATAAACTCCAGTTCTTTGAAAGACATCAAATTCCTCACCCATTGCAACTGTTAAATTTCACATGATTTCTTGAAACATTTTGATCTCATGGTCAGATACTAAATTAGGATATTTATACTATGGTAAATTTAGTTCCTTAATCATCTCTTGTCAGTTTCAGCCAAAATCAACTCCACATTTCTTTGATTAATCTATTTCTTTTCCATGTTAAGTATTTTGTATACGATTATGAAAAATGCAGAGTGATTCTAATTTAGATCTTAAGAACTTATCTAGCATTTCATTGCTAATTTGAATTCCATTAATTTGTCTCCTGCCTCTCAACTGCATTTTTATATGGTTGTTTTATAACGTATATTATGATCTTCAAAAATAATCAACACTTACAGAATTCTCAGTGACAAATGACTATCTGACTTCTAACTTCTCAGAAAATG
>NW_004567115.1:47373844-47392881 GCF_000260355.1 Condylura cristata | reverse complement strand
AAAAAAAAAAAAGTGTATAAAAAGCATTGGTTTACTTGCCACAAAAATAGCATATCTCTCACTACCAATCAGCCCTACCAAGTTTTGCAACATGGCTGTGATGTTACAACCTAAGGGATTCTGTTCTTATCTGTTCTTGTGTTCTCAGGTACAGGAAATATGTTTTTCTATGCTAATGGTCAGAACATATCATCTATAAAATATATTTTACTGAAATGGAAATAGAAAAATAGATGTTCATTCAAAATAGTCTCAGAAAAGCTAATAATAATCATATCTCTGAATCAATGATTACTTATTGCTTTCTTTGGTATATGCCATTCAGTTTCAGTAATTCTTTTCATGCTCACAAACTTGGTGTGTCTAACCTAAGATTCCCCTGCCTGCTGAGCACAGCTGGAGTATCTCTTCAAACAATAGCATCAATATTCTGTAGTATAAAAGTAAATGCTGCCAGATAGTATAAGGAAGGTCATCCTGACAAACATTTTATAATGTTTGAAAACATTAAAAAGTCTAATAAGAAGATTATGTAAAGCCCATAGTAGAAGTTTACACAGTAATTGTTTTGCTGTACAAGACAATGTAAGCCATAAAATTTCCATTTGTAGTCTATGAAATTACTTCTATGCAATATTAAGTAAAGTATCTGAAGCACTATGAAGTGTTTTGCATAGAATGGAAAGCGATCACCTTTTCTGAGATAACACCACCATAAATCTACTTATTGCAAAGATTTTAAATTCTAGATGTTGAAGTTTAAGACTTCACTTGCCAGGTGCCTGAGAAAAATCCCCATAATTCTAACTGCATTTACAAGCATTATAAAATGCTTCTGAATGTTAAGGGGTAAAATAACGTGCTTTATATTTAATAAATATATCAACACATTATAAATCAAAGAAAAACTATGATTTCCATTTCCTTTAAAATATAGCATCAGGGTAATTATCCTGACAATAAGATATTTTATAATAAAAATGTTAACAGTTTCTCTAAATTGTACATAGTGCGATGGTGAATCCATGGAAGAGAATCGTTGCCCACATTAAATGTTTGTAAATGCAATGATGATCTAATCTGTTTGTTTATATACTCATCAAAGGCAGGCTTCATTTAGGAAAATTAAATCATGTATATTCATTTTAAAATCGATTATGTTCACTATTTTAATTTGAAAATATGGATCAAAAAGTGGAGACAAAGTAGTGAAGAGAAAATCAATACAGGAGAAATGAGAAGACTTACTGGTTGATGGTGTTTGAAAAAGTGAGTGCATACAAGATCTTATGCAGAAATTTGAGTTAGTCTTTGTAAGTCAGCAAAGAATCAGGCTATTTATAATAAACTAAAGGAAGAAGAAATATGGTATATGAACAAAGATTCAAGAAGTTGAATAAATTGGTTGATTTGGTATAAAATTTCTCTCATGATTTTCCCCTCCCAAGTAAAATTTGAATGAGGTCAACAACTTGATTATTGGAAAAGAGATGTTGAAAATATATATAAAGCAAAATAAATAAATAAATTAAGCAAGTGGGAGGAAGGTAGGTTCATAATATATAGCTTTATAAGTCTATACTATGTAATGCTCTATTCTTCCATTCATTTTGCAAGTAAGGCATCTGAAGCATTCAGTCAAGTATCTTTTTAAAAACATTTATTTATTTATTTATTCATTCATTCATTCATTCATTTATTTATTTATTTATTTATGCATACAAGAACTAAAGTACAGGTCAGAGGTGCAGGGGTGAGAGAATTTATCAGAGACAGAGTGGGGAGCAGAATAGGCAGATCTATTGAAACGCACTGCTGAGGGGAGCAGCGGGGAGACAGGAGAGATCTGCTGTATCATGTGGGTCACTCCCTGGCCGGGGATCAAACTCATGCTGCAGTGGCTGCTGATCACTTCATAATGCTGAGACTTAACCTCTTGTCCCATCAGGGAAGCTCCTCAGCCAAGTGTCTTAAATGAGGTCTCACTGTTAGCAAGTGCAAACCCTAATCCCAATCGCAAGGCATATGGCTACAAAGATATAGCTCCCATCCAGTTTTTTATTTAGTTGTATGTTTAGTTGTATATTTTAGCACTGTCACACTTGATAAGGTAGGTAATTTCACTGAAACGATTTGATACAACATTCTAAGGTTTATGCTTTCAGAGTCACACAATGTGTGCGGCCAGAGCTCTTACCCCATCAGTCTCTTGACGAAGCCCACATTTCGGTTCTCTCTGCTATTTAATCCAGGATCCTACTTTCTCCTCCATCTATTCAATGTTAATTTTTAAGTTTTAAAATGTGTTCTGGTCTTACATGCTTTATGATACATTTTCATTTTCTTTCTTCTATGTGGAACTTTTTTTCAGTTATTTTTGTTGTTGTTTTCTTTAAATCTATTATTTTCATTTTATCATAGCTTGAACATTTGGTGATATCACTGTGAGTGTCTTCTAGTTTTAAGTCTCCTTCAATTGTCTGTTCCTAATCCTCCCTAAAGGTAATTAAAGACAGAAGACGTAGCTTATCATTGCATTTCTGGGATTTTGTACAGTATTTGTCACATACTAGATATTCACTAGATTTTACTTTTAAATTATGAAAAGAAAGAATATTAGTAATATATTAACTAAATGCATAATGAATGTCTTAATTTCAGTAAATATAAGACAAACTTTAAACAATGCAAATTTTCTCATCTCATTAAACAAAAATGAGTTTTACCCATAAAAATAATTTCTTAAAATCAAGGCTACAGTAAATGCTCCCTAAATGCTGAGGGAAGGGACTGGAGGGCTGGCTACTCAGCCCTCTTGGCACATTCAAGACACTCCCCCTATGACGGAGAAGCTTGGCTGGTTGTTGGCATAGAGAAGACAGCACTGGCTATCCAAAAGACTTGAGGAAAAATGAGCGGGCTCTTAATTAGATATATGACCTTGACTGAGTCAGGTGGCTTTGCCCAGCCTACTGTTTCTTCTTCTGATTGAGGAGTTATAGTAGGTGACAGAAGTATCAATTTTTCACATGAAGTTCATTGGATAATGAATGATAGTAAGTAACCCTTAATTATCTTCTCCCCTAAGATAGAGCTCCCCTACTAGTATATTTTTAATAAGAAGTTAGGGTTAACATGTGTTTGTCAAACACACAAACACACACACACACACACACACACACACACACAACATGTAATTTCTCCATAACTGGGCAAAATTATGTCTGAACTACAAGGTCGATGAGAACAAGGTTAATATCAGTGGTCCTGTGTGAATACTTAAGTCAACAGAATTCTCAAGATATTGAGAAAAGAGAAACTTGATCTAGGTACCTTATGTTTCGTCATTTTTAGATTTAATTCTTCAAAATGTCTACTTTGCAAGCCCAACTGGAAAAGTTTCCAGAAATCTTGTTTGAATAGAAACATAGTTTTGTCTAGATTTCTAGTGTGGGAGTTTGACATCAGTGTGTGACCGTTCCCAGATGCTCTGATGAGATTGCGTTTTCCTTCAGCTTTTTAGGGGCTGAAAACTGGAGTGTCTTTGTCCCAACTTTTCTAGAGGACCATCTTATTAGGTTAGGTTGTGTTGCTCATTCACAAACTTCTTGCTTTTTCTTTCTTTCTTGGTGTGTGCCTTTTCACCACTCTGTCTCTATTATCTTAATTCAGATTTGTGTCACTAACTTTCTCTATTATATATTAAATGCAAAATTCTTTATGTCTGAATATGAAGTTGAAATTTAAAACAGATATAAGCTGCATGGAACTGCCAGCTGCACGAAACACAAGATTTCTCTCTCCTTTCTTCTGTTCCCAAATTGCATTAGCCAAGAATTGTTAGATGTCCAATAATCCAAGGATTCTCTTATACACACACATATATACATACACATATATGTACATGTGTGTGAATGTGTGTCTATACATTATATATCTAATATACATATAGATCATGTATAGCTATATTTATAATTGAATACCCTCACATGTTAAAAGGCATCTTTCTAATATCTAAATGGAGGAATTCTCTGGTATTCTTGGCTGTTGGCATTTAATTTCCTCTTTGGTTCAGAGACTATTGCTGTATCATACAATTGTTTTGAAATAATTTCAATTAGTGTACCTTGGTGGGATTCAGTTGAGTTCATTACTAAATTACTCATTACTCAATTTAAGGAGCATTATTATTGCTAGTCTGCATGGTCCTTTTCTTAACCACTTTATTTGATAAAATTTTGTCTTGTGTGAATATAAATATTTTAATATATTTAATCCATTGTATCTTTCACACTGTTTTCTCATTATGCACTATGTGTTTTTAAAATCCATTCAGATAACTACTTGCACATTAATTCTTGCTACTAATTGCTCTTCTAATGAAAACTCACAGTGACAATTCAGCCCGCATGCGTTTCCCCTGGGAATGGACATGCAGTTTGCCCAGATCGCTGACATCACAAAGATTGTTGCATAAATGTCCTGGTCACAGCACTTTCATGTTGCCTGAAGATTCTGGGGTATAACAAGCAAAAGCAAAGTAGCATCATAGTGTACCTGTGCAGCTTGTAGTATTAATCCTGAGAATTTACTTACCATATTTTTCCATCCACTGCCATGTGACTACCTTCTCACCAAAACGAGAACAAAAATCATGGTCCCGTTCAGTATGGAAGATTAATGCCTCTGTGAAATCCCATCAAGCTGGCGTTTTCCTCTCCTCTGCCATGAATATGCATATCCGAGATCTGACTTCCTACTTCAGCCCAGACCTCAGACAGCAAGACATGCTTAATGCACATAAGACGCATGAAACAGACTTGGCAAGAAATATTGGCATTGAGCCACAGACATCTACGGGGCGGGGGGGGGGGCGGGAAGAATGACCTTCTGTTATTAGGAACCATTGAAATTTTAGTTGGTTTGCCATAGAAAAGCTTAGTGAAAAAAAGTATTATGAAGTGTATTCACTGCAGGTTTTCAGTGACATTGTTTCACTCAAAGTTGCTGCATTGCAGTGTTAATGAGAAAACCACAATTGTAGCACATGGACTCCAGGGTCATTTCAGGCTAGTGGCTCTCATTTTGCTCACAGTAACATCTCCCAAACCCCTATAGGTAGCATCCAGGACTTACTCTGCTGAATTTCTGTAACTGGGAGATGATAAAGATTGCTTTCTAGAATAATGTATCTACACTGTAAACAGCAACTCAGGTTGTATTTCCTAATACCAGGGACAAAACTTGACATCACATAGCTCCTTAATATTTGGATACAAGTAGGAGGATGCATTGTTGTGTTGCTTTTACTACTGGCATTTACTCATGTGGAAAATGTCTTCAAGTATGTTGCTACATACATGTGGTTGCTATATTTTAGGTTCCTTTTCTATAACTGTGTCAGGTAGACAAGTACTATTTTGTTTTTCACATGGCTGTCAATCTTTCCATCTTCTATTAAACACTCTGTCTTTTCTTCCCATGTTTGCAGTGTCTATATCAATAAATATTGACTCTGAAATTTCCACTTTGCCACATCTGTTACTTAGTCTGTTCTGGTGAAAATGCCACACTATTTGTATTGCTGTGACCTAGTAAAGATTTGTTAAGTACTAGGCAAATAATTTACCTCTCTATTCTTCTATTTTTAAAAGGTTGGTAAATGTTGAAAAATACTCTGTAGTCACATAAATGTTATAATGTTTTGCAAATCACTTAAGAAAAGGTCTGGGTTTCTAGTGGTATTGCATTTCTATTGTACATGAAGTGAATGTTGACTTTGTGTAATGGTACACCAATATCACAAGCTCCTTAGAAGTGACAAGAAGTAACTTATCTCTGACGTACTCTCCACTATCTGCACGTGTTCAGTTTCTCCTAAAGTGTTGTTACTGCTCACAATATCTTACTTCCAATTGCTGATCTTTGCTGTTAGGAAGAAATACTCTCATAAGTTAATCTTTTTATCTCCACATTTTGTAAACATTTCTTTCTTTAACGTCTGTTGTCCTCCCTCTTTCTGAGGCTGATGACAATGGCATCTTCAAATATCCCCTTTTATTATGTGATGATGAAAATAACATCTCTTTTTTGATACATTTACTTCTACTGCGAACAAGGTTGGGAAATAATTTCCTACGCATAGCTACATGTCATGTTAAATACCAGGGGTTGGGTCTCTAAGTAAAAGAGGAAAAACAAGCATTTGATTAAATGAGACTTTTGCTGCTGCTGTTTCCTTCAGTAGAAATAATATTCTTAGACATTTTTACTGTGTTTTATCACTCAGCAAAAGATTATGCGCACAGAAATATCTTAGAAAAAAGTTTGGAAGATTCATATCTTGAAGGAAAATGGGTTATAAAATCTAATGCTACATTATTAATCTCATGCCAAATTGAAAGGAAAGCCTCAGCTAATTTGTTGATTCAAAAATGTATGCATCACTGTTTTGTTGAGTGGTAATAGAATTGCTAAAATTTAAATCACTTTTTGTTTGTTTCAAGCTCACTGTGTATTACCAAGCCTTACATTTTGAACAAGTAAAATATAGTGATCTTTTAGCACATGCTGATATTTGACAATAAAATTAATAGCAATTCACTGATATATATATATATATGTGTGTGTGTGTGTGTGTGTGTGTGTGTGTAAAATTAATGTATATGCATGTGGATGTATGTGTATGTGTATATGAGTATGCATGTGTGTATGTATGGGTCTATGTATATAGTAGAGAGTCCCTGAATTCACATTTGTGTATTTGGTTTTGAAAAATAAGAAAATACAAACTGTGAAATGAACATTATCTTGATAATATGAAAATCAAAAGAAGACATACATGTGATTATAAATCAACATACTGCCGTGTTCTCTTCTGCTATTATTAGCAAGTAATAAAAGGCGTGCATTATATCATGTTTATGTATTACTGAAAGCATTATTAAGACACTTCTGTTAGTTTGATAGTTGTTTTTTTTTTTAACATTATCAGCAGGTAGAAAAGAGCAGAATTGAGAATTGACACCATTGATGATGCACGCTACAGAAGTTTTCTTTCCAGAATAATATTGGAATGGTTATTTCAGAAAGCATCATCCTGCTAAAAGCTGAACTCTGGGTTCTTCTACCTTCCTTAAGATCACTTTGAAATGGAAATGATAAGAACCTTTAATGTCTTGTCCAAATAGGAAGATGTGCAGAAATCAGAGCTATGTTTGGCAAGAGATAAGAGGCATTGCAAATGGAGTTGGGATAAGCAAATATAATGTTCTGTCACAATGGCGTAATGAGGAGATTGAACGACCAGCACTCTCAGGTGGGGAGACAGAGGTGGTGAGAGATGCCTTCTTTGTGTGCTTCTGACTGTGGTTACATACAATTTTATTCTGTGAGTAGGGATATTATGACAAGCCTGGATCCGAATGATGGCAACTCGTCATTTAGAAGTACCCCACAGATTTTTCACTTTACATTTACTTCCTTCATTAACGGGGCACGTATTATGTTAATATCATACATCTCTGACAATATTGTCTATTACAGCTGTCTGCATCAGCCAAGTGAGATGAACGGTGTTGAAGGCTACCCTCATCTTATGTTAAACACCTTTCAGTTTAAAGGAATGTCCAGGAAAATCACAGATTCAGCAAGAAGTACCCCGAATCCATGCTACCCCAGCACCAAACTCCAGCAAAATGTGATCTCTTCTGTGTGTTTACCAGATAACTTGTTCAGGGGGCTTCCAACAGTATTGATCCTTGTTATTATTTTACTGTCATGGAGAGAGAGCTCTTTTAGAAAGAGGAAATGGAGTCTCCACAGGGCATCAATGAGGGGGCTGATGGCTCACTAAGGCTTGGAGAGCTCAGCCTGGCAGGGTGCTTCTGCTGAGCACAGATTCATCGATTTCCTCTGTCTCAGGACTCTCCTCCATTTACTCTGCCAAAGCCTCTCACTTCCAGGCCATGTAGGTTCATGCTGGGTGTGGAGACAAACCACAAGGCAATGATGTGTCTGATTGTTCCTTATAAAAGTAAGAAGCTCTAAGTCAAATAATCTAGTCTACACTTAGATCATTGAAGTACAGCCCATAGCACATAGGTAGATTAATTCACACACATGTCTAATGATGTTTAACCAATATTGAATTTTCTATGTGTAAGTTTTTCCTCTCTGACATATAAGCACATATTACTAATTGACTTTTTTCACAGTACATTTTAAGACTTCATTTTTAAGAAATTTAATGAATTTCATAGCATCTATATTTATCTTATTTATTATTTTCCTTCAATGTTTGTAATGTGTCATCTACTCACATACCTGTGAGCAGAGCAATGGGGGTATATTTGCGCACTTTGAATCCTGGCTACATCCTGTCCCCTCCTCCTCCCTCCCCCCTCCTCTCCATCCCTCCTCCCTCTGGCAGTGGGTATATTTATTTTTCACTTAATTTTGCTGCTTTGCAAGTTTGCATCCTTTGGTTATTTATATTCCACAAATAAGTAAAACAACCCAGTATCTGCCTTTCATTATCTTTTATTTTTAAATGTATTTTATTTATGTATGCTTACAAGAATTGGAGTGTAGATCAGAGGTGTGGGGTTGAGAGGATGCACAAGAGACTGACTGGGGAGCAGAACAGGCAGAGTGATGAAGTACACTGCTGAGGGGAGCAGGGGGCCAGAGAGGAGAGGTGTACCACGCCCTGTGGGTCACTCGCAGACTGGGAATCAGATTCCTGCTGCAGTGGCTGTGATAGCTTGAGAGCGCTGAGACCTCACCCCTTGCACCACAGAGACCTGTATTTCATTTTCTGATTGCCTTCATCTAGCTTGACTTTTTGAAAATCAACATATTTTTCTGAAACTTGGTTGCATCCTTATGTGCTTACTTATTTGTTTATTTTTGGCTGAATCACGTTCCATCGTTCCACAATTTTGTTGTCCAGTTGCTTGTCACTGTGCATTTGCTTTGGTCCCATGACTTGGCTTGGTGAATAATGCTGCTATGAACTTAAGATTGCATAAATATTTTCATATTAGAGTTGATTTGTTTTTTGAAGATTTATTTATTTATGCATACAGAACTGGGGTACAGGCCAGAGGTGCAGGGGCAGTGAGAGGGTTCACCAGAGACAGAGTGGGGAGCAGAACAGGCAGATCGACGAAGTACACTGCTGAGGGGAGCAGTGGGCGGGTCAGGAGAGGTCTGCCACGCCATGTGGTCACCTCCGGGGCAGGCGGGCATTGAACTCACGCTGAAGTGGGTCTAGCTTCTTAGCGCTGTGCCCAACCTGCTGTGCTACCAGGGAGGGCCCCATATTAAAGTTTTTATATTCATCGAATAAATGTCAAGCAGTCTAATTGCTGGAGCATACAAGATTTCAATGTCTATATTTACAGGCATCCCTGATCCTTTTTCCTTAGCGACTATGCTGGATTGTATTCCCACCATCAGCAGGTGTTACTTTTTCTCCACATTGCTGCCAATCATACCTTTTTCCATTTTTTGACTACAAACATTCTTATGGAGGTGAATAATAACCCACTGTGGCTTTGATGTGTGTTTCCCTTATAATAAATGATGTTGAACTTTGGTTTCATGCTCTGCATGTCATCTAAATGTCCACTTTAGGGAGATGTTTATCTAAGCCACTTGCCCATGCATTGAGCTGTTTTCTTGTTGGTGGTGTTGATTTGTTTTAGTTCTTTATATAATTTGGACATGAACGTCTACTGGAGGTGTGATATGTTGCCTTCTTGTGCTGTGATGGGTTCTTTTGAGGTACAAAGTTACAACAACCTTTTAGATTGATGGGGTTGGAATATCTTATTTCTGGCCCTAGATCCCCTTGCCATTCATGGGAGCCATGTGTCCAAATCCCTGTCTGCAATTTCTATCCAACAGCGTATCACTGTATTGTCTTTTCAGAATAAAATGCAGCCAAGTTTAGAAATTATCCCACTGAGGGAATAGTAAGTGACATTTTAACAACAGTTAGCTAACATCTTTGAAATAATAAACTTTTTAACTCTTAAGTTTTTAAACGATGCATTTGTTAAGCTGAAGGCAGTCACCAGAACAAAATTTTACTGGATTTTTAAAAATTGCATTTCTCATTTCCAACAGTGTAAGCTGGAACATAAATACATAGATGTCCATGATAAACTTGGTGAACTTAAATTTGAGAAAACATAGCATGTCTATTAGTTTACTCTAATTCAGTGTTTTACGTTTCTATGTCATTGTGAGAGTTTTAATTGAATTTTATGGTACAGAAACAAAAGGCCATTTTTTAAACCCCAGCTATAAATATTTTCTTCTCTGTAAAGTGTTTTCAGATATAAAATATATCTGAAATATAATAAAATATAAAAAATAAATATATTTGAAACCATATTAAATAAGAACAAGAAATCCCTTTTCTAAATATTACCAGTTAACAATATGAGTTTTGGGTATAAAATAAGGATATGTCAGGCCTCCCTGGTGGTATAGGGTTAAAGACTTAACACTATCAACCTATAGCTAGCCACTGTAACATGAGTTTGATCCCGGTCAAGGAGGTGACCCACATGTGGGACAGACTTCTGTCTCTCCCTCTGTTCCCCTCAGCATTGTATTTCAGTAGATCCATCTGTTCTATTCCCCACTCTGCCTTTGGGGAATTCCCTCGCCCCGCCCCGCCATCTCTAGCCTACACCCCAGTTTTTGTATGCATAAATAAATAAATAAATAACTTTTAAAACAAAACGTTGATTTTGATGCACTGACTGATAATATAGTTTTTTTTTAATGGAATTTAAAGCAGAGTTTTTAGATACATTACAGATGGAGGTTCAGTAAAATAATTGCAAAGGCTGCTAGTTTCTTTTTTTAAGATTTATTTATGCATATAGAAATTGGGGTACAGGTGAGAGGTGTGGGGTCAGTGAGATAATTCACCCAAGACAGAGTGGAGAGCAAAACAGGAAGATGGAGGAAGTACACTGCTGAGGGGAGCAGCAGGCTGGTCAGGAGAGGTCTGCCGTGCCATGTGGGTCACCTCCAGGGCAGGGATCCAACTCATGCTGAAATGGCTTTAGCTTCTTAGTGCTTCTACCTGCTGCACCACCTGGAAGGACCCTAGTTTTTGATTTTTTTTTTAATTAGTGACATAGACGACTGTTTTTCCTAACTTTATTAATTATTGTGATGAAGCGCTTTTTCTGCCATGATCTTGCTAACATCAAACTTGGATGATACTGTTACCTAAAGTTAGAAATGATTATTTTTTCCTCTTCATCCAAAATGGTGATAGTCTGAAATTTCATCAGAATTATACAGCATCTCACCATCTTGATTTAAGCAATAAATTCTGGGTGTATCTCTTTTAAAAACTAAGCTGTGAAGTTGTTGAAAGATTGGAAAAAATAATAAAGAACATGCTAACATCTTTAAGTAATTATTATATTGGTATTTTAGAAATGTCTACAAATTATAGGTCTGCGACTATACATAAGGTACATATGTTACACATGAATAGATAGAAATGGCACATTGAAATCATTAAGAAAGCCTATGATAGTAATATTTATATTCTCACCCCATATATCTTTTAAATTTAGTACAATTGATAGCTTAAAATAGCTCCTCAAACTTGTGGAGCATATATTTCAAGTAAGCTCTCTACAAAATAGGGCATAATAAAAATAACTCTTTACTTCTCTTTGAGGTATACATTTTTAGCTATGTCTTTAAGTATGACCATGGAAATCATTTGTTTTAAGCCTTCAAACCATAACATGCTAAACTTTATTTGGACCTTGTTTCAAGTTCTGCATTATGAATTTAAGGAAGTGAATTAAATTTACCTGGATATTTGGATATAATATGTTCAGTTATTACTATAAGGTTTTGTAGACCTAAAAATACAGTATTATTTCAAATATCAGCAGTAAAAAAAAAAAAATACTGTTCATTCTGAGGAAGTGACAGTTCATCCTGATTGTCATTTTCTGTTCATAAAGAGGATGTCTACTTAATTAGCACACATAAGGATGAAGGTTTATAAGAAAAAAAAATGAGTCACATTTTCTTTAGATAGCCTTGTAATTTTGTACTATGAGGTCAAAAGGATAATAGTTTCTTGAGGATATGATATTGATAGAGTAAAAGCAACCGTTATTTTCATTAAAAACTCAAGGAGCTGTGAACACTTAGGATAAACCATTCAAATGTGTCATCCATCCCTCCCTTCATAGCTCAGTCTTCATCTATATCTTCTATAATAGCACTTCTCAAACTTTAATTAGTGAAAACAGATCAACTGAGGATATTATTAAAATGCATTCTGATTCTGTGGGACTGAGTTGGATCTCAGGACTTCCTTCCTAGCAGACATTCAGATAGTTCTGTTGCTGCTCTTCTTTGAGACACATTTTGATCAGATCCAGGTAGTGCTGATAGTTCTTGCTCTTCAATCACACAAAGTTAGCATTCCTGGGAGAAATGCTAAAATTCAGCCAACAAGGCTGGTACCTACTCATGACCTTGATCATAGGAGTGTGGTTTTACAGTTTTAATTTCTGTATTTACAAAGGCCAATCAATTATACCTTATTTTATCTGTAAAAGAAAGCAACGATTCAATTAGATACTAAGATCCGAGGTTATTATTTGTCACAGCCATTTGCTATTGGTTTGATAGATAATGGACTCTAAGCAAAGAGTCCTAGTTTGCTGACAGTGTATGACCTAAAAAAAAAAAAAAAAAAAAGCTGGAGCTCTATGCAAATATAAAACATACATAAGAGAAGAACTGTCTGGGAACTTCTGGGGAAGTAGAGTACCTGTAGTTGGAATCTTACAGATTTACTTTATTATATATTTCTGGTCATAAGGATTTGTACAAACTTGCCTAGCTAGTACCCAAATAATATAATGCACCTGCATGTTGAATGGACCAAGAAGTGTAGTGAAAGTGAGTGTGAGTGTGAGTGTGAGTATGTATTTAAAGTGTGGGCAGGATCAATAAAGATAAAGAGAAAAAGAAGAAAGTAAAAATAAGAAAATAATTAGAATAAGGTGTGATTCTAAATGCTTCATTTAAGCAGCTAGTGCCAGGAATTAATATTTACCCATCTTGTTCTCCAGAACTACAAGCCTTAATGTCTCTGCTGCTCATGCTTTCTCACTGAGTAAGTAGAGCAATGGATTTACAGAGTTTGTCTTCACCTTAATGTCATGAAACACTTAAGGAAGAGTGGGATTTCATTTTTTCCCTGAAAGTCAGGAAGGACCAAAAAGAGTCTTCGTGATATTTTCATTGGTTTTATTCAATTCCACCTGACTCAGATCTTGGTGTATATACAGGGTATGTGTATTTGTGTATGTGTGTGTTTTAAGATTTCTATCAGCATTCCTGTTTAGATACAAGTACAATTTTCTCAATGTTTTCCATAAAAGATCCTAAACAGACAGACTCCAAATCAGACACAAAAAGAAAACATACCACGAGCCCTCCCTGGTGGCGCAGCAGGTTAAAGCACAGCACTAAGAAGCTAAAGCCACTTCAGCATGAGTTCGATCGCCAGCCCCGGGGGTGATCCACATGGCCCAGCAGACCTCTCTTGACCGGCCCGCTGCTCCCTCAGCTGTGTGCTTCGTGGATCTGCCCTTTCTGCTCCCCACTCTGTCTCTGGTGAAGCCTCTCACTGCCCCTGAGCCTCTGGCCTGTACCCCAGTTCTGTATGCACAAATAAATAAATCTTTTTAAAAAAGACACACTAATACACATTTTATTAATCCTGAGAAAATATGCATAATTTGGCCAATACCTCCAGTTTTATTTCATGGGCCAAAATATCAGCAGTAGAAAATAATTCTACAGACCTAGCTTGATTTACAGTGACGTGAGATGATTGGTTGTCCAACATTCGGACAGCTTGTTCCTCCAAAATGATTTACATCTGTAGCAGTGTTGTTTGAATTTGTTCCCAGATCATTTCTACCCGGTACACAAAATTCATATTGGTTATTTTTGACATGCTTTCTAGTTTTATTTTTTTAAATATGTGTTTATTGATGCATGCAGAACTGGGGTATAAGCCAGAGGTGCAGGGGCGGTGAGAGGATTTGCCAGAGACAGAGTGGGAAGTAGATCAGCAGATTGACAAAGTGCACTGTTGAGGGGAGCAGCGGGGAGACAGGAGAGGTCTGCTGCATCACGTGGGTAACACCCTGGCGGGGTTCAACGTGCGGTGGCTGCTGATAGTGTCACAGTGCTGCGCTTTAACCCACTGCAGCACCAGGGAGGGCCCCGTGCTTTCCACTTTAATTGTTTATTGGAAGCCTTGTTTTTGTAGCCTTGTGAATCTTTCCTGTGAACAATTGTTGTATAAGCGTGTCTCTAATAAGACCACATTTATAACTCCCTTTTCCTAAACCATCAGGAATGAAGGAGAGACCTTATCCTCAAAATACAGCCCCTCCAGGATCAGGCTATAGTTAGCAGGGAAGGAGGGGTTCATAGCCCTCTGCTTGCTCCTTGAAAATTTCCTTTCATCTGTCGAATCACCTTAATATTTATTCAAAATTTCCAAAAATTAATTTCTAGTGACCAACTCTAATTGCATCATATCTCTTTGTATATTTATGTCAATGACCGCCAAAACAATGCTCTGAATTTCTCTCCATACCCAACCTCTCATCCCCACACAGCACTATGATAAACACCCTGTCCCTCTCTTCAAATACGGAAACAAACCTAGTAGTTTCGGCTGCTTATGTGGCATCATTCATACAGTTATTCTTTATACTTATCTTTACTTATTCTTTATTATGTTTATGCTTTATCTTTACTATGTTATTCTTATCAGTCCCATGTCTTTGCCCTGACAACTGAGTCTTCTCTAAAGGTTTCTGAACCTCTAGCTCCCTCAAGCTGTGGCATTTTCTTCTCAGTTCTCTTCATTTCACTGGGAAAGGAGCTGAACAGATATGTTCTTTGTTCCTCTAACCATTTTCTCCCTCTTAACTTAAAATCCTCTAGATTTCAAGTCCACCTCAGCAGAGGACACTGTCTACAGGAGCATTTCAATCAGGATTTCATAGCTTCTGGTGCCATGCCCTAATCCTTTTTGACTACACTGGCTCTGAATTATTGAATTATTAGTACTTTCTAGCTAATTTGACCCTAAAAGTTTCACATTCCAATGGGTTAAAAATACCATGGAAGGGGAAACTGTCTTGTTTTAACCTAAAAAGTTAAGATTATCTTCTGTAAAGAAATGCACAGTGGCATTGTTGTTTATAATTGTAATGACAAGGAAGTAAGTAGGCACTCCACGTGATGATGCCATAGTTCCACAGTGAAATCTCTTACGTCAGTGGACATTTGTCATGTTCTGTGTGCAAGCATTGAAGTGTATTTTAAAAATTGTGAAGTGTGATCCGTCAGACACAAACTCTGTACCCTCACACTTCCATTTACTTAATGTTCAAACAGAGCAATTTAAGCTATATTTTAAAGTGTGAATTTTTAGATCATAAAACTGTAAAGGAAACATTGAAGTGATTATTATATACTTTAGAACAGTCACCTCTAAGAGAGTAATGGCATTTTGATTGTCAAGAATTATATGAGGTCCTTGCAGTTACAGGGAATATTGTGTATTGACACCATATTCTGTGACACCATATGGCTTGAAACGACACAGATATTTATTTTAAATATTTTATACTAAATAATATATGTTACTAAATGTGTAGCTTATTTCAAAATACAAGAGGTTTATAGAATATTTCTTTGAACCCTACATTAGTTTCCTATTGTAACAAAGTACCACAAATTTAGCGGCATAAGTGCAAATATATTATACATCTCGTTCTATTGCACTAAACATCGGAAACCTGAAATTGGTTTTGTTGACCTAACGTCAAAGTGTCCACAAAGCTAGAGTGTTGGCAGCTCGAGAGGGAATCCATTTTATTGCCTTTCCAGTTTCTAAAGCCTCCGACCTTTCCGTTATCTCATGGTCCTTTTTATACATGTTTAAATACAGCAATACTGCATCTTCCTTTTAGCATCTGTGTCTGTCTGTCTGCCTCTTAGCACTCTCTCTGTCTCACCTGACTTCATTATCATGACTACTTTAACTCCAACACACTTTCTTGCTCCTGTAAGAACCCTTGTGATTTCATTTGCCTCACCAGGATAATCTCTCTCTTTCTCTAGCTCTCAACCTTCTAAATTTAATCATGTCTGACAAGCCTTTTGCCTTGGAAGGTAAGAAAAACAAATCCCTGGGTTCAGGGAATTCGGGTGTGCACATTCTTTAAGGGTCCATTATTCAGTCTACAATCTCTCAACATTTACTTTTAACTACTATTCTCAGTGGTGCAGAAAACCACTTAACCAAGGTTGGGATCAAAGTCTCCAAATATGCTTTTCCCATTGAAATCACTTCATTTACGCTTTTCTTTCCAAACGCTGCTTGCTTATTGTCCTATAAATGACTGTTTCATTTTAGTCTCCTCTGATGATTCCTCCTCTGTATATTGTGCTTGTCTAGAGTTAGATGCTTGGTCGGATTCTGTTTGCTATATACAGTGGCCCCTTCTTGATCTCTTCCAGTCCCATTTCTCACCTCCCCATTCAGACGTGTCTGTCTGCAGCCATATTTCTATTCTGAACTCCATTGATTCATATGTCTACTAGAAAATAAACACCCATGGCCTGTCCTAAGCTGGACTCTTTTTTTTTTTAAGATTTATTTATGTATCCATAAAATAACTGGCATACGGATCAGAGGTGCAGGGGGTGAGAAGATTCACCAGAGACAGAGTGAGGAGCAGAACAGGCAGATCAACCAAGTACACTGCTGAGGGATCACTGGGCAGGACAGGAGAGGTCTGCTGCACCATGTGGGTCACCCCCTGGCTGGGGACTGAACACAGACTGTGGTGGTGATGATACTGAAAATTAACTCCTGCACCACCAGAGAAACCCTTCAGAGCACTTTTATCATCTAACATACTATTTCTGTTTCCTTAGTTAAATGTTATCTGTTAATACCTGTGAAACTGTATTACTAATTAGGGCAGGTGCTTTGTTTTGTTCTATCTCCAGTGTCTATACTAAGGCCTAAAGCATAGTAGACCCTGAGTAACTATTTGTGGAGTGCACAAGAGACTGATGAAATGAACAATAGCTCTCTCTTCTTTTGCCAGATAGACTGGTCCCCAAAATAATCAGTGCTGAGATAACAGACGTAGCTGAGCTAGTAATACTATTTAGTGACCATAGATGTTCTTATGACTCCCAAGGGACTAAGAGCTGCACAAAATATAAGATCTCAGGAAATAGACACCTGTAACAGAAGTAAATGTAATGTTTTCAAACTCTAGTTAGTCATGATTCTCATCATATTTTGCTGGGCTTTTGAGATGGTACTTTTGATGGTGATATCTGAATACAGTTTGCTAGTCACACAGAAATCTGGAAAATATTGTGCTTGGAAGGGATTCAGTTGCTATCATCAAGTTATAACAACCTTAAAGATGCCCTCAGGCATTTGGGCAGCCTGTACCACGCTGCATGGCTGTTTGGATTTATGAGATGAAATCACTAAAATTTACTAAAAGACATTGTTTGCACAGTCGTAGCCGATCCATCCTCACATCAGTCAAAGGGCCCTGGGACATAAGTACAGTTACAATGAGCTCTGCAGACCGGGGTGTGACCCTCAATAAACAACCCATTTATTGTTTGTTAGATTTTCACATCAAGAGCCTCTAACCCACTACTAGAAGTGGCCCTTAGAGACTGGGTGGTTCAGAAGGTAAAGTGCAGCCTCCCAAGGTCACTCAAGATCACAGAATCCATCATCTGCCTGTTCCCTAACAGCGCCCCTTTGTGATGCCTGCATTTTCCCAGAGTCATCATCTGCTGCAAGAGCAGCTTGCTCAGGCCACTACCCTGTCTTGTGCATGCCCTGTCTGCCTCATCCCCCTGCTTCATCCCTAGGCTGCTGCAAATCCTCAAACATCCTGGCTCAAGGCAACATAGCTGTATTCCTCTCACAGTTCCGGAGCCGGACGTCTGTAGTCAAGGTGCTGGCAGGGATATGGACCCTGCCATCTTTCTGGAGGAGTCTGCTCTAGGTCTTTGTGCCGTGACTCATCTGGGGTCTTTCTCCCCCTTTGGCTGTCTTTCCTTCGTGTGTCTCCTGGTCTTCAATGGCATCCTCCTCTGAGGCCCTCGCCCCCCGCCCCATTGATAAAGACACCAGTCATACTGGATTGAGATCCACACTATTTGAGTATGTCTTCATCTTTATTTATTAATTACAGCCAGAATTACCCTCTTTCCAAATAAGCTCACTTTTGGAGGTGTGGGGAGTGAGAACCTCATGCATCATTTTAGATAACACATCCAATCCATAAAAGACTCCAAATATCTCATCCAGTTATAATCCCTTTCTATCAATGACATGTGCAGATTTTGGTATAGTGTATCTTATATAATATAATCCTTCACCTAATGAAAGACACAGTCTTCTGTCTTTCTTTTTTTTAAGAAATATTTATTTTATTTATTTATGCAGACAAGAACTGGGATCTTGGCCAGAGGTGCAGGAGCTGAATTTACCAGAGACAGAGTAGGGAGCAGAACAGGCAGATGTGCTGAAACACACTGCTGAAAGGAGCAGTGACCCAGACAGGAGAGTTCTGCTTCGCCATGTGGGTGACCTCCTTGGCAGAGAATCAAATTTTCTCTGAAGTGGCTGGCAATAGCTTCATAGTGTTGAGACTTTAACCCCTTTTCTACCAGGGACGTCTGACATAGTCTTCATATTTTAAACGTTTTCTTTGTCTTGTATCAATAACACATACCAAATAAAACTGGAACAATAAGGAAATGTTCAGATTATGTATGACTTGTGGGCGAAAAAGTTATATGATACTCTAAACAATAATAATTTAAAATGCAGGAGAGGTCTTAAATTCCACATGAAGCTGCATCTCCTATCACTGTCTAGCAATTCATAT